>NW_026606179.1:36867500-37285000 GCF_029834395.1 Sorex fumeus
GTGTCCTTACTCCAGGCTGTGGGAGAGACACACTTGCTCTCTCTCTCTGAAATGTGTTTCTTTCTAAGAAAATGTGTCCTTGACCTAAAGCTTGGCTTCATGCCCTTGGCCTTTTAGACACCTAAAAATAAATAACTAGGTGAGGAGAAATAAGGAGGGGGAACCCTTGCTAGCACAAAGAATTTAAGAAGGAAACTGCATCCCTAGCTGTAGGTTTAAAACCAGAACCAACAACATCAAAAAAGCTCCTGACATCAGTTTACATCAAAATCCACTGCTTTTAAACTCCTGGTGAACTGAGTCTCCAGCCCAAAGATCCCTGATAGGAATTCGGCATGACGTCGGTCTTGTCACATCCCACTTGGGAGACTACCAAAACTGGATCCCCCTTTTTTTAAAAAATCGACTCCTCCAAAATACCTAATCTAAATATTTTTGACCCTCCTTTGTCCTGCAAGCCATTCCCTCATTTGCCAGCAAACAGAGGCTCTTCTCATCAGTCCTTCTCATTTCCCTCTGACACTTGCTCTCGCCGCTCTTTGCGGGGGGGAAAAAAAAATCTGTGCTGTGAACACAGTTTGACATTTCCTGACATTTCATGAACTAATTACACTACAAATAATTAAGCATGTTCACATCTGTAACAAACGAAGGCAAAATGGTTGTCAGCGAGCGTGATTGATGACCTCCCCGAGACTTGATCTGATGAGATTCTCCCCACCCTGGGCAGGAGCCGATGCCACTGTGTTTGCAATCATGCCTTCAGCCCTTTTCATCAGATCACACCGACGAGATGCTTGAAGAAAAGGATGGGAAAATTAATGACTACAATGAAATATTTGCATTTTTCCAGGGCTGGAAAAAACAATGAACAAGAGATGTGACAACCTCAATTATTTGGTGGTGCTAAGAGCTCAGAGACAGCTCCTGCTGGAGAGGGCTGTTGGGAAGCCTGGGGGTGTCAGGCTGGCTGGAAAAATGGCAGGTGACAAGGACAACATTTTTTTTTTAAATGCTACACAGGCCCAAAGAAGCTCAGCTAAAAAGACAAATTGCAGGAGCAATTTCTTATGGAGGGGGAAATTTGTCAGCATTTAAGCTTGTTCCTCTATAAAGATGGGACCAGGGTTTGAAAATAAGCTGGGCAGCAGACAAAGGAATGCAATCTGCTATCTGCCAATCGATGTGGCTGCCAATGGCTGGGGTCTTCTTTGTTTGATGCGGTTTGGGGACTCTTGGTGTCCGAGGCACACTGTACAGATCTGAACACTCCCAGCCCACTGGGAACTCACTTGGAAGGGACCCCAGTCTGCTGGAGACCTAATTTGGCTGTTTCCAAAGCCAGCTCCAGCCAGTTTTCTGGGCAAATTTCCCTCCTGAAGTTGCCCAAACAAATGGATTTATCATCCAACATGATGCCAGCCTAGAAGCTCCGTGAGCCAGAATGCGGGCAGAAAATAAAATAAATACCTTCGGATGAAGGGGATGGCAAAGCGACTCTCGGCTGAGAGCTTTGCCAATGACACCCTGGCAACCGAACATGGCCAAATGGAGTTTTTTTTTTTTTAAGATTAATTTTTAAAGTGCAAAACAAATTCCATTATAGAAAGTCCTCCCGTAATTTTAATTTCACAATGCATTTGTCTGTTGCTTTTAAAGGGAATAAACAAGTCAATTTCCATTCCAATGAACTGATTTTGAAATGTTAGCGACTGAACTCCATCAAGTGGCAGATAGCCATGGAAGGATATGAAGATGGTACTGACTAGAGAGGACAGTCAGCCACTATCACTGCATGGGACACCTACTATGTGGCACCAATTGGGCAAGGTACTTTACGTCTATTAGATCTGTTCTCTCTCTCTTTCTTACCCCTCCCAATGGGGACCATACAGTGTCAGGGATCATATCCAGGGCTCCCACATGCAAAGCATGTGCTTCAGTCCTCATCTGTTTTCCTAAGCGCAACCCTCTAAAGGAGATATTATTATCTCTCTTGTAGAGATGTAGAAATAGGGGTTTACAAAGGTTAAAGGACTTGCTGGAAGTCACACAATTACAATGTGGTGTAGACCATTTACCCTGGGCATCTATTAGGCTCCAGTGCCTGGGGAACCTACACTCACTCTTTCTAGGGTCGCCGCCACACAGATTCTGGTAGGTCAGTCAAGTTCATCCCTTCCCCGAAGGGCTGGTGCCCATGTCAGAAGGATAGATGAGTCATCACCAATGTTCATTGCCCTCCTCTCAACCCCCAGCCATTCTCCGATTGAAACGAACCTCTCCTCCATTACTGGCCTCCCAAAGCAACCATGTCCTGCCCCCAATCCATTAGTGAGATGGAACTTTCGATGTGCACAAGAAAGGAATCAGCCTGCAGGTTTGGAGGTCCCTGTCTCTTAAAATCAAAATATTCCCAGCCGGGGGGGCCTCCAGGCAAAAGTCTATGGTGTCCCTTTCTACTTTGAAGGAATTGGGGCTTCATTTTTTTTTTCTGTTGGAATCTATTCTACAGGGAAGGTGAGCCCATGATCAGATGTTCTTTCTTCCTTAAAATAGGTGCTGAAAGTCAGCTTTCTAGCTTCTTGCTCAAGGCAGTGCTGAGAAGCACAGGCTGAGCACTGCGCAGCAAGACCTGGGTGAAGAACCAGGATGGCAAAGATGTTTCAGAGGTTTTTAATGACTAGATCACAGTGTCATTTCAAGCTTTAGCGATAGGTAGCCTTTCTTCTCCCTCCATATTAAAACTCACATATTTATCCACAATTTGCCCAGGTTGGGCGTTGGGGAAAATGTGCTGCTGTCAGATGTACACTGACGATAAATCTGGGTGGTTTTGACCTTCCGTCCACAGCTTGACTTCAATATCTACTAATTCCTTTTTATAAAACAAATTGCATCAATCACGTGCGCATTTAACCAACTGCAGCTTAAATTGTTTTTGTTCTCTTTCATAAGTTCCTTCTGCAGATTAAATGCTGTAGCAGCGAACGAACTGCTCACAGCTGAAGTGGGGAAGTGTGATTTGATTAGTATAGATTCTGGAATCGGGTAAGTACTGTATCAGTGTCCTCTCCAGAAAAGAGGTGACGTGTCCAGGGATATTAAGAATGGCCATTTAATGTAAAAACGCAGATAATACATGAGTTAAATGGAGAAAATGAGAGAAAGCTTTTAAGCATTCTCCCAAGACGGATGGCAGAATAATATTATTGTACACGGAAGGGGAGCTGATGGACACATCGGGAGGCCATTATAGAAGTGGGGGGATAAAATCATTATGGCAAAAAGCATTTCAGAGCTGCGAGAAGAGAGCAGCAACATAATGAATTATCAATAGAGAACCGGGGATTCGGTTAGATGACAATATGAACAGAAAACTTCCTCTTCCATAATTTTAATCTGCCACTCTGATCAATGGCTTAGGGAGGGAGCCCCATTTCCGCTGTGAGCAACAAGATGAGAGGCGTGGGGGGGTGGGGTGGGAGGGAGGGTGTTGGACTGAAGAGTTACCAGAGAACTTTTTAATGAAGTCTCCTATGATCTAAGGGTTCAACAAACACACCTGAATCTGAGTTCCAGATTCACCTGCAAGATTTTTATTTGGAGATGCCAGAGACTGATCAGTTAGAGACACACCAGTCACCTCCCATTCACACTAAATTGCATTTGCGACAACCAAAATGACACAACTGTATTTTCGACAAATGAGGCCAGGCCCTCCTCCCGCCCCCCAGCAAGAGAGTTTACTGAATTGATTTTCCAAGGTTGCACATTAAAATACTATTGATCTCTGGGGCTGGAGAGATGATACAGTAAGTAGAGCGCTTGCCTTACTTGTATGCAGCTGACCTGGGTTTGATCCCGGTACCCTATAGGACTTCCCAGCACTGTCAGAAGTGATCCTTGAGCATAGAGATGAGTGAGGTTTCACCACTCCTGAATCAATCAATCAATCAATCAGATTAATAAATAAAATACTATTGATCTAGATTCTTGTGTCTTTGGCAAAGTCTACCCCCTTTGATGCAGCTCCCCATGTAAGGATCTGTTACGTCCTATTGGTGTTTACTCTAATGCCCTAAAATTGCAAGAGTTCAGGAGACAAGATTAACCCTGTTCTTATGAAGAAGAACCACAGTTTGTCAGAGTGGAATTGAGATTCAAATCCAGACTGTTAGATTCAGAGCTTTCAGCTTATCATGCTGTTCGAATATGGGGTCCAAAATGCTATTTACAACAAGGCCTAATCTCAAGACAAGGAAGGTAGATGAGAACTTCATTTCAAAAAGGTTTTTGATATCAACTCAGAGGAAATGTCCTGGTTGTTTTGAGTACATGTATGCATGTGCATGTCTGTGTGTGTGTGTGTGTTATAAATGACATATAACAGCACATTAATTTCAGCTGTACATCACAGTGATTTGATGCAAATACAAAATGCAAAGTGAAACCTCTCCCCACCCAAAATACTTCAGGACTGAAGAGATAGTGCATTGATTAGGACGCTGACTTTGCATACAGCCAACCTGGATTTGATCCCTGGCACCATCAATAGTCCCCTGAGCACCACCAGGAGTGATCCTCTGAACTCAGAGCCAGAAGTAAGTCCTGAGCACTACTACGTGTGGCCCCCACACTAAACAAAAACTTAAATTGCAAGATGATTGCCTCAATATAACATCCCTCACCATGTGCAGTTAGTTATTGTTCCTCCCTATGAGAATACCTAGGATCTGCTTGCCTTGCAACTTTTAAGTATACAACACAGTATGTCAGTTACAGCCAATACCCTAAGCAGTACATGTAGCAGTCATATTTTATATATAAAAGACAGTATTTTTTTAATCCCTTCTCCCACTTTCCTCATTCCATATGGTAATGACCAATTTCCTCTGGGTACCTATGAGTTCAGTTTTTATTTATTTATTAGATTCTGCAAAGTGGTCAGTTCTAATAAAATTCATTGTTCTGGCTGATTTGCTTTGCTTAACATCCTCAAGACCCATCTGTGTCATCACAAAAGGTTGCCTTTCTCTCTTAGGTGGGGTTGACTATAATATTCCAAGGTCCAAAAGGTACTAAATATGAGATAGTTCCTGAGATCAGTCAATTGTAACTAATTTTGTGAAGATCATGTTCTTGTAGATCTTCTGGAGTTAGTGTTTTTATTCTCTTCAGATAATACTCAAAAGTAGATTTGGAGCCTTTTGCTTGTAGTTATGTACCATAGGAATGAATTAGCAGCTAAATCAAGGCAAAACAAAAATTTGGGGATGGCAGGGTAGTGTCACTCATGCCATTTTCATTCGACCAACCTGGAGATGCCTTTTTGGGAAATCATCCATGGCTCTTCGCTCTGTCAGATGGATCAGTGACATTTAAAGCATAATATGAGGACTACCAACCAGAAAAGCAGATCCAAGTGCAGTGGGGAATATTATGCAATTTGGAAAGCTTGGACATAGAAGAGTTTCAGAGGCCATATATGGACTTAATGAAATGGATTATCCAGAAAAGAGGGGCAAGGAGTTTCTGGGGGAAGCAAACCTAAATTATTCTTTGACACTCTTCCATATTTAAAAATTTTTGTTATGACTTGGTGTTACTGGATTTAAAATATCCTACCATTTAAATTTTTTAATTCTAACTTTCTACATTTTCTAAATGTTTTGTCATCAGCATATCTCACGTGCAATCTAAAAATTGTGTTTAAAAAGCAATCTAGGACCTGAGAGATAGTACAAGGGTTAAGTTAAGGAGAAACCTGGCATGAAGCAGACTCTGATTCAATTCTTAGATTGTTCCCCAAGTACCTCCAAGAATAATCTCTGAGCACAGAGTCAAGAATAAGCCATGGGAGCTGGAGTGATACCATAGTGGGTAGGGCATTTGCCTTATATGCGGCCAACCCAGGTTTGATTCCCAGCATCCCATATAGTCCCCTGAGCACTGCCAGGTGTAATTCCTGAGTGCAGAGTCAGGAGTAACCCCTGATGCATGTGTGTGTGTGTGTGTGTGTGTGTGTGTGTGTGTGTGCACATTGAGCATTGCTGGGTGTGACCCAAAAAGCAAAACAAAACCAAAAACAAACAAACAAACAAAAATAAGCCATGAATTCTTCCAATTGTTCTTTAAATGGACTGGAGTGATAGCACAGCGGGTAGGGCGTCTGCCTTGCACGTAGCCAACATGGCCGACCCGAGTTCGGTTCCTCCACCCCTCTCAGAGAGCCCGGCAAGCTACCGAGAGTATCTCGCCCGCACTGCAAAGCCTGGCAAGCTCCTCGTGACGTACTCAATATGCCAAACACAGTAACAACAAGTCTCACGATGGAGACGTTACTGGGCCCACTGGAGAAAATCGATGAACAACGGGAGAACAGTGACAGTGACAGTTCTTTAAATATTTTTAAAAAGTAATCTGTACTCAGAAACACCATCTGCACTCACATGTTCATTGCAGCACTATTCACCATAGGCAAAATCTGAAAACAACCTGAGTGCCTGAGAACAAATGAATGGATAAAGAAACTAGGACACATTTATACAGTAGAATACTATGCAGCTGTCCAGAAAAATGAAGTCATGAAATTTGCCTATAAATGGATGGACATGGAAATCATCATGCTGAGTGAAATGAGTCAGAAGGAAAGGAACAGACATATAATGATGGCATTCATTTGTGGTATTTAAAAAATACATATAGTAGAAGAATAATATCCATGGCCAGGGAAAACAGGAGTTAGGAAGATGGGCCAATGATTGGAACTAACTACAAGTATGTGGGGGACTGAGAGTAGGTAAGATAGAGAAAAGACCGCTATGACAATAGCTGGGAATGATCACACTGGACAAGAGCTGAGGGCTAAAAATAGGTAAGGGATATTCTGGATAACCTTTCTGTATCAATATTGCAAAACACAGTGCCCAAAAGGAGAGAGAGAGAGAGAAGAGAGAAGAAAAGTGGGGGGTGATGGGAGGGGACATGGGAATACTGGTGCTAGGAAATGTACACTTGTGGAGAGATGGATGTAGGAATACTGTATGACTGAAATGCAATCATGAAAAGCTTTTTAAAAAATATAATAATAAAATAAAATTTAGGAAAAAATCTGTACTAATGAAATACATTACCCAGTTTTATGAAAAATATGATAACAGATTTATTTCAAATATTATAAAATTCATACCCTTTAAAGTTAACAGTTGTTTGTTTCCCTCTTTTAAAACTATGAAGCTTTTTCACACCCTCAAAAGAAACCTCATTCTTGGGGCTGGAGAGATAGCATAGCAGGTAGGGCATTTGCCTTGCATGTGGCCGACCAGGGTTTGATTCCCAGCATCCCATATGCTCCCCCAAGCACTACCAAGAGTAATTCCTGAGTGCAGAGCCAGGAGTAACCCCTATGTATCTCTGGGTATGACCGAAAAAACAAAAAAGAAACCTCATTCTCATTAGCAGCCCTCCTTCAACCCACTCCTACCCCTCCATCAGTCCTTGGAAATCACTAATCTACTTCCTATCTCTAGAGATTTGCCTTTTTCTGACATTTCATAGATATGGAGTCCCACCATGTGTGATCTCCAGCGGCTGGATAGGTTCACTTTGCACCATGTTTTCAAGGCTCATTTATGCTGCAGTTATGCCAGTGCTTCCTTTATTTTTAGAACCAACGAATATTCCACGGAGTGACAGGGCCATGTTCTGTCTGCCCATTCATCACTGGTCAGACATCTGGGAGGCTTTCCCTTAGGGCTACTTTCAGTAATGCTGCTGCAAACATCCATAATACCCAAAACGCCAAACTGTTTTCCAAAGCAGCTGTATCCTTTGACATCCTAAACCCCAGCTCCTCCATAGCCTTGTCAACACTTGTTTGTATTTTTTAAATACAGGTGTGATTTTAAAAAATTATAAAAATAACACAGGAATGTTTTCTTAGTATTTTAAAATAAGGAGCATACTTCCAAGAGTTAACTGGGAAAATTCTCTTTTCTTTGCTTGTCCATCTACCTTTTCTCCCCAAAGGTAAATACATACATTTTGGAGCATGTCTTTCCAGTAAGTTTCTGCAATTTTATTCATCTATATGTCTGGATAAATATAACTGTCTTGTTTTTATGTAAATGTGAACATATGCACATACTCTTTTATCATTTTTTCCTTTCCATTACACTGAATCTTGGAAATCGCTTAATATATCATAATTTTTTAAACACCTAGGTTATTTTTCTTAAAGTTCCTTTCTCAGTCTCCAGGAAAAGAGCCTGTTTGCTCAGTGAGTCTGCCCAACTTCCTTTATACCACAGCAGGGTTGCCCAACCCCCCACAACCACTATGTGCACCCCTTTCTGCCCGGGCTGCGATATATATTCTTCAAGTTCAGAGATGACAAACTCACTGAGAGAAACCTATGACCCCACCATAACAAGTCCAGTGGCCCTGCGTCTTTCTGCACTTCTGTTTCCTACTTTGAAAGAGTGATCAAATAATGCCTCCCCCATAGGGATGCAGTTGGAGTCCCACCAGGTGTGATCTTCAGTGGTTGACTGGGTTCATTTTGCACTGTTTTCAAGGCTCATTCCTGCTGCAGTTATGCCAATGCTTCCTTTCTTTTTAGAACCAAGAAATATTCCATTGACTGACAGTGGGTGTAATGAGACAAAACAGGTAGAGTACCCCACTATCTGGCCCCCAGCAACAACTCCACTCACTGTGTCAGCCATAGACACAGCATGGAAATACACATGGGCAGAGAAGCCACTTGCTTTCAAGTAATTCTCTCTCTCTCCTGTTAGCCTGTCTGGCCACTAAATCAGTTCCACGTGTGTTCTTCAGAGACTCCCAGTCCAGAGCATTAAAATCTCAGTCTTTGGGATTGGGCCGGGCCACACCCTGAAGCCTTTCTTGTTTGATTGCAATAAAATTGCAAAATGAATGGTAATCATGATAGCGGATCATTCCCCATTGTATCCATAATACGTCTCAAAAGATATTGATATAGCCACCGAAATGAGCCCAGGGTCCAGAGGCCAGGTTCCTGAAAGAATTGCTATCACAATTGAAAACATCACTGCTGGCATTAGGATCTGGCAAGTTCTAATGTGATCCTTCTGGCCTTGCTCCAGAGGGAAGGAGAAACTGAAGGAGCCTTCACAGATGAGAAATGTGCCCAGTTTTGTCTTTCAATTACCTCTTCTCATCCCTGGATCTACAGGATCTTCTTCTTCTGCCTTGGGCAGATTTCTCTTTCTCAATCTTGGACAGATTTGTATATAGGCAGTGGCCACTGAGCCCTGTAAAAGCAATCAATAAATATTGGTTGGATTATTTAGAATCAATTGAACATTTTTCTTTTAATTTAAGTTACTCTTTCATTTTTCTACCATTTTAAAAACTAAGTGCTAGGTCCTTCTGATCTGCTTACAAGTAAGAAATACTTAATGAGCCATTAGTTTGACACTGGACACATTAACTTGAGAGGTAGCGAGTTTGGTGACTATTAATAGGCAAAGATTGGTTGACAAAACTTAGTCATCACTATGGGCCAGGGTGGAAGATGAGAAGCCTATTCAACACTGGCTGATAGATCAATCTTCCATGATTGATCAGATGCTGTGTCTTGTGTTTCTCTAAGAGAAGAATCTTCTACCAACCAGGGCACTCAAATTTTCCCAGCTCCTTTCTTCTCTGGGAAGATTATCTTGCCAGTGCAAATCCTTTTATAATCCCAGGAGGAGCTATAAGTTCACATGACTTCTAGTCTTTCATCCCTCTTTCAAAACAGAACTAAATCGTGTTCATTATTGCCTGAATTAAAATATGCCCTAATTCACTTTGTTGGTTATCACACATTAAAAATCAAAACCATTTTTCTGCTGCTTAAAATACAGCCAAGAGGAGAGAAAAAACAATGGCAAGATCAAGTTCCAACCGTTATATTTATTCATTCCCTGTAAGATAACCAAACTTTCAATTTCACAGAATAGTGAAGGCTTATGTCTAAAGATGAGAGGCAAAAGGGCTGATTTATACAGATTTCACTGTATCTCTTAGGGCAGTCAATACACATAGAAAATGGTCTTCTGTCCATCAATATGGGCTCACTTTTGTTGCAGTAACAGAAACTACAAAATCTCAGCAAAGCTGACTTTATACCAATGTGGTATACCTAACTCATGATAGCAGGGGTATCTTCTCATTGTAGTCACTCAGAAAACCAGCTATGATGATTTCTATAGTGTGGAGAAGGGAGTAAGAGAAGCAAGAATTGCACTGGCTCTTAAATCCTTCTGCTCAGAAATTACTTTGGTTCATAATTCAATGGCCCTAGCAAGTCCTATAGCCATGATCGTTTCAAAGGAGGCAGCCTTTGAAACATGCATGATGATTTGAAGCCCAATATATTTAGGTGAATTCTTTCTTGTATCAGAAAGGAAGAGAGCAGGAACTGCTTTGAAGAGCAGAAGTGATTGCAAGTCTATAGATACAACACAGTAGAGTCTGTAATCCCTCCATATGAAATGGATTCTGCATCTGAGAGAAGAAAAGATGAATGTGGCCCAGTCTTCTCAACCCATTTCATATGAAGTTTCCTCTCCCTCTGTCTATACCTAACATCAGAGCACTTTTCAGCATGGTGATCTTCAAAGTCATGGGTTTGGGAGGACGGAGTGAAAATTTTGATTCACACCAACCCAAAGTGTTTTCCACTTGCATCTGAACAGCCCAAGGCTCTTCATCACCTCTGACCCCTTGAAGGTATAAACCACAGATTCCAAGCTAGATATCTTTTGAAAGACTGGTATGGCGAATATATAAAGAACTCTTTCAATTCAGCTTAAATAAAAAGTTCACGTTTTTTAAGAGTGATTAAAAATGTTTTGTTTGGGAGTCCTACCTGGTGGTGCCCAAGAATTATCCTGTCATAGTCCTCACGGTCCATAGTGTGCTGGAGATCAAACCCGGGGCTCCTCTGGGACAAATGTGTGCTCCAGAATGGGCACAACTTTGGGCAGATATCTCTCAAGTGAAATGGGAATTTAGGGATGCCCATAAATGCACTACAGTGTGTTGAACAGCATTAGTCATCAAGAAAAGGTAAATTTAAGCCTGACTGAGCTACCACTAAACATACTCCAGAATGGCTAAAACTAAAAAGACAGATAAAACTAAGTGTTTGTGAAGATATAGTTCAATTGGAATTCTTTTACACTGTTGAGGGCACTTTGAGGGGAAAATACACTGTAGCACTGTTGCGCTATCCTCCAGTTGTTCATTGATGTGCTCAAGCAGGCTCAGTAACGTCTCCATTGTGAGACTTGTTGTATCTAATACGTCATGGATAGCTTGCCAGGCTTTGCAGTGTGGGCAAGATACTCTTGGTAGCTTGCTGGGCTCTCCAAGAGGGGTGGAGGAATCAAACCTGGCTCGGTCAGGCTGGCCGCGTGCAAGGCAAAGGCCCTACCGCTGTGCTATTCCTCCAGCCCACAAGGCTATATATATATATATACACATATACATATATACATATATATGAAGGCTATATATATAAATACATATATATACATATATATAAAGGGTATACATATACATATATATATATCTTCCAATGGTCCAACATTAATGTTCTGCCCGTATGGGGTAATTTTTCTCTTCTACACGGAAGTGTCTTCTGTTTTTAGGCTAAGTCTAGGCCCAAGGCAGGAAGCCTACATTGTACAGAGCAGAAAAACTGCCCGATCCTGCCTGGGAGTTCATAAAGGTCCTGAATGCAGGCAAAGAGTAAAGTTGTAAGGGTAGGAAACAAGGAACACACAGGATCCCAGGCAGTGGCATGGGCCCCGGAGTTCAACAGGCATGAGTTTAAATACCTATGTGATCACTTCACTGTGTGACTTTGAGCCAGCTATCAAACCTCTCTGGGCTTTAACTTTGTCTTTGAATAGGGATGGTAACTTCTGGCTCATGGGTATTTGGGGATTAAATTAATTCAACTCAATTAAATTGATGCTTGTTGAGTCCTACAGATGATGCTAGGCATAGAACACATATAGGCATATCATGGAAGCCGACTTTTCAATTGACTGCTAGAACAATAGCACTGTCCCACTGCCATACACAGATTGGATATGTTACACCATGTCAGTGTGGTAAACAGATAAACAGGAGTAGGAGAGCACAGAGGGAATATTTCAGTGTCCAGTGGCTAATGGCACTGACTTTCTGAAAGTGCGTGGTGCATGAGCCATCAGTATGGTCATCCTAGTCCCTGGGTCTCCTGGGAGTTTATAAAGGGTCTCACTGGACTAAGAACCTCCTCAGAAACTTCAGGACACAGAGAGGGTGTTGTGTGTGGTCTGGGTGCAGGTGGAATCCATGGTCATAGATGCAAGTGCATCTGCCTATGGGTACTGGTCTCCATGCATGTCTTAATTAATACAAATGTTACACACACAGGTGTTCATACATGTCCTCACATTCACACATTCATATACACATATATCTACAATGCACATGCACAAATAGCTGTCCTGTATTCACACATGCATCTGCATATTCCATACACGATGCATATATATATATTCACACATATTCATAGATACATACACATAGATACATACACATATATATCTGTGAATATATGTATATCTACATATATATTCACACACATATTCACAGATACATACATACATGCATAGATATATTGACATTCCTCTCCAACCACATAAGCAGACACATAGATACCAAACTTGTGATCACATTCACACACATTCTACACACATACTCCCATTGTGTTCTGAGTACTAAGATGGTGCCTCTCAGCCTATGAAGGAATATTCCACCTACAAATATTTCCCCTCCCCCTGCCTCCCGGTCATTTCCACCTCGCAAAGCAAGTCATCCATACCACATGCAGACACGCTGGTGACATTCTCTTGCTGTCCTCTGTAGGTGCACCTTCCCGAGAGCCATGGAAGAAGCCCAGGACATTCTAGGTATAGAGCTGACATAATGGGTTTCCTTTGCCCCTTGACAAACTGTGACAGATGGCATTTGATCAAAATGTCCCTCCTCCAATATTCTGCTGCTGCGCACATGGACAGCCATGACCCCTGCCTCTCAGATGAGAGCCTGGGACACCCACTTCTCTCTCTACTCACCTCGGGACTCCAAACTCCAGATGAGAAACCACCTTTTTGCACTCAATTATAGCAAGCTGCCTTAACCATAAATTAAGTTATAATGCCTTTTGCCCACCAGATGAGCTGGCAAGGCACCCCTTGCCCTTGTCATAAATTAACTCCTTGATCAAATTTTAAATGAATTATAAAAGTTGAAAATTAAATCTGGCTAAATTAGGGACTTCCCCTGTTATTTTAATGAAGCACGAGCTAACAGGACTCCAAGCAGAGCTGTGATGACTTCCAGCCCAAACTTCAACTGCAGACTTCGACCAACTGCCGAGTTGGCGGGAAGCTCTCCATGTGACCATGGATTACTTCTCTAAGCATGACAGGCTTACTGCGATGCACAGCATGCTTGTTTAAGAGTGATTTGTGGTTTTTTTTTCTTACTTTCACCCCTCTCCACTCTTTGAAGATGAAAAATGAACCCCTTGCACCATCTCCCAGCTTCAACTTGTAAAAGATTTTTGAAAATTATAGCCATAGAGCCTTTCCATGATCATCCGTGATGCCTACTTGCCAGTGTCTATGTGAATTTATTGCTTTGGGGGAAGGAAATGATAATGAGGTCAATGACCAACTTTGTATCTTAAATTAAACTCTTGAGTGCATGAAGAATACGATAACTACAGAGGAAAAGAGGGATCGTTCAAGACTCTTTAATTGGGCAAGAGCTGTCTTAGAGTCTGAGCATGATGCTTTAAATACACAATTCTAGAGAGAATGGCGTTCATTCTGTTAAAAAAGTACCCACGTGACAGGAACTACAAACACTTCTCAGTTACTTGGAGCTGATCCAGCATGGCATGACACCCTGCCCACCAAGGTCTGAAAGTACTGTCAAGAGGGAGAGTAGAAGGCAGTAGACCTGCTTGTCCAGTACCAGGCTCCACTGGGAGCTCAACACTTACAAAAATTGTTCAAAGTTATGGAGCTTACACACCCTCATGAAGAACTCTAGAAACCAGGCAGCCCTAGAAAAAAAATCTCATAATGAAGGGCCATGGTAGAGGACAATGTCCTCAAGATATATATATATATATATATATATATATATATATATATATATATGTCCCTGAGTCAGAAGAAATGTACCACACCATCAGATACCATATAAGGAGATCTGGGTCACCATAAGATGGACAATACAAGCCCTCATTGAGGCCTAGAAGAAACCCACGGGGCATTAACTCCTTCTCTTCGCTGCCATGAGAATATCCCCAATTTCTATAAACCCAGATACCAAATTGGAAATGATGAGGTGGAGACATTGTTGGAGAATAAGGAAACAACTTAGTTAGGAGCTTTGAATGTAGTTTCTATTTTATCCCCAAGACTCTGTCTTAAGATAGAGGATAGTGCAATAAATGAGACTAGGAACCCTAGAGAAAGATGAGGTTGGCTACTGTCACCTATCAAGTAACATCTTTGAATAGATTTGAATTTTAAGGCCTCTACTTTAAATAGGCCATTTAAGGTCAAAGAAGAGCAGAGGAGACGTCTATTGTGCTGATTGTAAACAAAGCTCAAAGAACACACTTTCTAGTTTTTCTTGGCCTGAAGTAATATAATAATGGGAGATTTTACAGACTTCTATGATATCTGGGGCAGGGGGGGTAGATGACCATTCCTACCACCCCTTTGTGGAAACAAGAACAGATGAGATGAGAATGTCTTATCTCTTGGATTCAAGTCTAAAGAGTTTTTCCTTTCCTTTAGGGGTATTTGGAGCAGTTGGGAATCATTATTGGTGGTATTTTCCCAAATAAATCTTTCTTTTGCTGTTTTCCTCTCCTCTCACCTTGCGTTAAGGTTGTTGAAAGGAAGAAAAATATTGTCTGGGTGCAGACCCACAGACATCACTAAAAGGAAGAAAGAAAAATGCTGGAGGACAGGCAACTTAAAATACATCGACATTCAGTAATCAGACATCCAAATACTGAACCCCAAATTCAGAACATTTTTATTAAAAGAGGAAACTACCAAGATCCCCTGCTGTTTCTTCCTTACATAGCACCACACTCATCAACACTTAGTGAAAGGAAAAGTAAACAAAAACTTGAGGCCACAAATCTGAGGTGCCACCAAGGACAGACCTTCAAGAAGTTAAACACCAAACAGGGACACTCTCGGCAGACCCGCCGTTCTAATTAACCAGCGCTGGCTTGCAAAGGTGCCAGGGCTGACTGGTCACTCAGCCCAAAGGGACAGAGAGTGGCAGGAAGGTTATTTAGATTTGTGCAGAGCTTCCTTCAGTCAGGCTTTCAAGATAATTGGGAAGCAGAAGGACAATTTATTAATGGCCTCCTTCAATATAACACCAGCCCTGTCTTCTAACAGGACAGTTTCTGTCCTGGCTTGTACCCGCTCTTACATTTCTGGACAAAGTGAATGTGTCTTTCAAACTAGTTGACTGTGGTCCATTGTAAGAAATACAGTTTATACTGCAACATGGTACACACACACACACACACACACACACACACACACACACACACACACCTAAAACCAAAATTACACAGTCATACTGACCTTTCCATGTGCAATGCCCACTGATCTTCCCTTTTCTGTGTTGCTGTTTCATGTGTTTTTACACTAGCTATGGCCCACCTAATAGAATCGGCCATCCACTAATGGGTTATAACAGAAATATAAGTAGCATCTGTTTGTCTTGATATTTCATGTCTACTCGGAGAATTTCCAGGCAGGCAATTTGTTTGGGATTTTACACATTGACGGGCTGGAGCGATAGCACAGCGGTAGGGTGTTTGCCTTGCATGCAGCCAACATGGCCGACCCCAGTTCGATTCCTCTGCCCCTCTTGGAGAGCCCGGCAAGCTACCGAGAGTATCTCACCCGCACGGCAGAGCCTGGCAAGCTACCCGTGATGTATTCGATATGCTAAACACAGCAACAACAAAGTCTCCAATGGAGATGTTACTGGACCCACTCGAGCAAATCAATGAACAACGGGAGGACAGTGACACATTGACAATCTGAGATCCAAGACACACGGCTATTTTGCAGGCCTTCTGGGATTGAGTTATTGCCATCATTACTACTAGTCATATTGCAGTTAGAAACAGACCCCAATGTCTGGTTACAACAGTGGTAGTGATACAAATACAATGTATTGTCAAGTAAAAGAAAAAAGGTGAAGTTTTCTGAAGAGTCAGTTCTTTAGCCAAGTTTATCAATGCAAAATGACTTTCTAGAAAGAGTCATTACAAAAGTCTTCATAAAATTCAGTCAGGCCTAGCTACCAGGACACAGAAAACCAGGAAAGTCAAGCTGTGTGTCCTTGAATTGGTCCTTAATCCACTGTGATGACTGTCCTCGGATGCCTAATGCATCAGATCCTTTGCAGCATCTACTTTCACAGCCCAAAAGTTAAGTACATCACCTTCCAGCATGCCCTGCAGCCAGGGTGGCCATGTGACTCATTTTGACCAATGAAGTGTAAGCAGAAGTCTGAAGCAGAAAGGGTGGTGCAGGGAGATCTTACCTCATGAATGGAACAGGGATATCCTGTGTGCCGTCTTTTCTCCACTCTTCCTGCTTTGAGCAGAGATGATTTAGGGAGCTGGCAAGACTACTTCCAACCACATGTGACAGGCATGAAGATGAAAGCTAGTCCCAAGGGGATAACTCAGAAGAGAAAAAGGACCAAGGTTTCTGGTGGCATCATTGAGCACAGACACATCTGCAACAGTCGGAGAAAATTTCTGAGTATTGGGGAAAAAAGATAGACCTGTTTTTTTTGTTTTGTTTTGTTTTGTTTTTTTAAGGAAAATGCCTGTTGGATTTACTGTTCCCTCCAGCCAAATATCTTGAGAGTTAATACAACCTCTCTGGGCCATGTCAAATAAGGACATCTAACGCCAGCCCTGCTTTCCCCCACAGAGATGCTTGAGGGCCAAAACAGGATTTCCTCCAGCCAGGAATGTGACTCAAGGGGATGAGCCTCTGCTTTGCAATTGCGAGGCCCTAGGCTCCATCCCTATCACCACATAGTCCCCTGAGCACTGCAGCATCATGAGAATAAAACCAAACCAAACCTCACGATTTCTCAGTCTGAGCATTAACGGCATTTGGAGCTAGAATAATCCTTTGTTCGGGGCTTTCATGGGCACCAGAGCATGTCTAGCGTGTCCAGGTGTCTGGCAGAATCTAGGAGCACCCCATCGTAGGTTGTGTCCACTCAGACTGCCTTCAAATACCATCCAGTGTCCCTTGAGGGACAAAATTGCTTTTCTGTTGATATCCACTACTTAAAAGTAATAATGGCTAGAACACGACATGATAAAGGTTAACATTTCCATGAGAAGGGAAGATGTTATTGTCATTGTCTGATATTTCCTTTTACATATTCGGTTGTGAAAACTAAAGTTTTTTTTCAAAATTTATTTTTGCATGCAGATGAAGGGCTGCCTTGCTAAGTGAACAAAAAAGCAACATTTCCTGAAATCAGAGGGAAATATCCTGCAATGTATCCTCTTGATCCATTTCTCCGAGGAACACGAGTAAGTGACTAATGAAGATGTTCTAGAAGAACATTCTGCATATTGATGAAAAATGACATTGGAGCAAGGTCATCTTTGCTTGCTCCAGAGTTTCTGGAAAACCTATTTTTTTTTGCTTTTTTTGGGGTCACACTTGGCGATGCTCAGGGGTTACTCCTAGTTCATGCACTCAGGAATCACTCCTGGCGGTGCTTGGGGAACCATAAGGGATGCTGGGAATCGAACCTGTATCGGCCATGTTGGCTGCGTGCAAGGCAGATGTCCTACCCGCTGTGCTATCACTCCAGCCCCGGAAAATCTATTTCTTGCACATTTCTTCTCCTCTTCAGCATAGAGTTGCTGTAACTGGGCATTCTATTTGCAAGGTACACATTCAAAGGGCTGGAGATAGGACAGTGAGTTCTATCGTCAACACTGCATGGTCCCCGCGCATTGCTGGGCACTGCTCTAAATCTTCCACCCCTAACACCTGCCGGGTTTCTGTGGTAGCACAAGACCTAAACAGCACAGCACCCTTGTCTTCTTGCATTGAACTGCTGGCCCTGTCAAGCAAGAACTACTGATGGCTGATGGTGCTTCCAGGCTTTTTGAGTACCATTTGGTAGCCCTGCCCATATATATATATGTGTGTGTGTGTGTGTGTGTGTGTGTGTGTGTGTGTGTATAGCAAAGTGGGTAGGGCATTTGCCTTGCACTCGGCAGACCCGAGTTCAATTTCTCCGTCCCTCTTGGAGAGTCCTGCAAGCTACCGAGAGTATCCTGTCCATATGGCAAAGCCTGGAAAGCTCCCCATGACGTATTCGATATGCCAAACACAGTAACAACAAGTCTCACAATGGAGATGTTACTGGGCCCACTCGAGCAAATCAATAAACAACAGGAGGACAGTGCTACTAAGCTACAGTGCTACTATATCTATCTGTCTATCTATCTATCTATCTATCTACCTATCTATAATCATATATATGTCTGTATATGTGTATGTATATATATGTGTGTATATTTATATATATATATGAGTCTAAATTTTTGAGCATTTGGGAAAAAAAGGAATACCTGTTTTATGAGTTTCAAGGTCCTCCAAAGACATCTTGAGGAATTTCTGACTCCATGGTGTGAGTTCTTCAGGCCAAGTTTCCATGTCTCACTGACACATCCTAGAGAGAGGAGGATGGATGCCAGCCTGCAGGCACCCAGATCCATGTTCCTCTATGTTTATTTATTATGGTTTGCTTTCTCCTCCAGACCTCTGGCCTTCCTTCTCTATATTCTCTCTCTCCACCTTCAATGTTTTTATTTGGTGCTCAGTTTCATATTCTAAAGTGAAATCTAGAACTCCGGTGGATCACTGATCCCACTCCCTATGTGCATGTGTGGGGGTGGGGAGGTGTATTTGGGTGTTATTTAGGACAGAAAAAATATATTTTATTCTTAAGACACTGACGTTTTGATAGAATTGCATCAATCTTGGGTAACAATCCTATCTTCTGAAATTCAAAAAAAATCTCTGTCTTTTGAGGGTCCCCAAAAACTTCAGTCAAGGTTTGGGAGGAACCATCATGATTCTAGGTGACAGAGTGAGGCGTCTCCTGAGAAAATACACTCAGTGGAGCCTGTCCTTTGGCCATTTGGTTTAGAGGTGGGTGGGCATAGGAACCCTTAAGTGGTCAGCACTGAGCCTGGTGAGTACAGAGTGGACTCCGTGGGAGTCCTGGGCAGTGGAGGACTTTGTCCAAATGAAGAAGTGAGGCTTCTTGAAGAGAACAAGCAGAAAGGAGGGATAAGGCAAGACCTGATTCTACTAACGTGGTTGGATGAGAGATTCATCCTGGACCCAGTGTAACCCAGAATGTCTTGGCAATCGGGGCCAATAAATTAGCTCTACTCCTCTTTGCGGGGTGGGGTTGGGAAGCACACCTGGCAGTGCTTAGTACTTACTATTGGTTCTGCACTCTGGGATCACTCCTAGTGGTGCTCAACAGACTATGTGGGGTGCCAGGATCAAATCCAGGTCGGTTACCTGCAAGACAAATGCCCCACCCGCTGTACTATCTCTGGTCCCTAAATTCCCATTTTCACTTAGTATATCTCAAATTAGGGTTGTTGTCTCTCAGCAATATAACCAAGCCTACTCATGGAAAGCCAAAATAACCTCCCAGGAAGTGGTCTGTTCTAAATAACACCCACATGTCCCCACACACACACATACACACAGGGAGGGGGGTCAGTGATGTACTGGGGTTCTAAATTTCACTTTAGAATATGAAGTTGAACACCAGATGAAAACATTAAAGAAGGTGGAAAAAGAGGATATAGAAAAGGAAGGCAGGCGGTCTGGAGGAAAAAGCAGACCATAATAAACATAGAGGAATATGGATCCAGGTGTCTGTGGGTTGACATCCATCCTCCTCTCTTTAGGACATATCAGCGAGACATGGTTAAACTTGGCCTGAAGAAGTCACACTGTGGAGTCAGAAATTCCTCACGATGTCTTTGGGGGACCTTGAAACTCATAAAACTGGACTTGTCTGAGTCCTGAGGTGTTGGTGGCAACTTGCCCAGAATCCTGTCAGGAGCCGTGGAAACTCCAGAAATATGGGTTCTGTCTCGTTCTTTTTCTGTCAGGAAAACATGGTCCACATAAATACTGTCTAATGACATGTGTTGAGCTTGTTGGGAGAAGTTCCAGGCACCCCACCCGCCATCTTTTCACCACCATGACAAATGGTATAAACCACAAAAACACAAGGCCAGGTCTAGCACAACCACGGTTCCAAGACATAGCCGTGCCCCACCTCTCAGAGCTGTGAGTGGATAGCTAGACCTTAGCAGCCTCCACAAAGCTGGGTCTTCTCTACTCTCAGCACCCCTCATCCCGCCTTCCAGGCTACACACTGGACTTTCCATCTGCTCTTCCATGACACCACTTTTCCTTGGAGTCCATTGCAAGTGCAGGCAAACTGGTTTTGTGTTTGGTGCCCACATAATTAAAAATGATATCCAGGGGACCTGAATTAGATTGTGAAATGTCCTTTTTTGTCCCAAGAAAAATGATTTGGGAGGAAAAAAATTAAACAAAACAGGTCCCAGTCTTGACCCTGAGACAATCCCCTGTCCCCACCCACTAAGCCTCTTAAAGCTTCTACCTCCACAGCAGAGGGAAGGGCTCAGAACCCCTCTTTCATGAAGATGGGTAGGGAGTATGTAGTTGGCACATAGAACCTAAAAGAATTGCCGTTACTATAGTTTGTGTCACTGATCTGATAAGACTCACCTGTCATTTGTGTTACCTGAGACCTGAGTGATGGTGCCATGTTTTGCCTACTATAGAGCTGTGCAGATATACCAGGGCCTCTTCCTGATGCCTGCTTCCAGATGCAGCCTGAGCAAACCCAATATGGGTTAGTGATCATTTGAAATTTGCAAGATGGTGCTAAAGTGATGGTATGGTGAGCAGGTGCTTGCCTTGTGTGCAGCCAACCAGAGTTCAATACGTGGCACCCAATATGGTCCCTCTAGCCCTATCAGGCATAATCCCTGAGTGAAGATCTAGGAGTAAGTCCTGAGCACTGCTGGGTGTGCCCCCACCCCTACCAAGAAAAAGAAATATTCAAGTTTTTTTCAGTTACATAATGCCAAGATATAGAGATTGCTTCTTCTTTCTTTTATTTCTCTTCCTCTTCTCTCCTTCCCTCCTTCCCTCCTTCCCTCCTTCCTTTCTTCCTTCCTTCCTTCCTTCCTTCCTCCCTCCCTCCCTTCCTTCCCTCTTTTTCTCTTTCTCTCTCTCTTTTCTGTTTTGAGCAGGTGGTAACCTCCCATTAAACCTTATGCTCAGTAGATGTTTGACTGAATTTAGTATCACAAACCAGTGATTGATTGGCAAAGCTCTCCCTGCAGTGAGTGGGGACAGCCTTTCAATGGATCTCGGAGCTCCCAAGTGTGAAGTGGCCATTCCATTCTCCAGCATCGTGTCGGGCCACGGATGCCCAAACAGTGCTGCCCAGGGCTTTGCTTCAATAATAATTGGCCAGACACAGGTTTGACTTCATCAAGAGAGGCTATGTAAAGCAGATTAATGACATTTTGATGAACTTTTCAACTCAATTTGAAAAGCCATGCTACGTTAACCACAGTTTCCAATTACCCGCCAGGAAAAACTCTGGGGAAAGTTGAAAGCCCTCTGAAGTACGGAATGTACTTGTAGGGAGATGGCGATCTAAACCACAGTCCTCTCCTTGGTCTGTTCTATGCCGATAGTCGAGGAAAAACCTGAGCAAACCAAAGGAGCAAAATGAATTCTTCCTTGGAGAAAACGTAGCAATGTGTTCAAATTCATACGTGGGCACCACTTAATTTGCACCTAAAAAGGTAATAAAAAGATTATGAGGGAAAGACAAATTTTTCTATTAATTGTGCCTCAGTTTCCCCTCTTTACATAACACTGAATATGGACTTGTATTTTCCTATATGATTGCTCAGCTGATGGACAAGGCCTTACAGCAGCAGTTTTCAGACTGTCCTCCCCCAGGAAAATGAAGAGTTCCTCTAGGACTGGGGATTTCATTGATTTCACACTCTGAAGTCAGCCAGCAGAAAGTGCAAGGGCCTGAATAATATTTTAAAATGGTCTGTTTAAGTGGTCCGTAAACATGAGATTGCTTTTTAGAAAAAGAGTACAGGAATCATCAAGATCTTTTTAATTTTTCTTTTCTTCTCACATTGGCCATGGAAGAAATGATTGAGTTTTTCTTTCTCTTTATGGAAGAAATGATTGAGTTTTTCTTAGTCTTTATGGATTCATGTAACTTGTTGGGGTAAGCTCTTCTGTTCACCTTTTGACACCCCAACCTTCCACACCCATGTGAAAAAGTGGAGAGAGCTGTGGGCTGCAGTGTTCAGATGAGGATGTCAACAACCACGCCAAAATGGCCGACCTCACCAACAGCAAACTCAAGGCCTCGTGTGCTAGTGGGTTTGACAGAACCATCTCAAATTGCCATGCCCACCACCAACTTTAGCTCCTTCAGACGTGAGGACCTCAGCAGGGACACATTATACCGTTTAACCTGAAGTATGGTCTGCAGTGGGTTCCCATCTCTATGGTGCCTTTGTAAAGAAGATCTCTCATTAAAATTGCAAGTTAACATCTTCCTACAAGGGACCCAACACAGTCCTGTCTCCAAGCTTCAGCACCTAAAGCTTTCCCCACCTCCACCACTTGTTAGAGTGGAACTTAAAAATGCAAGGAGCTGTCAGGGGTCAGGTTTTAAGCATCACACTCCCAAGTCCAGAGATTCTCAAACTCCAGCAAGTTGTCTGTTTGCCACTTACCATGAAACCTGTCTAAACTATTGGCCAGCAAACCTGAGCAGCCAGGTGAGAGGTGACTTGAAGTCTTTTTATAAACCTCTCTTACCATGACTCTGTGCATTTTACAACAGACAGAGAAGATGCTTGATGATGCAAGCATTGCCCAAGATTTCCTTGGGGAATACACACACCATCTTACCTCTCAAACATCTAAAACAGGTTGAATTATGAATGGAGCTCAGCAGTAGGGTCCTTGCCATACCTGTATGAAGTCCTGGGTGTGGACGCTGAAATAGAAAAAAAAAATCAATTCAAAGATTATCAGATCCCAAAAGTTTTGTTTTGTTTTTTTGTTTTGCTTTTTGGGTCACACCTGGTGATGCACAGGGGTTACTCCTGGCTCTACACTCAGGAATTAGCCCTGGCGGTGCTCAGAGGACCATATGGGATGCTGGGAATCAAACCCGCATTGGCTACGTGCAAGGTAAATGCCCTACCCGCTGTGCTATTGCTCCAGCCCCTAGACCTCAAAAGTTTTGGACAAAGAGTTGTAGGTTGTTAATAGGGAGTGATGGGGATTTGGGAAATGTGAATACCACCACTTACCCAGCTGTGGTCGTTTAGGAAGTTGGGACAGTGTGGCCAGACCTTTCTGTTTTTCAAAAGAAGGTAAAGTTGCAGATCCTGGTGAGCGTTCTCTTTCCATTTTCAAACACTGTACAGCCGAACAAAATTGTCTGCTTCTGTGAAGTTTCATTGCTAGGTTTGTTGATGTTGTTAGCAAGTGTTCCAAGGGTACTCGTGTGTTATGGACTAAATTGGGGCCCTAAATTCAAATGTTGAAACCCCATTATGATTATTTTCAACATGGAAGCTTTAGGGAGGTGATCCGGATTAGAAGAAACACTAGCAGCAAAATCTCTGATCAGGTCTTTTTAACAGGGGAAAGGGATGCCAGAGTTTTCTTCCTCCTTCTCCTCCTCTCCCAATCCCTACTTCTCTCGAGAAACACCGAAGAAAGAATATATAGGAGCCAGAGGGAGCAGGTGACCATCTGCAGACCTCACTGGAAACCAACTCTGGTAAGACCTTGATTTTGGAGTTCCTGGTCCAGAGCACTGGAAACACTGTGTTCTTTAAGCTTCAGTCTATTGGATCTTACTATGGTGGCACAGCCAGACTCATGTTACACTCATCATTAATCTTTTTTGCCCCCCATTCTGTGTTCCTAACCATTGTTTGTCCCCCCATTTGCAATATTTTCTCTCCCACCACCTTGTTTTATGACTCGCATAATATCACTATTATTGTTGTTATGATTCTGGTACTGTTCAGAAAAAGCTTCGAAATGTCTCACTCATTTATTTACTTAGTTGATTCTTTTGAGAAACAAGTGACTAGAGTCTTGAGTCCTGGGGTGGTGGGTTCCTCTTGACTGGGGGTGTCTTAGAAGGAGCCACTCAAAGCGAGAATCCTGGGCAAGTTTATACCCTTTGACTCTGGGTTCTTCTGTCTTGGATGAATCAGCCTGCTTCTTGTCTCCCCTCTCCTCATCATCTTCATACTCTGAACATACGCATCCACCAACATGAATTCACACACAAATACACCACACACAAATACACTGTTAGTTCATACCTTTAAACACAAATGCACAACACACACGAGTACACAAACTTACACACACAAATACATACATGCACACAAATACTGGCCATACACAATGCACAATGCACATGTACCACACCAACACTTACACCACACACACAAAGGTAGGCACACACACACACCACACATACACATATATACAATACATAAACATAAATACACTAACAAGCCCAGTAAATACACTCAACCATATAAAATCAAAGTGTGCACACAGTACACGAAATACACCAGAATACACACAAATACATACGAAAGCATGCATGCTCCTATACCTATGCACCAGCACACAAACATATTCTTTACAAACACAGGATGGGGAAATGTCGGTGATAATGTAATTAATCCAAGATTCTTACAGACAAAAGATGGGAAAAGCAGGTGTAAGGAGAGAGATAGGACATCATCAGTTTTCCAGAGGGAACCCCTTCATTCTTTTGAGATTGAATTCCCTCCCTCCCCTTAACAGATTATTGTCCCTATCCAGGCTCAGTCTCTTTAGCTGTAAGATGGACATGATAAACCAACTTTCTTCACAATATAGACACTTGGAATAAGTGAACTGGCAACCTGTTTATAAATAAGTAACAAAGGCACGCAGCCAGCCTGGCTGAGCTGGGTTTGATTTCTCTGCCCCTCTCAGAGAGCCCAGCAAGCTATTTAGAGTATCTCACCCACACAAGCTACATACTCAATATGCCAAACACAGTAACAACAAGTCTGAAAAAAAAATGGAGACGTTACTGGGCCCGCTGAGCAAATCGATGAACAATGGGAGGACAGTGTTTGTTGTTTGTTTGGCACAGCTAGTCGGAAAACACACAGTCAAATAATGCTGATGGCTTCACACCATCTGTTTATTTAACAACACACAACTGACTGGCAGTTTCTAATCTATTATGGGGTGTTGTACTTCCAAGGGCCATAGCTGTCGGCTGTGTATGCAATCAACGACAGTGCTACAATTCAAAGGATGAAATGTATATTCACCTTTAAAATATCTTTATAAATATCAGTGGACCTGATAACTGGGTCAAGGGGAGGAAAGAACACTTTGGGGGACCCAGGAGTCAAACCCTGATCCCTATTCTGGTTAGTGCACTCCCTACCCCCTGGAGGGAGGGGTGGGGGGCCGAGGAGGAGAGTGATGCTTCCAGCAAGAAGTGTCCTTGGGGAAATGTCCTCTTCTCAATGGAGTTATCGCACAGGTCTGCAACGCAGGTACCCCATGAATCAATAACCTCTCTGCCCAGAAAGTTACTTAACCTCTCTTCTCATTTTCCTCATCTATCAAAGGGGGATAATAACCATGGGCCACTTCTCAGGCCTTTTTGAAAATTCAAGTTACCAATAATACATATACTGGACCAAGAACACAATGAAAAGGCCTGGCATTTTTTAGTGCCTAGGAAATGCCAGCTCTCTGTGTGTTATCTGAGCCCAGGGCTAGGTAGAGGTTACCCAAACTCAGTTTTCTTTGGGATCCTTGAAAATTGCCCACTGGTGTGGGAGATGGAGGGTTGAGGCCCCGAGAGTCATTCAAGCCTGATTGGGGGTAATCAGGAGACTCGGCTTTTTCTTTGCTTTGCTTTGCTTTGCTTTGCTTTGCTTTGCTTTCTTTTCTTTTCTTTTCTTTTCTTTTCTTTTCTTTTCTTTTCTTTCTTTCTTCTTCTTCTTCTCCTTTTTCATTTTATTTTTTTAAATTCGCCTTTCCTGCCCTTTGCCAACCTTACCCACACCACTGAAACCCAGCCGGGTGATTATCCTGGGATAAAAGCTTTTATCATGAAAAGTTGTGTTTGAGAAAGCAAGACCATGCTTCTCACTGCAGCTTCCCTGCACGCCAGGGCTCTGTCCACACGCCTACAAAGGCCAAGATTATCTCTCTCTGTTAAGGGTTTAAAATCCTACAAGCCGGCCATGCAAGTGACCAGTATCAGATTATGATAACAAGATCATGTCCAGTTATGAAAACAAGTGTCTAAACTTTTCTCATGTCACTTTCTCCCGGGGTCCCTTCTGAGGGGGGACGCTAGGCTCATTTTGAAGGCAGCGCTTTGAACTGAATTCATGGGGTATTTGCATAAGAAGATTTGGGGCTGAAGAATGGCTGCTGTTGCATCTGCCCATTAATATGCCTGCTAATTCAGCACATTGTAAGCCTATTGACAGCCCACAAAGGGCTCAAATTCAAGGACAGTTATCCTAGGGCCATTGTGAGCGCTTCAATTCAAGGAATATGTTCACTCGAGGAATACAGTTGTTACAATTAGATATTTTTCACCAAACATTATAAAGAACTAATGACAAGGAGCAGCACAATACCCCAACAACCACCAAAAAACATTCAGAACTTCATGTATGAGCGAGGCTCTGCCTCTCTTTCTCCCTCCCTCCCTCCCTCCCTCCCTCTCTCTCTCACTCTCTCTCCTGCTCAGTTGCTTCCTCTCTCTCCCTCCCATCTTCTCTTCCTCTCCCTCTCCTTCTCTCTCTTCTCTCTCCCCTCTCCTCTCTCTCAATCTCTTTCTCTCATAATCTCCCACACACTTATTTTCCCAGATGCAGCCGGCTGGTGGTGATGGATGGAGATCTCCAAATGCAAAAGCGTATTTATCTTGCTCCCTAAATTTAAATAAAAAGCAAAATGAAATAAAGAGATCCCGGCAGAAGGGGAGAAACCCACATCACCCGCATAAATAGCGGTTAATTCAATCCTGTTTATGAAAAACGTCACAGTGTCACCTCCAAGGGATACACAAGGCAATATTTTAGAGCGGAGATGAATTATTTGAGGCAAGAAAGCATCTCTCTCATTTTTTTTTTTTGAGGCTGAGAAATCATGTTTATGCAGATCTAGGAAAATTCTAAACTGGAGGAGAAACAACAGCACTGGCTCATGGGGTGGCTCTGTCCTGCCAGCCGGGGGTTGTGACATTTCAGTGAGAAAGTCCCCTCTCTCCAGGGGGGACTTGGAAAAGGGTCCGGCTTGGAAGGTGGGCGGTGTGGCTGGGCGGAGGAGGTCGGCAGGGACTTTCTAAGCCACTGGGGGCCGTTTCCAGCGGGGTGTTTGTGAAGGATGCCTGGGATGGGGGGTCTGGGGCATTGTGCTGGGCTGCCCATTGTCACTGGGGGCCCCCCCAGCCCTGTCCTGAGCACCGGTTGTATTTTTCTCCTTCTACATCCCTCAGAAAAGACATCAAAGCGCAGGGAGATGTGCTTTTGGCTTTGTTTGGTGTCTGATTCTCAACATGTGGTTTCCCCGGCCAAACTTCGGCACCTTTTAACCTATTCTGTTCAGCTTAGGCCTGAGCTGTATTTGAGCATTAGGGAAACTATAGTAACCGATAATCTGCCTGTTGCTGAAAAGAAACTATGTATCTTGTCACACAAGAGCCGTCTGAGGCTCACCCCTTCGAGGCTACACCCTTTCGGGGCTCCAGGCTTTCTTTCCCGGGGCTCAGCCTGTGTTGCTGAAAAGGCATCTCGGCCCTTTGCCTTTCTGGCACTGAGGGACCATGTTCATGTTCATTTAGAGTTAACAAAAAAAGGGATTGTCCTTTGCAACATATCAACCTTTGATTATCTATTATAAATGTTTTCAGCAAGTCAGATATGAGGGTCCTGAACAGAGGGAATGAGACACTGGGTACAGAGGCTTGGGGTGGAGCAAAGACTGCATTTTCTTAAGGGATTATTGGGGCCCTGGCACATTGGGTTAGTCCTGTCACATACAGTATCACAAAGTGGGGGTGGGGGCTGGGAAGATGTCAGGGACCCTAAGGCAGGAGAACCCCTATGCAATGACTGGGATGTCTGCAAGTGTCACCCAGGGCATCTGCCCGGGCTCCAATCACACCACTGACCAGCTGTGCAACACCCAACAAGTCTCCGGAGGTCTGTAAACTCCATGTTTTCTCCTCATAACGTGGGGATAATAACTGCCCCGACACAGGCCGCGTGTCGGAGGATTAGTTGAGCTAATCTCAGGCCCAGCCCAGGCAAAAGGGCACTTTTCTGCTCTGTTCCAAGAACAGGCTGTTGGCGCGCCTTCCCAGAGCGAGTGCACGTGGCACCAGGCCAGGACTAGGGCGGGACGCAGGGAAGCCCATGTCTAGATGCCGGTGGACAATTGCGCCGGTCACTGTAGAACATCTTAGCAGCAATCTACCTGCCGAAGGAAAATGGGGTGCCTCTTTCCTAGAATGAAACAAGAAATCCAACATGGACGCAAAGAGAAACCCAAGAATGACGGTGAACACCGTGAGATCCTTTAAATTGACAGCAACTGTTTAAAGAAAACACCCCACTCAGAAGTAAAGCTCAACAGCTGACATGACAGCGCCACAGAGAGGAGTTAGTGGAAGTTCATCACCGTGCTCCCTTCTGAGCCACTGGGAGGAGGAAGAGTGGTTTGTGTATACGTGTAGAGGGGAGGGGGCTGTTGTTACTTGGAGGCGGGACACACCTAGCAGTGCTCAGGGCTTAATCTTGGCTCTGTACTCAGGGATAACTCCTGGCAGACCCAAGGGACCATATGGGGTGCCAGGATTGAATCCAGGACCACGGTGTGCAACTCAGGCACCTAGTCTGCAGTACTATCTCTCTGGGCCATGATGAAGAGGACTCTGATGCAGAACTGGAGGCAGGGACTGGAGCGAGACCAGAGTGAGAAGGGCATTCGCCTTGCACATGGTGCTGAGTCTGACCCCTGGCACCCCAAAATGGTTCCCCAAGCGTATCAGGAGTAATTCCTGGTTGTAGATCCAGGAGTAACCCCTGAGCCAGGTATCAGTCCCAAACAAACAAACAAACAACAACTGGAGATATAGGAAGAGGCTGAAGAGATGGTAGAGGGAACAGGGTGCTTGCCTGGCATGCAGCTCATACCACTTTTATCCCTGGTACCCCAGGATCCCCCAGCACTGCAGGGATAAATTCCCAAACCTACAGCCAGAAAAATGGTATTTGGTCCCACCAAAAGAGAGAGAAAGAGAAAGAAAGGGTAAGATTCAGGACAACACTTATGCTCTGGGCCACACCTGCCTACCCACAGCCCAATCTTGTTCCCAAAGTCAGTGGTGCAGAGAGCATGCCTACTGGCCTGCAGCATTTCCTTGGAGTCCACATGGGCAATGTGAGCACTCAGTTGCTGACCTAAAGTGCTCGCATCCTCCCTTTCCTAGAGAGCCCACTTGTTCCCTTCGCTAGTTGCACACTTGTCCGACTGGCAGGATGAAAACCTTGTTCTCAACCTTGTCTTTCAAGTCCTCCTTAAAAACAATAACTGTACCCCATCCATCTCTTGTATCCTCCTTGCACTGAGGTTCACCTTAATGAGAGGCAGACTCATTGGTCATTTGGGCTCCGACGCTGCCGACTATTATTTTTTAAGTCTTGGTGGAACTAAGAACAGCTTCTCTGGTCCTGAAGGTTGATCAGGAGTCACCTGCTTGGAACCTTGCTTGGTAGTGACACATGGAAAGTTTGGAACATGTTGATGGGGCTTCCAGGTGTCAATATCAGCTTCCTCTTCTGGATAAGGAAGGGAGGCCAAGGCGATGTTATGGGCATGGTGTTGGGACTGGTCCTTGGTCCTTATCATGAAGTTAAGTCAAGAAGTGAGAAGACAGATTGGAGTTTGTGCCATTTGCAGAGCCCGTGCTCCTCAACACCCGTGAGAGGTGAGAACAAACACAGTGCAAACAAACACAGTGCATGCTTCTTTGACCATAGCAGCCAGTTCAACCTTGTGGTCTTCAACCCACCTGGAATACAGATGTCTCCATCTGATGGCTGCAAAGCTACCAGGTGGTGCCCACAGGCTTGGTGGTATATATTAGGTTGTTTCCAGTTTGCTCTTTGAGGCAAATACATTGCCTTTGGCCTGGGAGGGTTTAACCTTTCAGTTTGTGCTCAGTGGAGACACATTCACAGAGAAACTGACCTAGCAAGCAAATCCCCTCTTCTCACTTGTCCTAGAATGGGCAGGTGCAAATTGTGTATGTTCCTTCCAGAGATGAAGACACTGAGACCCAGAGAATAGATGTGACTGGCCCTGTTCCTGGTGAGTAAGCAGCAGGCAAGGCTGGTAGGGTAGGAGGATATTTGGGAAGAATTCCCAGCTCCCTCGGGAGAAGAAACTCTCAAACAGAAGCATCCTCTTCATGAGCGAGTAGAGAAGATAGGACTGAGACTGGGAGTATTGGGAGTTAGCAGGCACCCCTCCTAGTGTTTTCCCGGTTGGTGACCAGCTGCATCCATTTCAGTCAATTCCACATTAAGGACTCCAGTAGAGCTGGTATGCTTATATACTGAACAGGATTTCTGAGCATCAGGCAGGCAGCTCTGCTTCCCTTCCTCAGCCCCGTTGGGCAATCAAAAACCAGACCTTTGGGTCTTCTAGAGTGAGATCCCTGTGGCTCCATTCCTAACTCTGTACCCTCTGCACCCCCAATTTGTTTCCTGTCCTCACCCCAGGAGCAGGAACATTGAACTAAGATATTGAATGATGGAAAGATGTCTGGTTGACGATCTTCCCTTGAGGAACTTGCATTTAGGGGACACATTCCAGTCCCCATGTACCACCCCCTCAACCCCCATACCTCCTCACTCCCACCTCTCTTCTTAAATGAGACAGCATCTCATCATCCCTCAGATCCTAAAATCAACCAGTTCACCTAAAATGCTGTAGGCTGCAGCACAGAGAGGATGAGGGACCTGCCCAAAGACACAAGGCATAGAAATGGCCAGATCAAGCAAAGATAAGACCCAGGGATTCCTTATCAAACAAGTGTCTTTGCTCATTTACATGTTTAACAGGCATCTATTGTCCATCAGCTACATACCAGGAAGTGTGCTAAGCCGCCCATATATAAACTGAGTCATGCATCTACCTCCCGATAATTTCAGAGTTTCACAGAAGATACAGACTCCTAAGAATCCAGACTAGAGAACAGATAACAATAGGCTGTTGAACAGATAACAAGCATTAGTCAGTTTGACCTGTAATAACAAAGCAGCTTTGATGAGGTACTTAAACAGCATGCTTTCCTATTCTTACAGCTCTCACAGCTGGGAAATCTAAGGTCAAGGTGCCCATCAATTGAGTTTCAGGTGAGGACTTTCTTCCCAGCTTGCAGATGGCTGCCAGCTTGCTGTGTTGGCTCAGATGGCAGCTTTCTCACCTCATTAAGACTCTAGTCCTATCAGATCCAAAAGGTCCCTGCCCTTTTGACCTAATTCACCTAAAACTTTCTCCCTTAAGGAAAATTCTCTCTCTCTCTCTCTCTCTCTCTCTCTCTCTCTCTCTCTCTCTCTCTCTCTCTCTCTCTCAAGCTTCAACTTCTGAATATGGGAGGACACAATCAAATCCATAAAAGTAATAAATATAATAATGATGATGAGTCTAGTTTGCACTGATTATGAACTTACCTTTCAGGCTATCATGCTAAATACTTTATGTGCATTTTATCATCCATTCAGCACAGCAACCAATGGGATGTAAAATCATCTCCATTTGACAGGCGCCCTTCGGTGACGCCAGCCAGAGAGGCTGGGTGATGACACACAGAGTGACTTCAAAACCTCCTTCCTCTCAACCAGCACTCGGGGAGCAAGGGGAGAAAGCCAGCAAGGAGGATGTGACTTCCAAGATCATTTTAAGGACTATCAGTAGCAAGTGCCAAACCTCGTCTCCCACCCCCACCCAAACGCCTCTCCCCGCCCCCATGAAATACCATGTTTATTTCTTGACCCACCTCTTTTTCTTGAAAAAGTCCATCCCTGTAGCCTGGTGAGGGAAGGGCCGTATTCGCAGCAAAGTCCCTGGACTCCCAACTTAAGTTGGTCTGCATTAAGTGCTTTCCCAGTGACCCAGCACCGCCTGGCAACTGGCTGCCTTCTGCTTTTGACTGCTTGGCATATTTGGTCATTTACTGGGTGCATGTGAAGATCAAATGGGTTAAGATTCTTCTCTTTAAACAGCAGGGAAAAGAACATCAAAAAGGTGTACATTTCATTTCCCCAGTTTTGATTAAGTCAAGCATGAAATGAAATGTAATACCCTCAAGTGGCCGGGGTTTACACCATTGATGTCGTTACTTCTGCTTCAGGAGACCCAATCAGCCCTGGGCGAGGGGAACAAGCTAACAGAGTTTTAGGGTGGCCAGATGGACGGGGTTTACTGTGCTTGAAAAGGCAGCTTAGTGCTGGCCTCTTCAAGCCAACTGTGTGAAATCCTGGTGTAGCCCCTTCCCCTCCGGCTGGCCCTCCCTCCACCCCAGCCTCCCTCTCTCTCTGCACATTCCGCTTGGAGCCCCCTCTGATGTCCTGTTATCCAGCACTGCTCTGCCTGTGCTCCCTCCAGCTGCTGCCAGAGGCAAGAAGGGGAACCCTCACCCCCCAGAGTCAGCTGGGGCAAGGTGGCCATAGAGGGAATTAACATTCAAGTCAGGAGAAAAGGACTTGGGTCCTGGATGGCATTCTCAAGAATGCATTAAAAAAAAAGCGTTCACTGTGCTGGAAATTGAAGAAGGGAGTTATCACTGTGTGCCAGGTAAGGCACTAGGACCCAAAGCAGGGAAGCCCAGCTCTGTTTGGTCTTACAGTGTAGGCTTGGGAAGTTTACCTCGAGGGGAAAGAGCATTTTCCCCGGGGCTCACCTTTTGGAAACTAATGTCAAGTCAGTCTCTGGCCAGCTCTTTGGAAATTAAAAAAAAAAAAAAAACCCATTTTAGCCATTGGCCCGAAGCCCACTTTTCTGAGAGTCCGTGGAATTGTTTCCTATCGGAAAACAAAGGTAGAGCATAGACTTCAAAATATAGAAAGAAAAACCACAAGGTCAAACTTATGAAAGGTTTAATTACATCTATAAAGAGGTAGGATCATGTCAACTCCTGTAAAATCTGCCTCTTACCCAGTGGTGATATCTCAACAGTGATGGATGAACCCAAAGGACCAGGTAGGTCATTTCTTCTCGCGAGAGTAGAACTGAATAGGACAGAGAGCTGCGAAAATGCCTACGGGAAGAAGCTTGTGTGTTTAATGTGAGAGCTAGATGACTTTTATATAGTCAGTAGAATGTGAAGGTGGGGCTCCCACATTCTAAGCTTTGGGACCTGCTGAGATTTATTTGCAAAGAGCACCAAGCAGCAGTGGACAGACTTCTCTCAGTTGATCAACTCTGTGCTCTGCAGTCTGATCTTTATTTAGCTATTAAATAGACCCATTTTTTTTCCTGAGGTGCTTTCTGGAATGTTCTACCCTAGGCTCAGCTGAAAGTGTCAGGCTCTCAATAGCTGGAGGAGCAGGGCTTTGGGAAGAACTTAATAGAATCCTTAATGCTGCTAACAATCCGCTGCTATTGAACTGCATTAAGTAGATATTATAGAAGGACAAAGAGCTAAATAGCTCGACATCACCCTCATTGGGCATGCGGCCCCTGGCTGGGACCATTATATGGAAGCCCTATTGTCTCTCCACAAAACCCCACCCCCCCATCCCCCAGCCAGCCATTCCCCAGGTTAGCTTTAAATTGCAAATGATATCCTGAAAAGGCAAGAAGTGATTTCTTCTCTCTCTCTCTCTCTCTCTCTCTCTCTCTCTCTCTCTCTCTCTCTCTCTCTTTCCCCACTACCTCTCTCTCAACCGAAAATCATTTTAGGCCATAAGAAAATGAAAGGCATTGTTGTCATGGCCTGGACCGTAGCAAATGAAATACATCATGGGCTCGGGAGCTGAAAGCTACACTGAAGCTGTTTTATTCTGGTGCTTTGGAATGTAGTCCACATGAGAACATAAACAATGCCAAATCTGTACGAATTAATAGGCCGGGCTTGACATATTTCCTTTTGTCTGAGGCCAAACAGGCGGGGGTGGGGTGTGGGAGGAGAAGGGAGAGGGAATCTTATTTGATTAAAAAAAAAATCCAATAATCCAGTTGAATAGGAGGAGTGTGTGTGGCAAACCTTCTCAGAAGGAAAGGTCTCCGGCTTCCAGGGCGAGCGAGCCAGCCGTCCAGCCCTTGAAGTCTCATCGCTTACTATGATCAAAATGCTTTGGGGGTGGGGGGGGCAGGGGTGGGAGCGGGAGAGAGAAAGAAAAAGAGAAAAAGGTCTCCGTAGAATTGTTTGCAAACTGCAAAGTGCTTCAGCGGCTGACAAGAAAATGCTGGAAGCTGGAAACCTATTCCCAGGCAGAGGTCTTCTCTGTCACCTTGGTGGGTGAATAATTGTGCCTTTTGCATACGCCTTGTCATCAGCAGCAGGAATGAGGGGGCCCCAAGGACCGCCCTGGCAGCTCGGGTGTTGCACCAGCAGAGTAAATTAAAACACGGATTAGAGCAAGTATGATTGGGGATGACAAGCAGGGCGGGTGGAGCTGCAGAAAGAGCTGGGTTGCCCATCTGGTCCCTGGGAAGCCCACGCAGAGCGGCTTTCTCCCAGCCTGCTCCAGCTGCCCTTCTGAAGGGGGCATTTAGGAAGCCTTCAGCCACTTCCTGGGACTAAGAAAATTAGTTTCCCTTCTTTACAAGTTCAGAAATACCACCAGCTGCTGCCAGGTACTGGAGGGTTTGGTGCAATATTCACCCTCCCCACCGCACCCCTCCACCACCATACTCAGTGAAAGGGAAAGGTACTCAGTTCCTGGTGGGGTTCTTTGATGGGCAGGGCCACCTCACTTTGGTGACTTGTGACTTCAGAGTAGTAGCTTTCAGGACTGAGGAAAGCAGGGTACCCTTGGCATCCCTACCCATCTGGCCGTCTGGGTGAGAAGCTGTTGGGGGCTGGAGGGATATCGCTGAGGCACCCTGGGGACATCAGTGAAAAAACATGAACCACGTGGTAGAACTGGCTTCTAGGACAATACCTGATCCAGTCCCAGACAGCACAGTATGGGGTTGAAATCATCTCTATCCTGCTCATCCAGCCATGAGTAGAGAAGAGCTGGGACAGATGAGGGCCACCATCATACTGTCAGAGGCACTGGATGAAGTGGCAGTGGCCTGTGTTGAACCCCACCCTGCTACAACTCTATGTGTGGATCTGAGCCTCACCTCTTCCAGCTTCCTGAAGAAGAAAACAGAGGCCTAAGAAGTTCAACAATCTGCTCCAAACCCCACAGCTGAGTAGTGGGGACTATCACTCCCTCTTCTGTGTCCAGAGCCTGCCCCTCCCGGCCCCTGTGTGGGAAGACTGGTTAGATTTAGAAGTACTAGACAACTATACGCTGTCCAGAAGCCTGTCAGCACAAAGGGATTGGTACAGATGAGAGGGGGAGGAAGAGTTGGGGGCAAGAAGTGGACAATGCAGGGTGGACTGCAAGGATAATAAACAGAGGGTCACGTCAAAGGAAACCCAGGGGCATCCCCTGCCTTATTGGACTGTGGAACAGCCCAAATCTGCAGTGTAAGCCTTCCACCTCTGTTCGCGCCCCCCCCCCCCCCCACACACACACACCCATAACTGCAAAGAGAAATTCCTTTCTTCCTCCCCTCCAGCATCTTCTTGGCCAAGTAAAGACATTGCCAGACAGGTGAGCAGGAGGTAAAAGATGAATATGACTTCGTTGAGTGATACCTCTGCAGAGAATCTGCACAGAGAATAAGTGCTTTGTAACCAGTGTGTGCAATAAGGGTCTAGATTCTGAGACCCCCAAAAAGGGGCCAGCAACCTGGGGCACCAAGGAGAGAGAAGGAAAAATCACACGAGAAAGATCCCATGATTCGTGTTGCTTCTGACATGATTTCTCTCATTGAAGGTCATTCCATTTCTCTCATCTCTCTCATTGAAGGTCATTCCAAAAAGGAACACTAACTCTGGATGACACCTCTAGTTCTCATTCTTCTGGGGAGTTGATGGAGTGGAAATGGTTTCTCCTGAGCCTGCAGAGTCTTGGTTGACCTCAGCTTAAATTAATTCACATGCTAATGGCATAGCACAAAGATTCCTGTTCTGAGCATCTTCCCACACAAAGGTGGTGGTGCTTTGGCACAGGTACGTAGACCACATCCTTGCTCACCTGTGTGCCCTGCAAAGAAGGAATTGTCTCTCACTCACATCTCAGTGACTAGGAACCAGCTCAGGACAGCTTGAGCCATTAACTCTGGATTATCTTGTATGGAGAACAGTCTTCATCACATCAGAGACCAAAAAATCAGATAACCAAAGGACCAAAACTCACCAGATTGCTCCATGACCTTGAACACGCAGTAGAGCAACAAGAAAATCCCCTTCTGAGAAATCTCACGGCAAGGATGTTGGTGACACTTACCCATGCCACAAAAGAAATGCTCACATTTAAGCCACATGAAGGTCTGATGGGAAACCTATTGCCCATCAATGAACTTCTAGCATCTACTCTTCTCTCTTACTCCTGCAGAACATTCTTGGGCACCTTCCCCAACTCTGCAGATTATAAGATGGCTGTTCTTTCTGCTCAGACCTGCAGTTTGGGAGTTATTTGAACTCTTTCCTTTCTCCTACACTCAACATTCCATCTTCAGCAAGTCAGGTCAGTTCCACCTTCAAAACTCCAGCCATCTCCACAGTTACTGGTCCAAGATACCATCCTTATTGGTTGGTTATATTATTCTTTCAAGAGCATCTTGTTCTATCTGTTTCTTAGCACCTTTAATGAGAATCTCATGGTGGCATTTCATGTTGCCCAGGGTAAAAGTCAAGTCCTCACCATGACTACAAGACCTCTGCATGATTTCTTCCAAAACCTTGGCCTTTGGTGTCTCTCACCCTGTCCCCTTATTCCTGCCACAGGGCTTTTGCATTTGCTATTTTTTTTCTAGATACTCTTCCCCAACAGATTCATGGTTCATGCCAGTTCCTGTCTTCATAGCTCTTTGCAAATGCTTCCCCTAAATGACTAAACACATCACTTTCCATGCTCATCCTGTTGACTTTTTTTCCCTTAGTACTTATCACCTAAATTGTCAATTCTATCAGCTACAGAATCTTAGGATTTAAATCAACCCCTGACACATAGAACATAAACTGAAATAATGTATGGGATAAGAAGGGAGGGGTGCTGGGAAGATAGAAGAGGGTTTAAGGGACATGCCTTGCATACAACTGACCCAGTTTGATCCCTGACACCTTATGGTCCCCTGAGCACTGCAGGGTGTGATGCTGGAGCCCCTGAGTAGAGACTGAGTGGCCTGGGGGAATTCCTAACACCACAGGGTCCCAGCAGCATTGCAATGCCAGTCTTTTGCACTCAGCTTGGTTAGAGTTCCTCCCCACCATTGCCCCACAAAGAGAGAAGGAATGGCTATTTGGTCTAGAATGGGTAAAAATGAATGAAAATCGGTTTTAAGTATGGCTGTAGTTAACTTTACTGAAGTTGATGTATATGTTATGGCTGTGTTAAGAGAATATCCATGTTCTTAGGAAATTCTCAAGAACGCAGATCTACACAACTTCAGGCACACAAATACCCTCATGTGGTTTAAGGTCAAAAATTAGGGTTGCATGTGTATATGTGAGTATGAATGAAAGAGGGCTCACATATCACAAAGTAAAAGGATTAAAAACTCACTGCTGGGTGAAACTAGGTAAAGGGTAGTGTTCTTGGTCCGTTTTTTTCTTTTTTTTTTTTTAATTTTTGTAACTTTTCTGTCACTTCTATTTGAAGTTATTTCCAAATTAAAAGATTAAAAAAACAAAACATCCCCTGCTGCTCAGGATTATGATTTGCATGTTAAATTAAAAAGAGGCTTGTAGGGAACCTGATCAAAGTGGAAGAAAACAGGAGATTGACCTTAAAACCAACAAGAAGACAAAGCTCCGGCAGCTGGCAGTTCAGAAGATTGGGTTGGAGTCTGTCGGGTTTTCTTGCTTTTTGGTTTTCTTGGTTTTGGTGTTTAAGTTTCTTGAGACTCTGAAAGATGAGGTTTCATTGTAAAGTATGAGAACACTTGGAAGACAGTCCAGAGTAGCTTGCTTGATATCTGAGATGTATCTAGACTCAGAGGCAGGGGTCTTCTTTGAAGCAGGTCAGCGTTTCAGAGCCGCCCATGTTAATTGTACACAAAGAAATAAAACACTTAAGCAAACTTCAATCTAAGGAGATTTGCATAAAGGATTAGGACCCATTGGCCTTCCAAAACACTCCTGCGGCAGAAAATGGGTGCGTCTTGTTCTCAGATCCCCCAAATTTCTTTGTGCGCTCACTGAAGTCCGAAATAATCCTTTCTTCATGCACACCTTCTCTCTAAGCCTCCCAGGCTTGTGGTCTCAGAGCCAGGGATCATTCTGCGCAGTTGATGGGGGTTTTCCCTTCATTAATTTCTCTAAGAAGATTACCCAGTGCTTGTTTGTTGTTGTTGAAGCAACTAATTTCCCTAAAGCTCTTTGTTTTTCCAACTGGTTTACACTTTAATGCCCTTGATTGAATTTCAACAACAAGGGATCAACTTGACCAACCAACTCTCTTCAGGAAGAAAACACCAAGTGAGAACTTAGTGCAAACTTTTTTTTTTAACCTCAGGCCGGCCTGCCTTAAAAAAAAATCTAGGAGTTATTTGCAAATTAGTGGCTCCCTCAGTCTGGTTTCTGCCTGGTTTCCGCCATCCTATGAAAGGGAGTTGCTTTTTTTATACACTCTTGCTATGCTCTGGGAACCACCCCACTCTGTCCCATCCTGCAGCATCCTTGGTTCAGCTGGCTTTCCCTTTCTTTCTCTGTGGCTTCTTTCTGATAGCGCTTGTGTTCCACACATCTGAGCCTGGGACTGCTGAGCGTTCCTAAGAGCTTGCACTGATATTTTTGAAGCGAATCAGAAACCTTTCATCTGACCTGGCTGGGAAATCTATTCTTACCCAGATAAGTGTGTGAGCCCCAACCCCTCCACTCTGATTCTCAGCCATTTCAATGTTCCTGCCAGTTAATTACCATGATTGGTTTGTTTAATTAGCATGAGGAACACTGGCGCTTTCACACGGATTGGTAGGGGGTGTGGGGGGGGGGCTCTATTTACTTGGAGATGCAGTTGGGCCCTCCAGGCACCCCAAGGACAGCTGCCTGCCTATTGAGGGCTAGGGTTTGACTTCACATCTCTGGGGAGTTACTTCTGCCTTAAGCACCTTGAAGATTGACCCTTGAACTTTCTAAGCCCAACTGGCTATTGATATTCTGGACTCTGTCAGAAGAAAGGAGATGGGGGTCCTGCCCCCCACAGAGGGCCTGGTGGGAGGCTAGTGCTGGGCATAGACCCCCTAGTCCATCACTAGGCCCCAATCTGAGTGACAGAGTCCTGCCTGGGAGCCCGTTCTGAAGGCAGGATGGGGTAAAAAAGGGGCGGGGAGGGAGACCCCCACTGTTCTGTTGCAGGAATGTTAAGCCCCATGTGATGCGTTCCTTCCACTATTAGTAAAGTGAATGTAAGATCCAAGGGGCCACATTATACAGGCCTGGAGCCAGACTATCTACTCAGCACAGGGCTGGACCTGTATAGAGCCCCCGCCACTGGGAAAGCTTCTAAACCAGGATTTCAGCTCATCCAGGCACCAACCTGGCAGAAACTACCACGGGGGGAGGAAGTGTCATCATCCAAGAGTCCAGTTAAAGACAAGTAGTTTTGTGCCCTGTTCAGTTCAAGACATAATTGCTGAATTTAACTGGTGAAGGCCTGTTAGGCTATACAATACTAGCATTCCCCAGGGAAGGAAATGGATTTTGTTTTGTCTGGGGGTCATACCCAGCGATACTCAGGGGTTGCTACTGGTTCTGCACTCAAGTACTACTCCTGGCAGTGCTCAGGAGTTCATATGGGATGTTGGATAGAACCCAGGTTGGAAAGGAAAATGCCCTACCTGCTGCACTATCATTCCATTCCCAGGGAATAGATTTTGGACAAGGTTCCTCTTAAAAACCTTGGAAATTTAGAGAGGGGAAACCCCAACAAAGAAATTCCACATTCCAAAGGTGAAACAGCCTAGATTTCAATTTGATGACCAGAATTGGGCTTTCCTTAAGATATTGCAAAGGAAAAGATGGGAAGGTCCAGAATTCTAAGTGCCTGGGATGGGAAATGGAGACCTGAACATATTCTTAGGTCTCCATCAGGCAGAGTTTGAAATGACTTCCATTGAAAGTGCTCCAGAGCGTGACTCACGTCAAGGATCCCTAGAAGAATAACATTGGAAATCTATTTGTAAACATTTTGGTTAATACAAACATAGGGAAGACCCTGTTTAGGGAATTATGTGGATAGGGGAAAAAAATCTCTCTAGGAATTTTTTCTTATTTATTTTTTTCTTGTTATTTGCTATGATTTTTTTTTTTAAGAAATTCACCTCATTTTGCCTCTGATGTGGCATAGCTGAGGGTTCAGGTTTGGCTGAACAATAACCTATTGTACCCAATCATCTAATTTAATGAAACAGAATGCACTCAATCTTTCCAAATACAGCTCTAGTGCCCAGCTATTGATCTGACATTATCCAGGCGTGTCTTCTTGTCCAAGTGTTTTAATAATCTAATTTTAAGATAGGATTCTTCTTGGAGACTCTCTGCGCTTGACCCGCATGCTTCAAGCTACCTCTCCTCATGTTGGACTAATGGCATGAGAAGGAGAATGAGCGGAGGGTAGGTGCCTGGCATGAGCCAGTGGGAATGAGGCATCATTACTTAACCATTACCAGAACTTTAGGAAGTCTCTGTTGTACCAGAGCCTCAATGAATAATTAAAAGAAGTGTTGCCGTCCACTTTAATTAGATCCACTTTAATTTAAAATGCAGTGCATTTTAAAATCTGTGTGGGGGGTGGGGGCTGGGAACTGTGTCCTCTGGGAAATGCATTGTCAGGGAGAAAAGGAACCCTATGTTTGGGCAACAGCAGACACTTGTACCAAGAATCCGCCTATTGTTCAGCATGGAATTAGGGATTTTAAAAGGGTGCTCCCCACCTGCCCTGGGGAAGATAGCAGCCCCCTATTACCAGAGTCAGTTTTCTCTCCACCCCATCCCCTGGGTACGCCCTCCCCAGCCTGGGAGCTAGAGCCTCTGAAGCTGCCCAGCTCATCACTGCTAGCCAGCAGAGCCAACTCCCTGTGAGCGGCAGCCGCTAATAGAGCGGTGCTTGACATCACATCTTGAACCTGAATTAGCAAACAGCCACGTGGACTCTTGGGGGTCAAGCTTTAAAGTCATATTTATGACCCAGGAAATCATTTTTGGTGACAGTGGTGACAAATGCTGAGTACAGGCCCTGTATAAATACATCTAGGAATGTTGCCTGACACGCACGCACTGGAGCAGCCCAGGCACTCTCACCCACAGCAGACTCAGATGGAAGGTAAGGGGTGTGTGTGTGTGTGTGTGTGTGTGTGTGTGTGTGTGTGTGTGTGTGTTCGTGTGTTCGTGTGTTCGGAGGACTTCACGTTTCTCACATGACTCTTCAAAGTGTGAGAGAATCCCGCCCCCGGGCCCCCCATCCCCTTCCACCCCCTCCCCCCAACCGGGGTAAATGTTCTCAAGCTTGACAACACATTAGGATTATCTTTCATTTATTTTAGATTTTTTTGGGGGGGAGGTGGGGGTCGTGCCTCTGCACTCAATGGTCACTTCTGGTAGGACTCAGAAGACTACATGGAGTGCCAGGTTTGACCCTTGGTCAGTTGTGTGTAAGGCAATTGTGTTACCTGCCTTACTATCTCTCTGGACTTGGAATCATCATTTAAAAGAATTAAAGATCACAGTTTGGGGGAAGTTAGATCTGATATCAAATTATTTAGTTTTCCCCTAAACTTCCCTGGGACTCTGAATAACCAATTTGTTCCTCCACCTTATTATGTAATTTTTTCTTTTTACCTAACAAAAAAAAAAAAGAAAGAAAGAAATCAGCTCTTCCCTGTCTTAAAGAAAGCTCAAATGGTGTCACAGCAGGGAGAAGGAACAACAGGACCACAGAAGGGTTATGGACAGGCTGGGATGGGGGTGGTGAAGCAGCCTTGCCAAATAGAACAATAATATGGGAGCTCTTGTAAACCAAATCATCTCAATACAAATGCAAAGGGGGGGGGGGTGGTCTACTGTTAGAATTTACATTCCAAAACAAAAAAAAGTGTACTGATTCTTTTTTGTTAGTATATGCAGATATTGATTAATAATGCATCCATGAAACTTGTATACTGTTGTGATGCAATATTATGTCAAAATATTTTTATTTTATTGTTTTGTGTTGGGGTTGTACCTGACACTATTTTCAGGAACCCCTCCTCATAGTGCTCAGGGTTGGAATCAAGGCTGGCCTCGTGCAAAGTAAGGCCTTGACCCCTGTATGATCTGTCCAGCCCCCTTGATAATTTTTTTAAAGAATCACGGATTATAACTTTTAAAAATAAAAAAGTGATCAAAATGCTTTAAAAGTTGTTGTTCCACCAGCTCTCCTAAGACCCATGGAATCCGCATTCCTGAATGTAGGAGCCCAGCAAAGGGGTGTTGAAAGTCCCCTTGTCTGGAGGATAGTGGAGCCAGTAAGGCACATGCCCTGCAGACGGCTGACCTCTGAGCATCCCCCCAACACTGCCAGGAGTGATCCCTGAGCACAGAGCTAGGAATAGTCCCTGTGCACCACTGGATGTGACCCAACACTATCCCCACACCTGCTACTAAAAAGAAGAGTTGCTTTTATAAATTCCCAGGTGCACCAATATATGGTCAAACTGGACTTCCGGGCATTTTGGAGTCTGAAACAGGCTGCTCAGAGAGGACTTTTCACAACTTCAATGTGGGATGTCTGTGCTGCGGTTCCTCCCGCATCAACAAAATACAGGTTTCTCTTCTGAGAAACATGCCCACATGGGAAAACCCTATTACCCAGATATGGTTGACTCTGGACGCCCCCACCCCACACCCTGACTGTCTTCAGGAAGGTGCTTCTCCATGCCCCCACCCCCCTTGAAGGAGTCGGCACAGGAGACTGCCCTTTATCTCCTATTTAAAACACAAGCAATGACTGAAATTCATTTTCAATTTATTTTCCAATCATATGAAAGGAAAAGAGAGGAAGATTATTCTATTGAATCTCCTGGCTGGTAAAGGCTGGGAAGGCTTGTTCTGGACGCGGGCAGAGCGCTGGCGAGTCTACAGGGAGCAGAGTTAATCGAATAAACTAATCTTGGCTGTGGAGATTAACTCTCCATGGCTGCAGGAAGGGGTGGGGCTGGGGGAGCAGAATGCAAATAGCAGAGACCTGGGGTGCTGGAGGCCACTGGGAAGCTCCCTTCCTCACACTTCCCTCCTCAGTCACAGTGCTGGGGCCCCTGGGTGAAGTTCTGAGATGGGGGAGAGGGTGGGGTGTTGTGAAAAGAATCTTGTTTGCCTGCAGAGAATCCAGCCCTGGGAGGGGAGTTTACAGGATGATCTCTGCCCCCCATGCTTTCTTGCTTTTTCCAGGGCAGAGTGGCTGCCCCAAATGCTGGCCTGAGCTTTATTCCAGTATGTGCTGGGGGTCAGTCCTGCTGGATGGAGGTGCCGGGCTCAAAGTAGCTCTGATCCAGCTGGAGTCTCATGCCTTTTGATTTCCTCTGCCAAAGGCATGCATGCAGAGCCTGTTGGATAGTTGTGGGGGAGGAGTTTGAGGGTTGGGGTACAAAGGGGGAGAACACAGGCCCAGGGGAAATCTCCCCCCCCCCCCCACACCACTTGTGTCCTGGCATTCTGAGGGCATCAGGAGGTGGCCAGCTGCAGGTTCCTTGGACCTGGAGAAATCTTCCCACCCCATCCCCCCAAGAGCTGTCTCTGCTCCCTTCCTAGAGGATCAAGCTGAATGCTGAGCCCCAAGGGACTCCCCGCCACCTCCCCGCTCCAGAGACTGAAGCTCTGAGCATCTCACCCTGACAGGTGAGGCAGGGGGAAGTGACAGCAAGGTCCCTAGAGAGACCCAGGAGGCTTCCCTCTGCAACCTGCCCCGAAAGTGCTGAGCCAATCAGAGCACGTTCTTGAAGTCCACCACCCAAACTGGGGTCAGCGCAAAGGGGACATAACCTGCCATCTCTGAAACGGACCCCTTCTGCCTGGCTCCTGCCACGCCTGCCCAGCCTGGCGCTGTCGCTCTCTCCCGACCCCCTCCAAGGGGCACTGCCTTGGTGGCCTTCCAGAGATGACCTTCTGTTCTCTGCAACATCCCAGGTGTCCGCAGCCAGGAGGCAGAGGACAATTGCATTTCCTCCTGGTTCCCACGATCTTAGGGTGAATGCTGACACCTTTTGATGACTGCCCTGTGGCCAGCGCTGAGGACACCAACCAGGCTGGTTTGAAATCCCTGTGGGGTGACATTGGGCAGGTCATGAAAATCTCTCCTCTGCATGATCTAAAAATCAGAAGAAAGAGGTTGGCAGGGATCACGTAGGCAGGCGGTGAGGCCCAGAGGAGGTCGATGCAGACGGAGAAGCCCTCCTGACACTCAGCAAGTCTGAGTTGTCTCGTGGTCTCTGGCACCCCCTCCTATTGGCTTTGTTCAGCCACATTGGTTGTTTCTTTACTCCTGCTGGGTGCCTCAGTGTCTTTGCACATGCTCTTTACTGCTTCCTGCCCAGTCTCTGAGCTGCCTCATTATTAGCGGAAGTCGGACTGATACTTCCCAGCCTTCCGCGGAAACTTATCCTCCCAGAGCCCCAAAGCACTGCATTTGGACTAAGCTAAACCTGCAGATCTGGGGTCACTGAGAGCAGGAGGGCGCTGGTGAGTCCTAGGAAGCAGGATGGCTCTCATGCCAAGGACAGGGGCTGTAGGAGGGGAGGAAGAGATGCGGGGAAGGGCAGCAAAGACAACTGCAGCTTTCAACTTTCCCTGGGCTCCCGTCAGTGGCTCTGTGAATCCGAATCTCTGCTCCCCAAGAAGGACCTGTCTGTGCCAGGTCTCAGTGTGGACCCTCAACCTGCGGACGATTCTCATTCATCCTCTAAGGTGTGTTTCCAGGTGGTGCTGAAGGCTCCTTATTTCTAGGTAGATTGAAAGGGCTCAGGGAGGCTAACTTACTTACCACAAGTCACACAGCAAAGCTGAGACTCAACCTAAGTTCTTTTTTTTTGGTTTGTTTGTTTGTTTTATATTTTTCTTCACTTGAGTACTTAGTTTAGTTTAGTTTTAGGGCCACACTTGGCTATGCTCAGGGCTTACTTCAGGCAAGGCTCAGGGGATTATATTTGGCACTGGAAATTGAACCCTAGTTGACTGCATCCAGGGCAAATACAGGTAGGGCCCAAGAGAAAAGAGATGCTGCTGTTTTCTTTCTTACTCAGCAGGTCTTTGTCTTCTATATCTTCAAGATGATAAAAGTGTAATTATAGATACTATTATACAATAATTATAATAGCATTAACTTTATGACACATGTACTAAGATTATATTACACATATTAAACATAATAATTATTTTTTGTGTCTATGTAAAACTTGGCTGCTACACATTGGGAGATGGCTCAGTGGTCTGGAACCGTCCCAGGTATTCAGAAGCCTGTGGTTGATTCCTGGCACTGCATGGTCCCCAAGAATGGCCAGGAATGACTTCTGAGCCCCAATCTGGGATTAGCACCTGAATACTGCTGGGGCTGGGTGTGGTCCTGAAACAAAACAAAGCAAAAGAATTTTTAAAAAAATAAGCACAAAACAGTAGTTTTTACTGGGATCCGTGGTGGTGGGAAATGGGCACTGGTGGAGGGATGGGTATTTGATCATTGTATAATTGAAACCCAAGCACAAAATTTGTAAGTCTATAACTGTACCTCATGGTGTCTCACTAATAAAAATTAAAAAACAGTTGTTTCACTTAATACTCAACCAAAATGACTGACAACACTCAGTCCATTTGGAGACTTCTCTGTGCTTCCTGATCTTAGCTCATGGGGTTCTTTGCAGTAAGATACTATTCCTACTCCATACCTTTGCCCTGTCTCCCTTAGCCCCCCACCATCTTTCTCTCTCATTCTCTCTCCACTCATGTCATTGAGAACTGAGTGCATCAGCTCTATGCTAGGCATGGAATATACCAAGTCATCTGATTCTCTACAAGGCCATGAGTATATTCCATCATTTGAAGAGATAGCACAGTGAGCAAGGCACCTGCCTTGCCAATCCAGGTTCAATCCCCAGTACCCCATATGGTCCCCTGAACCCCATTGGGCACAGAGCGCAGAGCCAGAAGTAAGCCCTGAGCACCACTATGTGAGATCCCCAACAAATAAACAACAACAAAAGAATGTTCCATCATTAGTACCACTCTTCCCCCCATTTTGTAGATGGAGAAAAGGAGGAATACTGAGGTAGATTGTATTCTGTCCATGTTCATCATAATGTATAAGGAAAATTATCTATTGCTTTTCAACAGTGGGGGGCACTTTGGTAGCTGAAACATGAAGTCCAGGGGCTGGAGTGATAGTACAGAAGGTAGGGTGTTTTCCTGGCACACGACCAACCCAGGTTGAATTCCCAAATTCCCAGCGTCCCATATGGTCCCCCGAACACCGCCAGGAGTAATTCCTGAGTGCATGAACCAGGAATAACCCCTGTACATTGCCAGGTGTCACCCAAAAAGAAAAAAAAATCTTTAGGGGCTGGAGAGATAGTATAGTGGATAGGGCATTTACCTTGCACGTGACCGACCAGGGTTTGATTCCCAGCATCCCAAAAGGTCCCCTGAGCACCTCCAGAGTAATTTCTGAATGGCTGAGCCAGGAGTAACCCCTGTGCATCACTGGGAATGACCCAAAAGCAAAACAACAACAACAAAACCATGAAGCCCACCACACAGAGCTCCCAGAGTTGCCCTCTTCATGAAACATATGTTTGGAGGGGTAGCCTGAGCCCTTCCCAAGTTCCCAGCAGGCAATCACTGACCCACCTATGAGGCTGCAGACTTGCTGCATCCCACTACCCAATGCCCAGCTGGGGCCCTATCTCTTTCCTGCAGCTGGCTCTGCCTTGGGCTGCTGTATAAAACCCTTCTCCTTACCTTTGGCATCTCCTGCACCTTCCGTCCATCTGCTTGCCTGTCTATCCTTGCCCTCACCATATCTGGCAAGCATGTTGTTTCCTACTCCAAGACAGAGCCATGGGTTCCAGCACTGGTGCTTGAGAATTCTGCATTTGAATCTTGAATCTGACACTTCAGGCTTTGTGACATTGGTCAAATCACTATAGACATTTTAGAGCAGAAAAATGGAGGGGGGGGTGCTGGAGCTATAGTACAGTGGGTAAAGCGTTTGCCTTGTACGCGGCAGACCTGGGTTTGATTCCCATGTGGTCCCCCAAGCCCTTCCAGGAGTAATTTCTGACTGCAGAGCCAGGAGTAACCCCTGAGCATTGCTGAGTGTGACCCAAAAAGCAAAAATAAATAAATAAATAAAATTGAAAAAAATGAGAGATAGTTCTTTTGAAGGCATGAGTCCTGTGTTTACTGTCTGCTAAAAAACAGCAAGTCATTATTAGTATCATCTCCAGAACATTCTGTCTTTTATCTTCTATTAGACTTAGAACACCAGCCTTAACATCAGAATCCCCAGGCGAGCCCTTTAAAAACCCAGAAGATCAGGAGGTATACTTGGGGATTTTGATGCAATGGGTTTAGGATGGAACCAAAGAATCAATCATGTTTTTCTTACTGTGATAAAAAGATGAGATAATATCTATGATTTTAATTATTTCAAAGTATGCAACTCAACAACATTACACAGTCACACTATTGTGTGACCATAACAATTCTTTGTACCCAAAACTTTTTCATTATGCCCCCAAAACTCTACCCATTAAACAGTAACTATCCCTTTCCATAAGTCTCTGGTAAGCCCCTCTATTTCCCATCTCTATGCATTTGCATATTTTAGGTTCCTCATGCAAGTGAAACCAGACAATATCTGACCTCCTATAACTGACTAATTTCATCTAGCATTGTGCTGTCAAGGTGCAATGTGCATGCACCAAAATGCAGTCCTTTTCCTGGCTGAATAATACTCTCAATATATGTACATATCCCCGTTGAGTTATCCATTCATCTGCCAGTGATGATTTGTGCTCTTTAAACCTTTTGGCTAATATTCTACACAAGAATCTACTCTGCTTTCTGTTCTTCTGGGGAAATATATAAGGGCAGAATTGCAGGGTCACACAGTATTTTTGTGTTAAGTTCCTGAAAAAGCTACCAAATTGTTTACCAAAGCAGTGATCTTATTTTCACGCCTAACAACAATAATCTCACCAAAATTTATTATTTTCTACTATTAAAAATGTAGCTATCATAGTAGGTGTGAAGTGATACCCATTGATTATTTTGATTTGCTTTTCGGTAATGATTTTTAATGTTGAGCATCTTTCTGCATGTTTAATGACCTTTTGTACCTTCTTTATATACATGTGTCTCTATGTCTATTACTTATTTTCGTATTTGGCTGTTTCTATCTTATTTATTTTTAAGAACTCTTTATATATTGTGGATATTAATCCCTTATTGATGCAAATATTTATGATTTGCGAGCTTTTCTCCCATTAGCAGGTCATCTTTTACATTTTCATTATTCTTTGACACACAAATTTCCCTACTTTGAAGAACTCCAAATGACCTATTTCTTATTTTGTTGTCTGTACTTTTGATGTCATGCCCATGACATCATTGTCAAATATGATGTCATGATGAGTTCCCCAGTGTTTTCTTTTAAGAATTTATAGTGTTAGAATTCACCCTAGGTACTCAATCTTCTATATGGTTTGTATTGTGGCTGCCCAGTTTTCCCAGAAACTTTGTTGAAAAGATTATCCTCTCTTCACTGAGTAATCTTGGCACCTCTGTCAAAATTCAGTTGACCACATACCTTAGTTTGGATTGTTGTACCAACAGAGCTCTTAGAGTAGGTGGCTTACACCAGCAGTTTTCAATCTTTCTGCACTTCAGACAGTCAGTAATGTGGGACTGGTGGTTGGAAACACAGCTTAAATCACAAATGATTGCTTTTCACTGTTTGGGGGTGGCAGGCTGAGGTTATAGTGTCAGTGTGGCTCGGGTTCTTTTTTTGGGGGGGTCACACCCAGCGATGCACAGTGGTTACTTCTGGCTCTGCACTCAGGAATTACTCCTGGCGGTGCTCAGGGGATCATATGTGATGCTGGAAATCAAACCCAGGTTGGCCAAGTGCAAGGCAAACACCCTACTCACTGTACTATTGCTCAAGACCCATGGCTCAGGTTCTTGCTATGGACTCCTCTGGTTTGCAGACAGACACCTCTCTTGCTGTATTCAGTGGCAGAGAGAGAGAGAGAGAGAGAGGAGGGTGGGGAAACCTTCAGTCCTGTCTCACCTTCTAAGAGCACTAACCCATTCCCAGTGACTCTATCTTTGTGACTCATTACCTCTTAAAGGCCCAACCTACACCATAACAGAGAAGAGGAAGGAATTCCATGGTCCATGCAGAGCATCAGAGATACAAGGGCTCCACTTCCAGGCTCTCTTCCATCCCACTGGTCTCTGAACCAGCCCTGCTCATGCCATACTACTGTAGCTTCGCAACAAGTTTCAAAGCTCAGTAATGTGAGACCTCTCACTTTATTCTTCTTTTTAAAAATTTTTTGGGGGATATTTGAAACCTTTCAAAATTCCATGTGATAGGGGCTGGAGAGATAGAACAGCAGGTAGGGCACTTGCCTTACACACAACCAACCTGGGTTCAATCCTTGGCCACCTTCTGACCCTTTGATCCCGTCAGAAATGATCCCTGAATACAGAGCCAGGCATAATATCTGAGCACAGCTAGGTGTAGACCCCAAAAACATAAAAATTAAAAAACTAAAACTCCATGTGAATTGGAGAGTAGACTTTTCCCTTCCTGCACAAAAGGTTTATTAGATTTCAATAGAGCTGACTCTGTAGATCCTGTGGAAAATATTGGCCCCCAAATGACTTCCATCTTCCTGTTCAGGCTTCAAAGGAGGATTCCCATTTGTTCTGTGCTTTAACGTTTTTAAATTTTTTTTCTGCAGTTGCACTGTTTACAATAGCCAGAATCTGGAAAAAACCCAGATGACTGGTTAAAGAAACTCTAGTACATCTACACAGTGGAATACTATGCAGCTGTTAGAAGAGGTGAAGTCATGAAATTTGCATATAAGTGGATGGCCATGGAGAGTATAATGTTAAGTAAATTAGTCAGAAAGAGAGGGACAGGGCTGGAGCAATAGCACAGCGGGTAGGGCGTTAGCCTTGCATGCGGCCAACCCAGGTTCAATTCCCAGCATCCCATATGGTCCCCTGAGCACCACCAGGGGTGATTCCTGAGTGCAGAGCCAGGAGTAACCCCTGTGCATCACTGGGTGTGACCCAAAAAGCAAAAAAGAAAAAGAAAAAGAAAGAGAGGGGCAGACATAAAATGACTGCACTCATTTGTGGAATATAAAGTAGCATAAAATGAGACAAACACCCAAGGACAGTAGAGATAAGGGCCAGGAGGATCATGCCACAGTTTGGAAGCCGGCCCCCTGTGCTGGGGGAAAAGGCCTTTGGGATGAAGAAGGAACCACTAAGTAAATGACGTTTGGAGGGATTGCCCAGGATGGGAGATATGTGCTGAAAGTAGATCAAGGACCAAACATGATAGCCTCTTAGTATCTGTATTGCAAATCATAACACCCCAAATTAGAGAGAGTGTAAGAAGGAATGTACCTGCCACAGAAGCAGGGAGTGGGATGGGGTAAGGGTGGAGGGAAGGACATTGGGAACAATGGTGGTGGAAAATATGCATTGGTGGAGGGATGGGTGCTCGAGCATTGTATGACTGAAACATAATCATGCAAGTTTGTAACTATATCTCACAGTGTATCACTGTATCACTGTCATCCTGTTGTTCATCGATTTACTCGAGTGGGCACCAGTAATGTCTCCATCTGTCCCAGTCCTGAGATTTTAGCAGCCTCTCCTTACTCGTCTTTCCCAACACTGCCATATTGGAAGCAACAGTACGCAAAAAATCTCACGGTGATCCAATAAAATTTATTTTCAAAAAAGTTTCTGCAGTTTGAGTTCTTCATCTCCTTGGTTAGGTTTCTCCCTAGCTATTTCATTCTTATAGGTACTGAGGTCAACGGACTTGATTACCTAGTTGCATTTGTGTGCTTTTAAAGATCCTGGGAAGAATTTCAAGTGCAGCAGGGGTTGAACCGCCCCCCCCCCCCCTCCCCACACACACACACATACACCTAGACTTAGTCAGAACCTCCTCTGGTGAACAGAAGGCCTGAGTCACTGCTCAGCAGGGCTTTCCTGACACTTGCCTGCAAAGCTTTCTCCTTGCAAAATACCTTCTAAAATCTGCTGGCTATCAGATACGCTGCCATGCTCTTTGAGTTTCTGATTTTGTCCCAGACCTTTCATCCTTTGAGTCCAATTGGGATGACCCTGGACCCCCCTCCACCCTGGTACACTGGCCCAGCCAGCAGCCACCCAGGACACCCTGACATCAGCCGGGGTTTCCCAATCAGAATGAGACTGGGGACCCTCCCACCCCAGAGAGAAGCTGTGATATATCATTTCAGCCATCTGCTGGACTGGGAGATGGACCCTCGGTGTCAGTGGTTGCAGATAGCACCCAGGTCAGTCAGGGAGAGGAGGGGGTCTGCTTCGATTGGGGGAGACCAGGAGAGATACCCGCTAGGGAACCTGCTTCTCCCCACCACTGTTCCGGAGGTGTCTTACAGGCACCGATAGGAGAGGAACCCAGGCCCTCCCACCCCATCCCCCTGGCTTCAGACACCCCAGACAAGTCGCCTTCTGCCGCGGGGTTTCTGGTTCGGAATTCACAACAATGAGGCGTCCAAGTTCACCCGCCGATTGGCAGGGCTCTCTGAGAAAGCCAACAGATGGGCTCTAATTGCAGACCTGTGTGGGGACATTGTTAACAAACACACAAGTAGCAGTATACAGGGCTTTTTGGAACCGAATGTGACTTGGCAGCTGGGGACGACGGTCTAATTACCAACATCTGAGTTTCTTGTTTAATGAAGGGGAATGTGGACGCGGCTGTGCTGGCCACAGCCGGGATGGAGAGGCGCGCTGGGCGCTGCAGCTCCAAGCCTGCGCGCTCCAAGGGCGACGAGGTGCCCCCTGGCACTGCCAGCCCCTCCCAGCAGCACCCTGGTAGAGGCGACATTTACTTTTGGGGATCCTGAGAGCTCGGCACGGACTGCTCGGGACCGTCCAATTGGGCTACGTTGGCCCTCCATCTTTTATTTTTAGGTTTTTCTTCTGAAAATTATTAAGTTGACCCTTAAGAAAAATATACTGGGACTTAACGTGGGACTTTCTGTCTTCCTTTACCCAATGCCACCTAACCTGGAAATACACACATCCTCTCCCACAGTTGATAACATCAGTGAGAATCCCTAGTTTGGCATTACAGATCTGCTTTGCTCCAGAATTGTTTTAAGCGCTGTTGGTGATGACTTGATTTCATCTCTTTCCTAAATTAGTTCTACTTTTCAAATATATTGTCTAGATACATTGTGAATTAGGATGGACACATGAAATGTATGTATTTTAGGCCATAGATACAATGCTTTATTTTAAAGGAGCACATTATAAAAATTAGGTATATATCCCCTTGGAGAATGATTCCAAGTTAAGTTTATAAGTACATCTATCCCCACACAAAATTGCATTTTTTAAAAGTGGGGGGGATAGATATAGATTCTTTTTATGATGTTCAAATATAAAATATAAAAATATTTTATAAAAAAATTCTTTTTTATAACTTTCAAGTAACAGCCCAGGTTGTTACTGGGTCAGAGAAATGGAACAAAGGTTAAGTCATAGACATCTGAAACTTAAACTTGGAGTCAGAGGCCAGGGATATGACTCAGACTGAGCACATATACCAAGGATGTATGAGTACCTATGTTTGATCCCTGACATGAATTGTGCCTCTAGCACTACCCCATGCCACCCTGGTGGCCCCTAGTACTGCCAGGCCTGGCCCAACATCACCAAAAGTGACCTTCAGGTCCTTCTTCCCTTCTTCCTCCTGGCCCCTCTGCTACGCCCTCTCCCCACCCCCAGTATCTTCTAGTTTGACCCTGTAAAAAAAGAAAAGAAAGAAAGCAATCACTGCTAAGAGGCACTAGTTCTCTGAGGGGACTCTGCAGCTTTGCCAGAAACTTCTAAGAAAATACCTCTTAGAGCTATTACATCTAAGTTATCGCACCCCGTAAGCACCAGCAGGAGTAATTTCTGAGTGCAGAGCCAAGAGTAACCCCTGAACATCACCAGGTATGACCCAAAAAGACAAAAAAAAGTAGAAAGTGGATGAGGTGGTGATTGGGCTAGAACAGAAGTGGAAATGAATTTATAGTTTCTTTCCATCCACCAACAACAGATTGGGGTAATTCAAGCCCCCCAACTTCCACATTAAAGAACTAGAAAGCTATTCTTCTGTAGCAAAAATAGAAGCATTCAGGAAAACAATTCCACCAAGTTGTTTCTGAATTCGCAGGCACAGCACTGAGCTATGTATGTGGAGATCTGGTCTAACTTAGCAAAGACCAAAAATTGAACCTATACCCAGACCATTGCCCCAGTGACACACAGGATAGTGGCCTGTAAACCAGATTTAAGAGGACTTGAAAGTCCCTGAAAACTGAAACAGGACTCAAATCTTCAACAAGGCAGACAGGTTGGAACTAGAACATCAGTTGATTATTCAAACAAAATGTCAATCTTTTCCATAGGACTTGTGTAAGATCTCATTTCATAATTCTATACCTATTCAACATATTCATCTTCTTCACAATGTTCAAAATGTTCATGATAACATCTAGAATGACTTGGCATCTGAAGAAATATGAACAATCTCAACTTGTGTGGAAAGACGATCAGCAGATATCAATGCTAAGATAGCAAAGACACTGGAATGATAAAAGCAGTAACTAACAATTGCTCTAATATGTCACTGGGACTGCTTCTAAAACAGGTGGGAAAACAGTAAAGCTGAGCCAGAAAGGAAAAAAACAAACAAACTGGAGTTGAAAAACAGCTATAAATTTAACAAGAAAAATCATATAATGGGCACATGAGTAGAATGAGAAACAAAAAATGAGACACACAAAAATAAGTGATAGAAATGAAAGACATGAACCTAGAGATCCAAGTTCAATGACCTCATACAGTTACTGTAAGGGAATGACTGAACCACTGAAACTAGATCATAGAGCAAAATATGCCAAGCTAAAATGATACATTACTTATAGGTGAAAATATTAGAATGATTGTGAATTTCTCGTCAGAAACCAGGGAGGCCAGAAAAAAGCAGAACATTTTTCAAGTACCATAAAGAAGAAAAGTTCCAACCTAGACTTACAAGGCCAACAATACACCAATAGTTCGTCTCAGAAATTAAGGTGGACTGAATATGTTCTCAGGTGAAGGAAAAGATAAGAAAATAATTTTCAGATTTGTTCTGAAATAATGGCTCAGGGAAGTTTTCTAACTATTTCTAGTTAGAAAATGATACTATGAAGAACACTGGGATGGGGAGTGGGAATAATGGAAATTGCAAATATAATAGATTACTATTTTGATAAGTTCTTTAAGATAGCACTGATGGTTGGAAGCAGCTATTAAAAATATGAAAATGTTTAAATAACCTAAAGAGGGCAAGGAAGGAAAATCAAAGGAACAACAATAAATTAAAAATATACAGATAGCCAAACAAAAACAAACAAATCAAACATCACAAATTACCAAAGTCACAGAAAAGTCTGATAACTGAAGCAATCTAAAATGTCTAATAAATTTAATCTGTAGTTGAAAAATTTCCAGAAAAAGTGATTTCCATGCCTAGAGATTTCCAAAGCTAATTTTATTAAACATTTAAAGATAAAGAAATAGTCTTATATATAATAACTTCCAAAAAGTAGAAGATAAGTAAAACAATTCCCAATTCAATGCTGAAAACAACACTATCTTGACACCAAAGATGACAAGAAAGAAAATTACAGGCTAAAATTTCGGATAAAAAGAGAAACAAAAATCCTGAAGTAAATATTAACAGATGAAAAGGAGAGTCTATTAAAACCATAGAGTCAGAGAGAGAGAGAGAGCCCAATGTGCCAGGCATATGCTTTGCTTGTGGGGTGCCTGCTTCTATATGTTAAAGTTATAAAATGCTGTTGTATGGAATAAAGGAAGACATAAATAAGTAGCTAAATTATGTCCAAGGATTGGAACTCTCAAGATAGTAAAGACACTGATTCTCTCTAAACCAATCTTTTAAAAAAATAGAACAATTTCAACCAAAATCGTGGCAGTGTTTCTAATTGATCTATACAGCTGACTTTAAAATTTGTGTGAAAGCAAAGGTAATAGAATCATTATAACTGTACTCAAATAAACAATATTATTTAGGGGTCAGAGAGATAGTGCAGGGGATAAGATCCTGCTTGTCCTGAAAGCAGCTGACCCTGGTTTGATCCCCCAGCACTGCATATCCCCACCACCTTGAACTGACCAGAGTGACTCCTGAGCACAGAGCCCAATTCCCAGTTCCCAATTTCCCTCTCTCAAATAATAATAATAATAATAATAATAATAATATTGTTTAAGAGACCAAACTATCCAGTTTCAGGAGGATACTGGGTCACATGCAGATGTGCTCAGACTAAGTACTCTGGCTTGGTGCTCAGTAGAGACCCTGGCTATACTCAGGGTGTATACTCAAGGTATGTTTGTGGTGAGGTTCAAATAAGGGTCGGCGCCATGCATCAAACTATTCAGTTTTAAGTCATGCTGGAAATTTGCTATTATCAAATTAGTTTGGTATAGACAGTATATTAGCTACATAGGTTAACAGAGCAGAATCAAAAGTCTAGAAATAGAGACAAATTGGATGGTTAATGTTTTTTTCCTTTTGGTTCACACTCAGTGATGCACAGGGGTTATTCCTGGCTTTGCACTCAGGAATTACTCCTGGCAGTGCTCAGGGGACCATATGGAATGCTGGGAATCGAACCCGTGTTGGATGTGTGCAAGGAAAGCACCCTACCCGCTATGCTATTGCTTCAGCCCCAAGGATGGTTAATTTCTGACAGAGTTCAAAAGCAGTCCAATGGACAATGATCAGTTTTTTAAACAGTGTTAGTATTATCAGCATCCATACACGCACAAAAGATGTTTGGTTTCCTATAATCCCAAATGAGTCCTAAATATAGATGTGAAATACAAAATCATAAAGCTTTTAGAAAAAATATATTATCTGTGACGATAATAAAATATTACTGGTAAAAGAAAAACTCATTAATTGGACTTAATCAAAATTAAAATGCATTGCTTTGTGAAAAACCAAAGGACTTGAATCTGGAATATGTATTTCTTTGCTTGTATTTCTTTAACTTTCAAAAATCAAGGGTAAGAAAACATTTAATCCAATTAAAGAACATGCACTTGGACAGCCCAAAAAATAGGCTAGACAGATGGCAAATAAACACATAAAAAGATGTTTGCCTCACATGGTATTACAAAATGCAAATTATATAAATTATTACATTTATATAAAATGGCTAAAATAAAAATTATTGCCAATATTAAGTGCTGACAAGGATATGGAGCAATATATGAGATAACATATATTCCTGTGGAAATGCAAAATTCTGCATGCACCCTGGGAAGCTGTGTTTCATTATTCCCCTACAAAAATGATCACAGTAAAACCTGCATACAAGTGTTTCTCTTCATAACTGCCCAAATTAGAAAACAATTCAAATTTCCTTCAGTGGGTGAACCTACAAATTTCATTTCAGGATACTGCTCTGCATGTTTGGAAATAAGCCAGCTACTGGTACATGCAACAACCAGGATGATCTCCAAGATATTGTCTCGGGTGAAAGAGGCCAGTTCTAAGTGTTCACATGGCATCTTATTCCCTTAGTATCAGGTTAATAGACACCCAGATGACATGTAGAAAGTGACCAGAGAGAGTGAGTGGAGGAAGGTGGTAGGGGACTGGTTGTTGGGTGATCATGCTGTTCTGGATTCTGGTGGTAGACTTCATGAATCTGTACATAGATAAATTTTTCTAAAATTGTCCATTTGAAAAGTCGTGTTTAGAAGCTAGGGAGATAGATCTAAGGGGGTTAGAGCACAGGCCTTGCATGCAAGAGCTCTGGGTGAGGTTTCCAGTGCCAACAGTGCTCTGAGCACTGCTTTGGGGTAGGGTGTGGGACCCTACCCCAAAGAAAAGTTAATCTGCTGTAAGATTTTTTTTATATAATTTAGATGATTTGAAAAGGTGACCCATCTTCTGCCTAGCCATCTCTCATGGAGTGTGCTCCTTCCAAGTCATGCATTCTCATGATGCCACCCTACTAGAGAGATCAAGAGAGAGAAAGTCCTTAAAGACTTTCTGCCAGGTGCTGAGAGTCCCCCTTAGTCTGGAGGTGACAGGCCTCCAGATGATTTTACTCCTACTGTCTGAAATTCTCATGGATCCTCTGCATGAGGGCCACTTGTCTGAGTCCCTCCAGCCCCTGGAAGTGCTTGTGGCTATGAGAAACCTCAGACATTAGTAACTGGAGCCTGTTACTGCCCCCATGAGCTAGGAGACAAGGGGGTGATGGTGTTTTAGAATCCAGGACTCTGATGGCAGGAACCTTGGAGGGAAACAGGAAATGTGAAAAATGGCTTCTAGAGTTCAGTTGGGGCAGTAAAGCACACGGGAAAGAGGGATGGTGGGAGGTAATCCTATAGCAGGTGCCTGGAGAATGGTCTTCTAGAGGCTCAGGGAAACTATCGTCTTGAGTTGGAACAAAGGTGCTTATGAGTCAAAAGCTGGGAAATATGCCTGTAATTTTGTTTCCTAAGGGATGGTTGTTCTATCTGAATCCTTGGAACTGCCCACCTCATGGAACGAGACTGAGGGACAAAGAGGGGCATGGAGAAGTTGGTGGACTTTTCTGAAATCACTCAACTAGGCATTTCTTTATACAAAGCTAAGCCAGACATAATGGAAGAGAGCACAGATTCAAATGTATTCCTTGGTTCAGATGTAAAACTTCAAAGGCATTTCTGTAGGATTTAAATCCAGATTGGGCTGACTGTGAAGGCCTTCGTTATATGGCTGCTTTGAAGGATGAGATGTATTTGCATTTTCTACAAAAGCTTTCAGAGGAAAGGGACTGTCTTCACTAGAACATATACTCCAGAGAGCTTGGACAAGTGGTATCATCCTCTGCTATAGTCTCAGCACCCAGAGTATTACCTGGCACATGGTAGATGCTCAATAAATATCAGATGAATGAATGATGTGCAACTGTTGACAAGATATTTGTTGTGGGAGTTGATCATTTGGCCAAGTTCACACCAGCTATTCACACAAAACGTAGAGTTTACAGCATTGAAGAAAGAAGGAGGAATGGGTCTTAGGAACAGATATATCCCTAGAGACCTCCCTCACAAAGGAAGCTTAAATCCAGACTCTGCTTATTTCCAGACCATTCTAGTTTGGACATGGCAGCTGTGGAAACAAATTTTATGGCTGAATCCTTCCAGTCCTGGTAACCCTTTGCTAGGTAACCCAGATCGACTAACATAAACTTGGGTTGGAGACAGACTCCACTACTCAATGCGAAAAGCTGCAATAATAATGGGAAAAAATGTATCTAGGAGGATGTGAAAAGGAGTGGAAGGTGTCCTTTCCCACCAAATCACCCAACCAAAAGAGATGGAGTGAGGAGAATGACAGGCTAAAAATTGAAAAGTATGGCCATACTTGAGTTCTGCCTTCTCTGGATCTTGGCTCTTCCTCTTTGTCTTCTGTCTCATGAGAGGGCTAGGCCAGGTGTCAGTATGTTTGCCCCTGTCCCCATAAACTCAGAGCTCTGAGATTGAAAGCTGTCCCTGTGCTTCTGGAGGCCCAAGTCCACTGTGTGAGCGAGGAATGGACACTCCTGAAATTGACTCTGTGTACCTGTCAGACACTTACCAGGCAGACCCGAAGAAAGAAGCTCAGATCCAAGGCTCTGTGCAAAGGAAAAGGCAACAGTGCTATCTTTCTTGTTATCTCCCAGACTTGCCCCCTTCCCCTTGGGAATGCAATTTAACGGGCATGGATTTGGGGGAGGTTTGCTTGTGATCTTTGGAGAATTTGGCTGATAGTAATGATAAAAAGGGAAAACTTAGATGAGTAGGAATTAATGAAATCCCAACCCCTGCCCTTTAAAAAAATCAAAGCTATTAAATGAGAAGGGGGTAGCCAAAAGGAGGGCATTTTTGGCAAACCTGGAGACATGTTCATCAGGTGACTTGGCCGGGAGGAGTGCCAGGCAGGGAAAATTCCGCCGGGCAAACATGGCAGAATCTCAAATGCTGGGAAATTGTTGCGGCAGAGGAGACAAAACAGCCAGAAGTTCCCCAAAGAGCAATAAATGCATGTTGCAGAAACCTGAAAATAAGCAAATAAATCCTCCCATTATGACGACGGTGATGATGAATTGAACTCTTTCTGTCTGCCAGCCTTTGGTCTAGGCATTTTAAGTGTATGCACTCATTGAATCCATACAAAAGTCATGGGGAACAAGTACACAAATAGTATTATCCTGATATTTGCAGAGAAGATGAGGGAAGTGCAGGGAGATTGACAGTGTCCGCCAAAGCCCTGTAGATAATAAGTCAGAGTTCTGTGCTTGAATTTGGACAGGCTGTCAAAAGTCCAGGGCTGACACATTTTTGCAACACCACCAAGTCTCCGTATCTCCTGGAGCCTGCTCTGTGGGAGATGGAAAAACACTCGTTTTTGCAGATGAGGAACCCAGGGCGAAGGGGCCTTTCAGTGACATCCAGCTTTGCAGTCTACTCACGGTGTGAGACTCTGTTCCACCCAAGTGTTACCCCTCGTCATCTTCCTGGAGAAAGACATATGCTCCAAGAGTCTGCTCAAATGTCACTTCCTGGGGGACATTTCCCAAATGCTCACCTCAGGCAAACCAGGTCCTCGGAGGAGTGTTTTTCATAAAGAAATATTTTCTTTGTACTTTGAGAATTATTTAAAAGCAAATGACACCGAGATAAACAATCATCCATGTTCCCATAAACTAGAATTTATGTTTCCTAACACTTCACCCAATTTGCCCCAGGTCTTTTTTCCAAACAAAATAGTTGTAGTTTTTGAGATAACATAAATCAAACAATTCAGATGAGTCAAAGTATTACACCTGCGTTCTCCTGCCCTTTCACTTATCCTGGCCCCCTCCCACTGAATGAATTTGCTTAGTATCCCGAGGATTTATTTTTTATTTCATGTATATTTCTTTATAAGTGTGAAATATAACCTATAGTCATAAAAAATTACATAGAAGAAAAGTTGGACAGGAAATTGCTAACTATCAACAAGGCCATAAAAAAAATAGAGCATTGTAAGTAGTCCAGAGGTTTACTACCTACATTTCCCTGATTATCATCCTGACTTTGAACCACTGCAGGGCTTCGGATAGCATACTTCATCTTTCCTTGATTTTGAACCATGCATGAATGACATCTTTGAGCAGATGCGACTTTGTGTCTTGTTGCTTGAATTAAACTAGTCGCTTCTATGCAACGTGTCTGGAGTGGAGATCATTAAATGATAGACCTTTCATTCACTTATCCATTTCTTAGGCAATGGGCATCTCATGTCTTTTCAGTTTGTGGTAACTCTAAGAACCACAAAATATTGAGAATTCTTTCATATGCATGCAAGGCAAACGCCCTACCGCTGTGCTATCACTCCATAGCACAGCGGTAGGGCTTTCGCCTTACAAGCGGCCAACATGGCCGACCTGAGTTCAATTCCTCCGCCCCTCTCGGAGAGCCCGGCAAGCTACCGAGAGTATTCAATATGCCAACCACAGTAACAACAAAGTCTCCAATGGAGACGTTACTGGGCCCGCTCGAGCAAATCGACGATCAACGGGAGGGCCTTTACCTTTACCTTTACCTTTCATATGCCTCCTAGGGCACCTTAATTGTTTTGGTGGGGGGGGGCCACATCTCTCTGTGCTCAGGGATTACTTCATGCAGGGTTCTGCATGAAGGAATTGACTTTTAGTGGGGCTTGGGGAATCATTTGGGGTACTGGGGATTGAACCTGGGTCAGCAGCATGCAAGGCAAGTGCCCTCCCCACTGTATTATCTCTCTGGCTCCTTCTCTGTTTTTGTTACAAAGCATGCCTGGTTGAGGAATTGCTAGGAAAGAGACAGTAGGCAACTTCAGTTACATTGGATACTGTTGGTTTTTGAAAAGCCTGAACTCTTTTTTGTTTCATTTTGTTTGGGGACCACACCCAACTGTGCTTAGGCCTTATTCCTGGTTCTGTGCTCAGGAATCACTTTGGGTGATGCTTAGTGAACTCTTTGTGGTTCTGGGGATGGACCCCAGGTCAGCTGTGTGCAAGACAAGCTCCATGCCTGCTGTACTATTTCTCCAGTACCCAAGAGCCTAAACTCTAAACTAAGTATGCTACTGCCTGGTCAACAGTCTGTGTTATAAAGGGTTATTTTTTCCCCCCAAAAAGCCACATTGAAGGTGAGGTCTGCATTCACTGAAATTAGGGAACACAAATTTAACCCTCTATAGCATGCACCTCCCAGTAGCACAGACAGGTGCTAAACTCTGAAAACAGCTATAATCAGCTGCCCAAAGAGCACATCCCCCATCCAACTCTGCTTAGATGGTGTCTGCTGACGAAGCAGAAGGATAGATGTTAGTGGTGATTTGGACTTTATCTCCCAATGGCTTTATTACATCCTACCCTCCATGCCATGAGGAGCGACAGCTACAGCAAGGCGACCCAGAATTCCCAACGCTGTCAATCCCATGCTGATTGACCCAGCCTCAGTTTCCCCTTTTGCTTTTCTGGAACTTCTGGGGAGATGGTCACAATGAGCAAGACCCAGTGTCCTCTTGGAGGCTGCTCTGGTATGCACCCTTCCTCTTTTATCAGCAATATACTCAAAGGTTCCCCTGGGGTCCCCTCTGTGACCAGGAAGGCCCTTCATTATTCTGCCCAATATGTCAGTGAGGGCTGTTTACAAATCCAAGGATTCTCTTGCCAAATGTACAGCCTGTTCCCCTGGCTCTTGTGTTATAATGAAATGAATAGCAAGCAAGACATCTTAATATCCTATTTTTTTTTCTGGAAAGGGAGATTTGCCCCCTCCCTTTCTCTTAATAGATAAATTAATATCATCAAACATTCTGAAAATATCCTTCAGGAAGCCGTCTGTCTTGCCAAAAAAAAAGTTTTATTATAAAACTGGAGAAATTTGTTTCAACTTGTTAAGAGCCCTGTTCTGGGCCATGATTTCAGCTTCCCTTCCCCCCCCCTTCAATTAATTTCACACTAATCCATTTCTTTATCAGGCACTGGCGTGCATGCGCACAGACTGAGTGATGAAGATGAGGGGCAATGGAGGTGTTTGGCTCTGTAATTTCATCCTTGAATTTTGTGATTACTAACAGGACAACTTTTTTAATTTGCTCTTTTGTCTGGATTCCCTGGCTGGCAATCTGCTCGGTGCGCTCGGCTTTTTAATCAATCACCTAGATAATCAAATGTCACTGGCTATCTGCTCCGTGTAATTACTTTTGCAATTAAAAATCAACCTCAAGTTGCCTCATCTAATTAGAGGGATGGGCAGATTTTCATCTAGATTGATTTTTTAATAAATATTGACTTAAAATGCCATAATCTCATCATATTCTTTCATTTTCTTTGTACCAAAAATCAAACAAATGGAAGAATTAGCAAGCAGAAGGAATCGTGGGACTTCAAAAGCTTCTGCTGGTTCAGACACACAAAACTATGCGTGGTACAGAAGCCCAGCTTAGCTCGCCTAATAACAGCATTCAATAGCTTCCACCTTTTATTGGAAAAAAGAACAAAGCAATTCAACGATTATATTCCACACTAACATTATTGCAAGTCGACAATTCTAAGTGCTTCTAATTTCATTTATCGTCCTGCCAGAGACAATCATTTCTATGAATGTTATTATTTCTTTTAAAGTAATCCTAGACACACAAGTAGAATTTTTAGCCTCAGTGGGGATATTTTTATATACATCTCTATACTGAACACTTGGAAACACCGACCACTGTGAATTTTCTTAAATATGCAAACGTCACAACAGGCAGATAATTTTCTCATCTTTGCTGCCTTGTATCTTTTATGTATTGTAATTAAAACATTGTCAATAACACAGTTCGTTGCTTTTCGGTTGTAGTGCCTGATGTTCAACACGGAAAACCCACAATCTGGTAAGGGATTATCTCCAGGAAAATAACACACTTTGCGGAGAGAACAATTGCTCCAAGATGAAATGTAATGGTATCCTGTGTGCCTGTTTAAAAAAAAAATCATGTGGGGACCTGACAGAATTCCATTTAAACCAGAGCTGTATAGGGTGACGTTGAAGGAGTAATAATGTTGGCAGCATCTCCACTTTATTCCAGGACAAAGAGGCACTTCTCTTTTCTGGTGCATTCATATTCCCAAGAAGGCATATCCAGGGGTCACAGGTCATATTGGTTGGCACCATTCACTTGAAAAATAAAAAAACAAAGTCATGACCAGGGCGACTCAAACTTGTAGCTCTTAAAAGCAAAACAAATAGAGCAGCCAGGATAGATGCGAACAGATGAGCCAAGGACAATAAGAAAGTGTACAAGAAAGACCCATGCCTCTCCATGGGCCAGAAAGTTCCGCATGAGCCTGAGTCTTCTGCAATTTCCATACCAAGGTACCATCCAAACCATTTCCTCAAATATTCCTGGGCTATCAGTTGCACAAAAATGTTGCTGTCAAAAACAAGGGTTTTCAAAATTCACAACAATCTTTATTTTCTTGCAGTAACAACTAATAACACATTATTCTCCAGTCTCTCCAAGTAGTCGTGCAACTGAGATGAATCTGGATTGACTCAGAATTTATGGGATTCATATCTCCAGAGACTTTACTATCGTCTTTCTTTTCCATTCATCTGCCCATGTATGGGTAAATGGATGTAGGGATGAATCTATAGACTGATGGATCTGTTTAGGGGCCCCATGTTGAAATGTTCTCTAGACCTACTTGGGAAAACCTGACATTTTTTTTTGAATTTTTTTTTATTTTATTTTATTTTTTTCCCCTTTATTTTATTTTATTTTTTTTAAAGTTGTAGATTTACAATTTTTTGTGCTTTGGTTTCAATTATACAATGATCAGATACCCATCCCTCCACCAGTGCCCATTTTCCACCACCATGGATAATATCCCTCCCACCCCCATCCCCCCATCCCCCCTGTCTCTGTGGCAGGGCAATCCCCTGTGTTCTCTCTCTCCTTTTGGGTATTGTGGTCTGCAAAAGAGGCATTGAGTGGCAAACATGTTCAGTCCATAGTCTACTTTCGACATGCATCTCCCCTCCTGGGAGGATCCTCCAAACATCCTTTATTTGGTGCTCCCTTCTCTATCTGAACTGCCCTTTCCTCTAGGATACCCGGCTGGCCTCTAAGTTATGGAGTAATCCTCCTGGTGCGGATCTCAGCTATTCTTGGGTATTAATCTCATACTTTGTTACTTTATATCCCCCAGATGAATGCAATCTTTCTATGTCTATCCCTCTCTTTCTGACTCATTTGGCTTAGCATGATACTTTCCATATTGTACCACTTGTATGTAAATTTCATGACTTCATCTTTTCTAAGAGCTACATAGTACTCCATTGTGTAGATGTACCAAAGTTTCTTTAACCAGTCATCTGTTCTTGGGCATTCAGGGAAAACCTGACATTTATTCTGCAGGAAGCAAGCAGTCTTCCCAGGTGCCTTTCAAGGTGCCACTGATGGTGTTAGTCAGCAGGAAATACTATGGAACGTGTCTGAGTCTGCTTCAGTTATACCCAGTAAATTACTGGAAAATGTGCAAGGCACTGAGTTATAGTGGAGGTGGGGAGTGGGATCCTGTGCTCCTGGGAATGTGGTGCTACCTGGAGGGAAAATCAAAGTCTGAGGGAAAGTCAAAGTCTACTGGTGTGGACCCTGACCTCGTCCACCATAGTGTAGGTTGATATTGTTGTGTAGAAGAGGGATAAAATTCTAAGAAGAGTTGGAGGGCTGCTAGAAAGAGAAAAGGGGAAGGGATTTGAGTGAGACAAATTGACGTTTGCGGAGCCCTTACAATAGGTTGCTGGGGTGGGCAGCTCTATGGAGTAGGCAATGTTTGGGTGATGCTTCTCCCCATTTCACAGATGAGGACACTGGGGCTTCAAAACAAGAAGCACTTGAGAAAAATCAGAGATCTGGGAATAGAGCGTTTATCTGGAGCCTGTGAAAGACTTAACACTTGCAGTCACTACGCAAAGGAGTGGATTTGGGCATCCTGGCTCCAGAGAGATTTCCTGCACGAGGGAAGGATTGTGCTGGAGTGGAAGAGCCTAGTATTGGAGGAGGTGTGTATGTGTGTGTGGGGGGGTAGGGGGTCCTCAGTCATCCATCCAATACAATTACTCCTGAATCCATTGGCCTAAGCCCTTTTCTGAGCCTGTAGGTTGGTTTGGGAGGTTCAGGGGTGCATGACCAAGGCTCTGCCTAGCATGGCTCACTCCTGCTTCCCTGCGGCTCTGCCAATAGGCTGGCCTGTGTTCCCTGAGCAAAGATATAGGAGACCCATGGATGTGGAGGCACCCAGGCTGGGCTGTCCTACAACAGAACATTAGAAACTGTCATCATGTACCACTACCCTAGCCCCAGAAGCGTATCACAGGCAAGCACTGCCAGAGCCTCCTTGGATTGGTGACTTGGGATTTTGGAGAATGAAGTTTTGGTCTTTGCGTGTTCAGAAACCTTGGACTCTTATCACATTTTCCCTTACCCACCTCCCACTCACCACTCCACCCCTGTATTTAGCTTCCATGGTCTTGAGTCGCAGTTTCCGAAGTGAAAGCCTGGACCTGGGAGGCAGCACAAGAACCAGAGACACAGTCTGTGCCTGGAGCCCCAGATGTGCTACCTGCTACCATGGGGTCCCCCACATCTCACCAGAAGGAAACCCATGTGACCTTGTGCCATGGGGCTTCTTGCCATCTGGGCTCTAAGCTCATGACTGCACTGCTCGGGCATGGAAACGGGGGCCAATGAGTGGCGACGGCTTGCCTGAGAGCCTCACCAGTCCATTCAGGGACGGACTAGAGCTAAGTTTCTTAGTATGCTCCCCTGGTCTGGCCTTGAATGACACTGTCCCAGACTCACACAGCAGTGGCTCTGTCTTCTCAATGACCCAACAACCCCCCCCCCCCACCCAGGCTTCTCACAGAGGGATTGGCTTCTTCCTCTTGGCCCAGACATTTCACCCAGCCTGAATCCCCTCCCAGCTGCTGGCAGCCCACCCGGGGATCTCCCCAGCCCTCAGGCAAAATCCAGCCTCTCAAACATTTGGATTACAGCATTTCTCACATTGGGGTTAAATGTCTTAGTCATGTATTTGTTATCTAGTCTGAGCTTCTTGAGGGAAAGATTGGGGTGGGTGGGGTAATGGGTGGGCCTTGGATCCTAAAGCAGCCCCTGGCAAATAATAAGCACTCAATCAGTGTGTGAGGAATACATGGGAAAATGCCCAAACCAGAGGGATGAGATCAAATCCACCCACATCAGCAGAATTTCACAGAAGTGATGTGAAAATTCGGCTGATGTGTAAATTCACAGGAGAGCAACAGTGACAAAAATGACAGTCTTGGGGTCAAACACCCGCTCTGTCAATTGACTTGCTATGTGATCCTAGGCAAAAGGCTGAACTCTGGGGTCTCAGGCATCATCTGTAGAATGGGCTCATCATAATACCATGAACAGTGGCTACATGAGCTGCACAGGCTAATGTACTCAGAGCATCTGGATCATACTCAACAAATAGTAGGTGCTCACTTAAATATTCGCTCATGTATGATTAAACAGAAAACTCGAGGAGTCTTTTCTTCTTGAGCAGTATCAGGCTGATACTGCTCCTTTCTCCCCCACTCCAGAAGAGGAACTTATAGAGTAGCTACAGCAGATACATGCCAGACTCAAAATAGTAGGGGGCAGTTAGAGGAACCCAGGGTTTGGGAGTCCCAGCCCAGCCCTCAGCCCTGCTTCGTAATGACACTGTCTGTGAAATCAGGAAGCCCAAGACGAAGCAGCCTCGCTGCCCCGACTTTCCTGCCTAAGCTTCAGTAAGCAAGTTCCTCGGAGCACCTGAGCTCAATATCAGCCGAGCCCTGAGGATTAGCAGGCACAAGGGGCTGCAGGAGTGGGCTCCTTGATATGTTTTCATATCTCTCCTCTCCAGAGCAAATACCCTGGGCACATCTCAATCATCCGTTCCAGCGGCAGAAACTGATCATCAGCAGACACGTGTGAGTCTGGCACAGGGCGGGACTCAGGGCTGGAAACCAACACGTCCTTGCAGAGGTGTGGGGTCCACTTAGGAGAAACGCTCTCTTTCCACATCCAATTAGGGCTCTTCCACAGTCATCACAATTATGATGACGGTCATTATTATCACTGTCCTCGTTTCAGCCTTAAATAGAGCAGGCAGCCCTCCAAGCTGAATTTACAGCCATATCAGCAGGCTGACAGAGGAGAATGGCCTCACATCTCCCAGTATAATATTTTAGTTGCATTTGCATTTGGAGGAGGATTTGCAGCGAGCTGGAGGATTAAATCCCATGAAATCATTATACAAATTTCAAAATGTCAAGTACTCTGATAGAGATTATGATTTTATCTTCTTATTTTGACAGGAAACCGTGTGTGGCCACCTCTGTCTCAGAACAAGGGAAGAAGGGAGGCCAGGGGAGACCAAATAAAGATAGAGGCGCTTGCAAGTTTCCTGATCAGCTGTCTTTTTTATTCTGCTCGCTTGTACGACAGCGCGTAATAGACATTTTCCTTTGCACAAAATAATAAGAGCAGTACTTATCGCGCGGTGCCTCCAGCCAGTGGCAAAAGGAAATTAGAAAAGTCCAATGAAGCTGAGAAGTAATTAATCATCATACAGTGGGGCCTGTCAAATCAGAAGGGTCCTTCCAGCTGATAATGCTCCCCAACTCAATTTAGACTGATAGAAATTAGAATTTTTTTTCCTCTGGCAAAAACAAAAAAGACTGGAGTTAGCACAACTGTGACCAACTGTTGGCTTCTCGACTGCCTGGCCCATTTACAGCATTGTTCGCATCAAGTTTGACTCTGGCCAAAATTGAAACAACATCGTTTACTCCTCAAGGCACAGAGAAATCATAACAATACTGTTTTAAGAACTCCCCCCACCCCCGACCTATTCTGCTTTTTTTCCCTCCTCCACCTATATAGCTATGGCTATAGAAGCAAATTAAAGTTTGGTTCTATCAATCATGGGAGCTGATCTCCCCATAGGGCCCTGGGGAAGGAAACATTTACCAACATCCAAAATGAGTCTGAACTTTTTGGAGATCAAGTGAAAGAAATAAAATAGGTTCAAACAGAGCCATTGAGGGCTTCTGGCAGAGGGAAGGAGGATATATATATATATATATATATATATATATATATATATATATATCTTGAGCCCTGAGCTGGCAGGGGGGAGGGAAGTTGATGTCCCCTCAAGGAAAGTGATCTGCCTCTTGGAACCATTGATGTCATTTATTCCACAGCCCAGTGTTTTTCCTGCTCACCACCACGATCAATTCTGGTGGCAACACGCATCCAAAGGGCAGGAAAATTTTCTACTGTTTCCTTCAATGCACCCTGAAGACAGGGGTCTCAAAGAGGCTATGCTATGGCAGAGATCTCAAATTTACACATGTAGGAAGGTGAAACTGACAGAGAAGAGCCAACAGGGAATGGTGGGGACTGTGGCCCATGGAATTTTCTCATCATTCCTAGCAAAGGAGTAGCCTCTTCTGGGCTCCCTGTAGTCAGTGCTGACTTGTAGCTCACACACTGTGATTCCAAATCTTCTGATGGGCCAACATAAGGAACAAGCTTAGAATTTGATATCAAATCTCAGGCATCCTACAGAAAGATTGCATTCATCTGGGGAACATAAAGCAACAAAACGGGAGACTAACACCCAGGAAGGGCTCAGATTAGTACCAGGAATTTTGCTCCATGACTTGAAGGCCAGCCACATGTGCTAGGTGAGAAGGAAGCTCAGATAGAGAAGAGAGCACCAAATAAAGAGTGTTGTGAAGACCCTCCCAGGGTGGGAGAGACATGCTAAAAGTAGTCTATAGATCAAACATGATTGCCACTCAATGCCTCTCTGGCAAAACACAGTACCCAAAAGAAGAGAGAGAGAACAGGGGGGAATGCCCTGCCACAGCGGCAGGGTGGGACGGGGGGGGATGGGGGGTGGGAGGGATGCTGGGACCCGTGGTGGGGGAGGATGGGCACTGGTGGAGGGATGGGTACTTGATCATTGTGTAGCTGAAACCCAAGCACAAAAATTTATAAGTCTATAAGTGTACTTCATGGTGTTTCACTAATAAAAAAAATGATAAAAAAATAAATAAAGCTGTTGTGAATACTCAAAAAAAAAAACTCTCAGGCGTCCAGGCAGCCAATCAACTTACTTGAGGGTGTGGGAATCTATTCACCATTGCCTATTGTGTGTGACTTGGGTCCTGGGAGAGGCTCAGATTTTCAGGAGACACAATTAGGGGCAAGGCTGTGGCCACATGGACTGGAGTTTGAAGGGTGGTTCCCTTCTAAGGTGTTATGCTTCTCCAAAACAAGCAAGGCAGATTCTTGTAGTCTCGGTTGGTTTCCTTTTCTGTAGAAAGTGGAGAATGTCGGTACTGATCAGCTGACTGATGCCCACAGAGAGACCCGCATTCAGCAGTATGCAACAAAGGGCAAATGTTGGTTGGCTCACCATGCTGCATTATTATAAGTGCATTAAACCTGCCCCCATACTATTGTCATAGACACATATTTCTGTTATTGACTTACTTGAGACTCACACTTGGTAACATTCTGAAATGGAAGGGCAACGCAAGACCCCAAGATGTTGTCAGCATCATAACATTTCAGATGGCAATGATGGCACTCAAAGCCAGCATCATCTTTATTTTTTTACCTTTTTTTAAAAAAATTTTCTTTTAATGAATCATCATGAGATAGATACATTTACAGACTTACAGATTCTCATGATTGTGTTTCAGTCAATGTTCAAGTACCCAACCCTCCACCAGTGCCCATTCCTCACCCCCAATGTTCCCAGTATCCCTCCCCCCCACCCCTTCTCACCTCCTGCCTCTGTGGCAGGCACAATCCCTCTTTCCCTCTTACTCGCTCTGTCCTTTTGGGTGTTATGGTTTGCAATACAGGTACATATTGCAATACAGGTACAAGCAGCCACCATGTTTGGTCCATAGTTCAACATGCATCTACTATCTTGAGAAATCCCTCCAACCATTTATTTAGTGCTCCTCTCTCCATTCCAGCTATCTTTTCCCCTAGCACATGAGATCAGCTAGCCAACCATGGGGCAGTCCTCACATACCACTCTGAATGTGCCCAATCTTGTCTGATGCACAGCATCAACTTTCCTAGGAACCCCTGCTATGTCCCAAGTCTATATGAGCACTGTGTTGTTCAGCATATATTTTGAGATCTGCTGATGCTAATTAATGGGGAGGTCACATGGGAGCTTAGAGAGAGAGATCTTTTAGCAGTGTTGTTTGTATAGTAGATCTTGGATGCGAACAGTTTTAGGGATACTCACTTCTTGCAGCTCATTCTCATCTAGTGACCATAAATTGGTGACCACAATAGTGACTATAAAACAGTGACCATAGTTTAGAGTCTTCAAACCCCAGGTCTTCTACTTATATGAGCCCTAATCCTAACAACAACTTGGCTAAGTATGTCCATCCCCTTTGTCCAGGTGAAGAAACTGAGGCTTAGAGTGGTAAAGAACTTGCTCAAGACTAGACACCAGTGTGAGACAGAACTGTTTCGTCAAACAGAATGTCTCTGTACTGCTTCCTTGGGAAGACTACCCTGATTTCCTGTATCCTGTTTCTTGCCTATTTTCTTTTACTGTCCTGTTTATTCCTTATGCAATGAGCTTTTTTTTTTCTTTTTGAGTCACGCCCGGTGATGTTCAGGGGTTACTCCTGGCTCTGTACTCAGGAATCACTCCTGGCGGTGCTTGGGGGAGCATATGGGATGCTGGGAATTGAACCCACTGTGTGCAAAGCAAATGCCCTATCCATTGTGCTATTGGTCCAGCCCCTACAATGAGTTTTGGTTAGAGTCCCTCCATGCGCCAGACTTTGCCTCAGGGTGGCCCACACCAAGATAGTTTCCACCACATTGGCTATTGGGTTGGATCAGGGAATTCTGGGGCCTGAACGCAAGGTGATTCCTAGACACATGTCCTGGAGCTTGCTCTGCAGTCATGCCACAGTCACTGACTTGGTGATGACATGGCCGAGTGAGTGGGCACACTTGCACGATGTTTTATCTCAAAATAGTCTAGATGCATGCAGTCATCTACACTAGCACTCATTCACCCAGAAAACCATGTCCTACCTCTTGGCTTCTTTTGAGCTGCTTTGCTATCCTTACCATGGGGGTGGGTCAGCCAGCTTTCTCTCAAAAGGGCTGATAGGAGACGTTTCCAACTTTGGTCCTATGATCCCATTTAGAACCACTCTGCTGCATTCAGACAGGTAGGTCAAGTGGGGTTCACATCTAGTGCAATGAGGACTTAGGGATGTGTCTGCCGAATTTGCCCTAGGGCATTCCCATTATAACCAGGTCCCAGCTCTACTCAGAGGCCAGTCAATGGTAGGGGTAAGAGAATATGGAAACACATACTCCGAATCTTAGTGTGGCTCTTATGTTCTCAGCAGAAGCCAGTCAACAGCTGCCATCAACTGCTTAGAGTCTGAGTAGTGGTCTTGCTGGGCCAAAGGAGAGAATAAACTTGTGTGGATATGTGCAGTTTCTGCCACCAACCTTAACCAAAACAAAGGAAACTGCCAAGAGGCAACTCAGAGATGGTGTGGCCCCCTCCACTGCCCCTCTGCTCCTGAGTTTCAGGTGAGGCACATGAAAACCCTTTATTTGGATACTAAGGGATGGATAATGCAGTAATGCAGTTTTCATTGAAGAAATCCTCTTGATTCTGATAAGTGAAGTTGAGAATTACATCTCCAAAGAGTTCTCATCTTACCTAGATCCTTTACCCGAAAAGATTAGCTGTGGGGAAAATGATTTTCAGATTTTCTGTTTGTGTTTAACTACAGAATCAGGGACTCAGGGAGTGTGATTCAGCTCTGGACATGCAAAGAAGGGGTTATAAGTGAGGATGCTATTTGCTTCTGGGGCCAGCCCTTTTCTGGCACCCCCTTTCTGAGGATTGGGCTTAGGGATTCCCTCCAATGATGGGTTGGTGATGGGAGGCATTGTACCTCCCAATGAGAGATTTTTTTTATGTATAGATGTATTGCTCATTTGGGGGTGGGGTTTTGAGTACCACTATATCCTGTAGTGCTCAGGGACTGTTCCTGTCTCTTTGCTCAAGGTTGAACATTGAATGTGTTGAGGGAATCACAGGTGGTGCTGGGAATTGAACCAGGGTTATCGGAAAGCATCTGCATGCAAGGCAAGTGTCTTACCTTCAACTACTATCTTCCCAACCACTATATAGCTCTTGTAACCCCCACAACCAGAGCATGGAGCAGGGACTACAATAGTCTCCATTCTACTGACAAGGAAACCAAGCACAAAAGGGTCATTTCCGTTCCCTATGATCACACAGCCAGGATCCACAGATTCAGAATTCACTGCCTAGGCACTCTAGGATGGTCTGTGGTTTGACTACCAGCATTACTCTTGCATGATGCATGAACTTGAGAATCCTACTTCAAAGGAAATCTATCTGAATTTTTACTTTGTTATTTGCAAGGGGCTACAGGAAAGGGAAAGAAGGGAGGAGAAAGAAAGGTGGATGGGTGGAGGGGGGGCCAGGGGGAGTGGGGCAATCCAGAGCACAGGAAAGACAGAATGAGCAGCCAGCCTGCGAGGGAGCAACTCTCCCTGCCAATGCAGAGTTACGTTTTCTCAGGCTTATTTACAGATTGGGTGTTAGAGACTAATAAATAGGAGGATTTTCAAAAGGTCCTCAGGATAGCAGAGCCGGGCTAAGCAAACGGCTCGTGTACATAGCGGGGGAGATGAAAGGCCCCAAGGCCCTGGGGACCACTCAGGCCCCTTATCAGCTGCTGGCCCTCTGAGGGAATTGAGAAAGTCCAAGTGGGCAGTGTGCTGGCGGCAAGTTCAAAGTCATTTTTCAAACAAGATAGCGCAATCACAAGTTTGTCTATCTGCTGAAATATTTAGGAGAACAAGATATCGTGTTGACCCGCCTCTACCTGGGACCTTTCTGAAGGCTGCTGAGATGTGTTTTAAGCTTGTTTGTCGTCTTAATCTTTAATGGGCTTCTGCATTTTTCAAAGGGGAGAAGCTGGCACCACAAAAATCAATGCTCACCCCCCTCCCAAGGTATTTCTCCCCCATCAAGGAAGGCCTATGTTTAGTGATCTTACGCGTTCCCAGGCATTCTGGAAATCAGGAGAAAAAGGTGTCAGGTCAGACTTACCCTGGAGTATGAGCAGTGTAGCTCAGGTTGCTTTTGTCGAACCCAGACAACCATCATCAAACAGCCAGGCCCAGGCTGGTGCCCAGTGTGGGACCAAGTTATTTATCTTCTCCAAGGAAGTGGGGATCCAGACTCAGGGATTCTGGTGTCTGGCTAACTTGTTTTTACCCTGGGGGCCCTGGTGCTCAAATCCCATTAAAAGGTCTAGCTTGCTGGATGCATGCATGGTTGTAGATGAAAATTAAAGGAGTAATTAAAAGAAGGAAGAGCATTTAGGATACAGAGACACTTCAGGGAAAAGGGAACATCTTGACCTCCACTTTCTCCCAAACATGGCTGACCCTGAGCTAGTTTATTTCTTTCAGCAATAATATTCTTTCCTGAATGAGTGATCCTGGTTCTGAGTATAACAGAGCAGGCATCTAAGATTTCCACATGGGCTTCACATATAGGGGGAGCAAAGGCACTAGCATAGAGATTAATAATGATGATGATGATGATGATGATGATGATGATGGTGATGATAATAATAATAAACTAAACCATGCCAAAATAATCCTGGCATCTTGTTTCCTGTTTTTCCCCTTCCTCCTTTTTATCATCATTTATATTGTCACCATCAACCATTGGGATGACTCACATGTGCTCCTGCAAACCACAAATCCCCCCTACCCCACCCAATCTACTTTGTCCCTGCTTGGTTATCAAAAGGAGAAATGATGTCTAGCCCTTTGAAGCTGTGACAAAAGTCCATAGTTTCTGGTTTTGTAGGTGTCAGGTTGGAGATAGAAAGGAGAGACCCCAAAGGTCCATCTCCAGCTGATTTTGTGGAGAGCCCTGGTCTTCCTCCATCACAAGGATGATGGTCCATGACCAGTTGTCCTCTCCTAAGTCATGAGCCAAACAAGAGATCCCAGTCAAGCTTTGAGCATCAAACTCCTATTTTGATGATGTCAGTGTGAAAGTAATGAGGGAAGCTGGCAAGTATCATTTAAGATGACAGCCCAACCCAGCTTCCACATTCTTCCTACCATTGGAGGTAGTGATGCCAAGAAATCATGTGGGGTTAAACCTGGAGCAATAGAACAGTGGGTAGGGTGTTTGCCTTGCACGCGGCCAACCTGGGTTCAATTCCCAGCATCCCATATGGTCCCCTGAGCACCGCCAGGAGTAATTCCTGAGTGGAAGAGCCAGGAGTAGCCCCTGTGCATTGCCAGGGTGTGTCCCAGAAAAAGAAAAAAAAAAGAAATCATGTGGAGTTATCTGCCTCATTTATGCATCTCCAGATATAACATGTTAGAATCAATGTGTCACTAAGTCCTAGTCACTAGGTCCTGGTCTGGTCTTCCATTAACAAAATGAGAGAAATCACAGCATATAAGAGACCTCAAAGCACTGCCCTGTGAAACCATAATGATAGTCCAGCGGGCAGGGCTGGCTTGATCCCCGGCATCCTATATGTTGGGATGTTCTGAAACTTCATTGCCGCAGCAGGAGATCCTGGACAGCAGAGTCACTGGGACCATATTCAGTGCATGTGAGTAGCAACAGGGGTTGGACTCATGGCCTCGTACTTACAAGACAAGCGACTGGAGTGACAAGTCAATCTTCATGCCCAACCTGTCATTGTATTTTGACCTTGTTAGAAAGTACATAGATGCAGGTGGCAGCTGCTAGGTAGGCCCATTTCATTCTAATCCACTGGCAACAACATTCAGTGTTGTAAAAATGTCTGACAAGAAGACCAATCAGAGAATTGAATGGTGTCGCTACATCAGGGAAGAATTTGGCACAGTTGGAGAAATAAAGATGTGCTTCTGAGTCACCCAGCCTGCCACAAACTCTAGAGAAACGCTCATAAAAGTGCCCCCCAAGATCCAAAGAAGAACCGTCACCAAACATTGCTCATGGTACAAGAAAGTTAAATATGACATTGTGTTCATCATGAAGCAAACTTCTATGCCCATGAAAATGATGGTTGAACACTACATCCACATAAATAGAGGAAGAATTGGGCAAAGAGTACAAAAACACCCTTGTAACGGAACATGCATCTCACTAAAGCATAAGGAAATGCCTGGAAATTTCTCAGTGCAGAGCAACAGTTCTCTCTAGGGAATAAAGGGCATGGGGGAAGGACTATGGGAAGGAGACATGGAGGTCCTTTTGCTGTATTTGCCATCTAAAACAATTCTTAGGCTGGTGGTGGCTATGTGAAGGCTTATTGTCTACTTTCAGGAGTGTGAGAAATATTGCATCATCCACTGGTAAAAAGTAAATTAACTTTATTCAAATAAAGTACCATTATAAACTTGAGTTCTCATCTTTTGGAAGCAGAACCTGCTAGAAAGGACCCAGTTGGACCTGCCATGGCAATCAGCAGAGGTTGGTCAGGTCCTTTGGTCCCTCCAAGCCTGACAGGTGGGACAGGCTTGCCTACTTGACTCCCAGCTGGGAGCCTCAGCAGAAGCCAGTATTCTGCTCCATGTCACAAACCCAAACATAAAATCCAAGCCAAGGAAGGGTCTAGATCACTAGACTAGAACAGATGGGACTCAGGAAGATCCTAGACCAAGAGCGGTGCTCTCCTGATGGGTTTGGTGGAAGGATGGATGGATGGATTTAGTAAAAGGCAACTCAAGAAGAGAAACAAACACAATTATGGAGGCTGCTGTGTTTGGTGGCTGGGTTTCCCCCAGGCCTCTGCCCTCCACCCCCCCTCCACTGCCCCTGCCCCCAACATACACTCTGGAGCTCTTGCTCTGATACCGTTCTTTTGTTAGATCAGGTAATATTTTTGAAAAACAGCATTACAAAAGGTTAAATGTAGAACAGATGTAAGTTATAAAATACAAGCTGATCAAAGCTGAGATTTTGAGACAGATATGTTAGCAAATGATGATAAATCCGTCCCAGTAGGACTGTAAGGAGCAGACAAATGTAACTTTGGAAGAGTGAAAGTCAAGGGTTGAGGCTGGGGGAGGGAGAAAGAGTGAAAACAAATGTTGGAGTTAATTCCGGTGAACTCACGCAGAACATCAATGAACCTTCGCCGAGAGGGGACAGCCATCCCGGACACAATCTACTCCATTTTCTTTCAAAGAATAATCAAATTCTTGGGTTTTTGAATAATCCAATTATGGATTCAGATCCCAGGGTCCCTGGGATCTCTCCTTTGACGTGTTTCTGACTCTGGATTTCACCGATGTCAAACCGCAGAGACCAGACTCTGGTTTAAAGCTTTTTAAAATCGGCTTTAGAAGGTTGGAAGGTTGAGCACCTAAACTTCTCATTAAAAAGCCGGGTAATTTATAGTCACATCATTAACCCGCTTCCTTAGCCTACCCCGATAAACTTATCATTGGTGGGGGGAGATTTCAACAAAACCTTACGACTCCTTTCTGGAAAGGCAGCAGAGAAACGAAATTAAATAAATCAAGGCTCCCTGTGTCAATAAAGGAAGCCCATGAGAAGTAAACTATTTACTGAGGCTTAAGTGAAACAGAAAACATTTAAAGATCAAGAAAAAAGGAGGTAATTGTTCAGGCTGTCAGCAGGGGACCGCTGTGATAATTTGATCTGAACTCTGCTAACAAATGACCGAGCCGTTCTTCCAACTTTAGTATCTGTTTATGCTCCTACAAATTGAAACCCCACCGCTCAGCTGCACAGAACAGGGCCTGCTACAATAGCACATCAGCTAGCCGATTAGTTCAAGGTGGGGATGGATTAGCTGTCCATCCCAGGCCTCCAAGGCCTCCAGAATATTTTGTCTTTCCCTGCTGAGGTAAAAGGGTGCAGACATATGTAACTAATAAAGAAGCAGGCTTCTATGGATTGGAGGTTGAATGGAAGGAATGCAGAACAAAACTATAAAATAATAATAGACAAAGGGGCAGTGAGGACCAGAGGAACTCAATACCTCCTCTGCTTACCCAGGCAGGGCTGGAACTCCAGCATCCCTGCAAGTTTTTGAAAGTGGAAGGGCGCCTGTTGTGTATGTGATCTCCCAGGGCACGGGTCTGGGCCAGGCACGCCAACATTCAGGACTGACATGAGATCAAAGCCTGATAAATGAGAGGAAAGGGGATGTTTGACCTACTAAACCATATTCTACAAGAACCTCAGGCTTTTAAAGTAATAAGCAAGACCATAAATTACAATGTCTTGGGTATTTTCTGATATATTCTAGGCACATGAATGTGATTCGTATATAATATTTTTAGAGAGATTCATGAGCACTTGAATGCTTAAGAGTCTAGTCCTCTATTAGAATTCTGTGCCTAGAGTCGACATTTAGAGGAAAGCAACTTGTCATCCTTGGGTTTCAAAAGCTAAAAGAGAAGCTTAAGAATCTAGTTTTCTATGAGAATTAAATCTCCAGTAGTTCTCTTTAGAATACTGTGTCTAGCGCCCATATCTGGAGCAAAGCAACTCATCTTCCTGGACTAAAAGGGATAATTAGGTGGAAAAATGTGCTTTAAAGAAAAGGGAACAAATTCTAAATGACACCAGTCATCCATACAATGCTGCATCAGCTTAATAATGAGTCGTGTGCAGGAAGGAAACGGAATGAATGAAGAGAAATGGATGAATATAGTGGTGGATTATAAACTTGGGCTATGAATTTGAGGTCTCTCCAACTGTAATGAACTGTGTGATCTTGCCCTGCTAATTCAAAAGGAGACTCAGTTTCCTCAAGTGTGGAAAGTAATCATAGCAATGGCTCCTGAATATAGGGCTACTGAGTAGGCAGAAGAGATGGTACCTACAGGGCACCATCACAGAACACACATTAGGTATTCTGGAATATTAGGAATGATCTGCTGGTGGGATTCTTAGGATTATCAGTGAAAGACTGGATGGCTTTAGAGGTGGAAAGAGGAAGGTGTGATCAATTTAACACATAATAACAATAACCTCTGCTAAGACACACAGACAAAATGTGGAAGCAATTACTAAGGACAGAGGAAACCAGTGCAAGAGTTTCCTACTAATTGCATTATTTCTGCTGTTTTCCAATTTTCAAACCATTTGCTTCAACCTGCTTTTGATCCATGCTGACAAACTTTCCAGCAGAGGGCACTGGCCCCATTGAGAGTTGGGAAACCATTTTGAAAATGGCTGCCTTAACTGTCCTTCTGGTCAGTAGGACATAAAAAGTTCTGTTCAGGAATAAATTTGCTCCAGATTAAAAAGTATCTCTGAACGACTGATGTTTCTCCTGCAACAACATTGTTAGTTAAAATGCTTGCTTGTATGAAGTCATGAAATTTACATACAAGTGGTACAACATGGAAAGTATCATGCTAAGTGAAATGAGTCAGAAAGAGAGGGATAGACATAGAAAGATTGCATTCATCTGGGGGATATAAAGTAACAAAGTATGAGATTAATACCCAAGAATAGCTGAGATCAGCACCAGGAGGATTACTCCATAACTTAGAGGCCAGCCGGGTATCCTAGAGGAAAGGGCAGTTCAGATAGAGAAGGGAGCACCAAATAAAGGATGTTTGGAGGATCCTCCCAGGAGGGGAGATGCATGTCGAAAGTAGACTGTGGACTGAACATGTTTGCCACTCAATGCCTCTTTTGCAGACCACAACACCCAAAAGGAGAGAGAGAACACAGGGGATTGCTCTGCCACAGAGACAGGGGGGATGGGGGGATGGGGGTGGGAGGGATATTATCCATGGTGGTGGAAAATGGGCACTGGTGGAGGGATGGGTATCTGATCATTGTATAATTGAAACCAAAGCACAAAAAATTGTAAATCTACAACTTAAAAAAAAATAAAATAAAATAAAGGGAAAAAAAATGCTTGCTTGTTAGAACCCAGATAACTGCCAGAGTGGTGTGAGGAAGGCCACAATCCAGAATAAAAATACATAACCTCAATTTTTTTCACCCTTTTTCAAGCCTAGTGGTTCTCAACCATGGACGACTTTGCTCCTACTGCCGTAGGAGCAGAACAAAATGTGCTGCTTAATATTCTGCCAGAGGCTAAGGGTGGACCCTTGAACAAAGAACCATCAGGCTCAAAATATCAGGAGAGTTCACACTGAGAAATATATGTACACACAGGCAGAACGGTGGCATTTCACTTGGCTCGTGTGGCTATGGCCTGGGGTACACAGTAACACTGGAGAAGTGATGCTATTGAGTCCAAGTCCTTACATATTAAAGAAAACAAATATGACAGCTCTTGGATGACTAACCTTCAATCAAAAGGGAGAAAAAACAGGCATAAAAAATACAACTGAGACTTCAGTTCTAAGTCCCAGAAAGGCCAGTATGTTGAGGAGCTGGCCCAGCACTTTTTATTGTCCCAGAGGGAAGAGACAGCTGGTCAGAGACAGAGTTCTCTCAACTGTGAGGACTGCTGGAGGAACTAGAAATTGGCCAGAGGAGATGGGTGGATGGGGATGGGGGAGCAGAGGGGAGAGTCAGAGTGTCAGTTCTCATCTGATTTCAAATTCTGTCATCTCTTGTGTCACTTTAGGCTAATTCATAATTTTTTTTTTTGGTTTGGTTTTGGGCCACATCCACGTGTGCTCAGGGCTTACTCCTGGTTCTGTGGCTCTGGTGGGGCCCAGGGGCCCATATGGGATTCTGGTGACAGATTCAACTGGGATGGTTGTGTGCAAAGCAGGCACCCTTACCTGCTGTACTATCACTCCAGCCAGGTTTCCACGTCTTTCCTACAATCAGTGTTAATTTCATCTACCTTACAAGACTAAGGGGGAGGATTAAGGTCAATAATCTATCTAGGATATGCCATAGCTATGCCTCAAGACCCCACATCAGGCTATTTCATGTGGGGCAACCCAGAGGGGTGCGGGTGAGGTCCCCTTCCTGCCCCAACAGAGCCGGCCCCAGAAACTGAAAACCTCCAGAACTCAACCACCGCCATGCTCACGGCTGCTGTACATACGTTCAGACAAGCCTCACTGATGAGTGAATCTATTCCTGAACTGCATAGCAGTGAACATGGCTGTACAACATCTCACAGTTTATACCACTGATATACCAAGAGAAGTACACCACATTTGATGGGTCGGTAGCTTGCCGGGCTCTCCGAGAGGGGCAGAGGAATTGAACTTGGGTCGGACATGTTGGTTGCATGCAAGGCAAATGCCCTACCTGCTGTGCTATTTTATATATATATATATATATATATATATATATATATATATATATGGAGCACACAAGACTCAACCTTTAACAACATGTTGCTAATCTCTTATAGAAGGGCTTAATGGTTCCTGGGTGAAATGCAACAATCTTCCTACACTTTCCTCTAAGAAACATTTTTAGGATCATTTTTAGTAGATTATTCATTAATAAGCAATACAAAATAAATTACTTAGGTTCAGCTTTTGGGGAAAGGTTTGGTGTTCAGGATGGAAACATTTGAAAAATGGTGGTGGGAAGGTGTAAGGGTGGTGGGATTGGTGTATGAGTATTAAATGTAATCAAATATTGTGATCAACTTTATAAAAATAAAATAAAATAAAAAATAATAAAGATAACTGAGTAGACAGTAGCATAAAAAAATAATGTGTCGAAAGTGTGATGTTCTTAGAACTTTAGGATTGAAGTCCATGCATCCAAGTGCTCAGTAGGTAAAGGCAGCCAATGACTAGAGAGCGCTCACTGGGTACCACAATTTGCTTTGATGTCTTTGCTTTAGCTTTTTACTATGACCCTCATTCCAGATGACAAAGCTGAGCATAGAGGCATTGGTTTGAACCAGCCAAAGTCCACACTCTTAACCATAATCTCCCTGACCACCAACAGCACTTTAAGAGCCTAGAGACACAGGAGAGATCATTTAGGCAACCTCCATAATTTCTCAAATAAATAACAGAGTTCCACAGAAGCTAAGCAGTTTCCCTGTGATAAAGCTGGCATGGAAACGAGGGGGTGAGTTAGGGCAGTGACTCCCATTTTTTCCCAACAAAGAACAGCTTTGAATTTTTTCCTTTTTTTTGAAAAAAAAAAAAAACAGATACCATTTTCTCTGCACAGAGTAAACACAGGAAAGATCACTTAGCATGTGTATCTTAATAACCTGACTTGACTGAGATGAATGGATTCACGTTCTAGTCATCATATAAGCCTATTAAATATTCTAGGAGGCTGAAGCATACTTTTTAATGGATGTTGAAACACTGAGAGAGAATGTGTGTCTGTTTATGGCTCTTTTAATGTTCCAGTTTTACTAATTTAGGAGCCATTTCACATTGTGATTCAGATATCAACAGAGAGGCAGAAGTTTCTAGAACATATTGCACCTCGAGCTATTATTTTTCTGGAACGGAATATTTGCTGGTCACCTCTGAGCCCAGTTAGGAAAGATAAACAAGAACTATTGGAATTCTGGATTCAGCACCTCTGAAGCAACCTGGTGGAAACTTACCCTCGCTCATGGTGATGAAGAGCAGGGCCATGGGTACCAATTGTGCTAGTCTTTCATTTTTGTTAATTCCACAGAAACTCAGAGACTTCTGTCCCTTACTGCACTCATATTTCTGGGACTGAGATTCCACAGGGCACGAAGTGGAGGTTCCCCAAGCCTGCAACTTTGCAGTCCTTGGTGAACCGGACCCATGCCAGAGTGAGCGTCACCAAATGAAGAGGATTTCCCTCGTCAGCATCTGGGGAAATGACTGCCAATGGCCAAGAGCCCCAGTGAGAGTTGTTTGTTCTGGGCATGGAAGGAGGAAATTGTCAGAGGAAGTGAAATAGGAAATGAAGAGATCAAAGGGAGGAGGAAATGAGATTGAATTGAGCCCTTTTTGGATTCACCTTTGCACTCCTCACCCATGTGAGGCAAAAAGATTAGGCTACGAGCAGCTGGGTTGAGAGAAACACTTTCCAACGGGTGCATCCTGCAGTCGGACAGCTCCCACATCCCGCCCTGCAGATGGAGCTGGGTGGAGGGAGGCCAGAGCCTTTGCTTTCCCACAGCAGCGCCGTCCCGACTGTCCCCAGACAATCCCCAAATGGGGATTTCACCCAGAATACCCTGCAACTCTGGGCGGGGAGGAGGATGTTGAACCTGAGCTCAGACTCCCGCTGAAGGAAATGAGGCCTCACCCAAAACCAGACACGTTCGTCATGCCACTGTGGGAAAGGGGCTTGCAAAGGCTGAGTTTACGACAGTGAGGTTGCTGGGGACAGGGGCATTCTGAGTGGCAGGGAATCTAGTCCTGCGCACCAAGTTTTGTTCTGGCCTCTATCTCCGGTCATTCCCAAAGGCCAGTGCCTCTTTTCCCCTACAGCTTTCTCAGTCAGGAGACGGGTCTTTCAGTGAGAGTTATTGGGGTGGTGGTCACCAAAGCAGACTGAAATCTCTCCTGAAAGGAAGCAAATGTTTTCGTGGGGCAGCAGGCGAACAAATACAACCAACATGCCATAGCTATGGAATATTCCATGGTGCAAACATGATCAACATGCAATAGCCATGGAATATTCTGTAATCATAAGAACTCGGAGAAAAGTGAAGCAAGGATATGCATGAGGGAGTATGAGTTTGAGCATGAGGATCCAGGAAAATGTCCCTGGGAAAGTGATGTTTAAGCAAAACTTTGGAGGGGGTGAGCCAAAATCTGATAAAGAGGCATAGGGGCAGAGAGAACATCTCTCTGCACTTCTCTCATTTGAGTAAGTGGGAGTGGGTGCGGTCTGTGATATGAGTCAAGAGTAAGTCCCAAGGAAAGACTTTGTTGATCTCTCTATCTGGCCAACTCTTGAAAACTTACCCATTTGGAATGGTATCTGTGATTTTTCTGCCAAGCTTCCTTTACGTAAAGATCATTTGCTCAATATGCGTAAGCTGCCATTCATATGGCCCCACCCTTGTGGTAAACACATGACTCCAGCTGTCCAATCAGCAGACTCTATCTTTCCTCACTGGGATTATTCCTTAGCTGCATTTTACCCCTAGAGTGGGGGAAGGTGTGCTCCTAACTCCCAGATCTAGCTGTGAGTGGAATGTAGATATTTAGGCCTTGTCTTCATGGAGGTTAGATGAGGACTTATGTCTGGGTATAAACGTTGGTGCCAGGCATCTAAGTAATTCATTTGAAGTGCTCCTGCTTATTCAAAACTGTCTATGGGCCAAGATTGCTTCTCTCAACTGCCAGCAGCTATCATTGTGCTGTGAGTGGCTCCTCACTTCTCTCTCAGGCTGTATTCTACAACTCCTTTGCTTTCCTCCGACCTGTTCCTGATGGCCATAAGCCATCTGAATTTCATGCTGAATTCCCATGACTCTTAGTTTCCCAAGCTTTATATGTCACTTTAACAGTTTTTGCTTGAATCATCTACCATTACTTTATAACTTAATGCACTGTAGCACTGTCCTCCCGTTGTTCATTGATTTCCTCGAGTGGACCCAGTAACGTCTCCATTTTGAGACTTGTTGTTATTGTGTTTGGCATATTGAATACGTCACAGGTAGCTTGCCAGGCTTCGCAGTGTGGGCGAGATACTCTTAGTAGCTTGCCAGGCTCTCCAAGAGGGGTGGAGGAATCAAACCTGGCTCGATCAGGCCGGCCGCGCACAAGGCAAATGTCCTACCGTTGTGCTATCACTCCAGCCCTTACTTAATGCATGCTTTAAAATAGATTTACAACTTCTAATTAAACAGTTTGTTTTCAAAGAAACTTTAAATCATTATTGTAAAGTGAAAACTAGTATTTGGCATAAGAATATTAATAATGACACACTGAAATAAGTTTCCAAATCCTAACTAATATTATTCCTCAGATTCTGCCTCATACCTGTCCCTCTTCTATAAATACAGAAGATGGCAAGAATTAGTCAAATTTTAATAAAGGGTATTGGGAGGATCCTCCCAGAATGGGAGATGCATGCCAAAAGTAGACTATAGACCAAACATGATTGCCACTCAATGCCTCTTTTGCAAACCACAGCACCCAAAAGAAGAGAGAGAACAAAAGGGAATGCCCTCCTACAGAGGCAGGGTGGGTGGGATACTGGTATCAGTGGTGGTGGAGAATGGGCACTGGTGGAGGGATGTGTACTCGATCATTGTATAACTGAAACCCAAGCACAAAAATTTGTAAGTCTACAACTGTACCTCATGGTGTTTCACTAATAAAAAAAATTTAAATAAATAAATAAAGTTTTCCTGCCCCCCCCCAAAGAATTAGTTAAGTTTTATTTATTTTTTTAATTGAATCACCTTGAGCTACAAAGCTTTCATGTTTGAGTTTCAGTCATACAATGATTGAACACACATCCCTCCACCGGTGTACATTTTCTACCACCAATGTCCCCAGTATCCTTCCCTTCCCCCTGCCCCATCCCACCCCTCCCTTTGCCTCTATTGCAGACAATTTCCCTCTTACTCTCTCTCTCTTTATGTTAGCCAAGTTTTAAAGGCACATTTGTTACAAATTTAAATTACCACTTGCCATTGTTAGTTTTAGATTTGAACTGGAGAAATTGAAATGAGTTACTTTTCTCATTAATTTATTTACTAATATTTACTAAGATGATACTATTTGCTACAGATCACTTGAATGCCACCAGATAAACATGAAATATTTATGTCCTTCTATTTCATCTTGTCTTGTTCTATACTCAGATTTTTCCACTCTAGATTGGCCATACATCTCTCAAATGCACAGGCTAGATGAGTAATTCTTGCTGCTTCTATACAAGAACTTACATGCTGAGAACCGTTTAGTGACACTCTGTATAAGCTTGTGTCTTGCTCAAATCTAGCAGGAATTTCAGTCTGAAAGTCTTGGTAGGCAGGGTCTCTTGAAGGGAGATTTTCTAGCATTCTCCCATGCTCTTAAAACTCTCTAGATCAAATTCTCAGAAAGTACGACCCTCCCTAGAAAACTCCCCATACATGATCTTTCTGGAGGAACAGTATCAGACAGATCTTCTCCGCACCCCCTTTGCACCCCCAATTTTACTTTTCACACACCCCCCTTTTAGTACTGCAGTAGGCCAGATCAGTTCCACAGTTCCCTCTCCAGATGAGATCAAACAGTCGAATTGTTTGTGCTGCAATGAAACTGACCCATAATATGGCTCTCATGCCTATGATGGCAGATGCTGCATTCTGAGCTCAACCTTGATCCTTTTTCATGAGTGTTTTATGGTGAGATCAAGTTTCAGAGGAGAAGGTACACAAAGGCTCATGAGTAATTTTGTCTCATTAATAGCCTGGAGAGATTCTAAGTCTGTCTTCACTGTCCTGCCTGGTTTGTTTAGTGACCAATTTTGGAGTGGGGAGGGATAGCAGTCGGGGAGGTGTGTAGAAGACAAATTGGTACTGAAAAGTATACTTGAGGCCATAAATCCTTTTTGCGAAGCTAGACGAGGCAAGAACATTGATTGATCAGAAGGATCGATTTCTAGCCTTCTTTGACTAGGAAAAAAAATCTAAGTTTTGGTTTTGTTTTTAAATTAGCTTGATGTTTGACATTTAAGAACAATGCCATATATTGCTATAGTGAAGGCCTGCATAGAATCTCAATGAACCCCTCAACAGAAGTGATTTGTTGGCAGGCACTTGAGATCACCCGCGACAATTCATTTCTGTAGAGTAATGTAAACTAATTACCTACAATGCGGAAGCGGGGATGGCGCCTGCATGATAAATTGCAGAATATTGCATTATAAGAAGAAATATTAATTCACATAACATAACATTAAAATTGATGACAAACGTTTCCCTTTTTTAATTGTTTAATTTTTAAATTACTATTGTCTTACAGAAGCTGGCATCACATACCTCAAGAGGCGCACAAATGTATTTGCCTGAAAGCATATTCTTTGCAAGAAAAAGAAACCAACATGGTTGTTCAGAAAATGAGTGTCTCTCAGTTCTTTCTTTCATTCTATGGAAATTTATTTTCTCTCCTGGGAAATAAATTTTAATATGAGGAAAGGTTTTTTCCCCCTTTGCCTATTAGTCTGTTTTTCATCAGAGAAATTCTGAAACTTTGAGTAAAATGAAGGAAGCATAACCATTAAGAGAAACACAAAATTCCAAGAATTAACATTCTGACTGGCGGATGGCACACTGCACTTTCTCTCTATCACCAATTGTTATTTGTCCCCATCTTCTGTCCCTGAGCACCTAAGATAAAACTGACAACTTGATGGAAAGATTCCTATCACTTAGTTTTCTCCATAAGTACATCAAGGGGAAATGCCTAATTGAATTATTTACTTCTTTGCTGTTCCAAATGAAATTAACAATGTAGGTCCAGAATGAGTGACTCTTGCCAAGAATGTCAATCAAGCAAGTGGCTCTCAGATCATTATGCTTAGATTGAATAGGTGGGGGAGGGCAGTTTCCAGGACTTCATAATGGCAGCTCAAGAGCTGAGTTTCCATGCTAACCAATTCATCCCTGGATTTTCCTACCACCGGGAACCTGTGACATCTTGGAAACTTTGGTCATGGAGCTGGGAACAAGTCCCTTTCTTCCACGCACAGGTGACTAGATCAGAGGATCTGACTCAAAGGCATTAGATATCTAGAGAATTTTATGACATAGACTGGGCCAAAGGTGATGCCTAAACTGCGGTGAGTTGATTGATCTGAGTTCTCTCTTGGGAAAATGTGCTTAGAGGCTGAATAAGCAAGGTGATACAGATGGCTGCCTTGTTCTGTGGACTGGCGGCCATATTGGCCCAGATATCAGTCAAGGGAGGGGGAAAAAGGGGAAGATGAAGAAGGCAGGGAGGAAAAGAAGGAGTGAGGGAGAGGGTAAGAGAGAAGAAAAAAGAAAGCATGGGCTGGAGCAATAGCACAGCGGGTAGGGCGTCTGCCTTGCACGCAGCCAACATGGTCGACCCGAGTTCGATTCCTCCGCCCCTCTCGGAGAGCCCGGCAAGCTACCGAGAGTATTCGATATGCCAGACACAGTAACAACAAAGTCTCCAATGGAGATGTTACTAGGCCCGCTCGAGCAAATCGACGATCAACGGGAGGGCCTTTACTTTTTAGATAAGAAATGATGTGTCTCATGGAGGCTAGATGGTGATTATTGACTACCTGGCCCAATAGACAACAAAATCCCCAAAGCTGGCTGTCCAGCCTTAAATGGCAGGGGACCACTGCATCCTTGCAAAACCCCTTTTTCTTTTTCTTTATTTCTTTACTTTTCTTTCTTTTCTTTTCTTTCTTTCTTTGCCTGCCTATCTTCCTCCCTCCCTTCCTTCCTTCCTCTCTCCCTCCCTCCCCCTCCCTCCCTCCTTTCTTCTCTCCCTCCCTTCCTTCCTTCCTTCCTTCCTTCCTTCCTTCCTTCCTTCCTTCCTCCCTTTTTTTCTTGCCACACCTGATGATGCTCAGGACTTACTACTGGCTCTGTGTCACTCTTAGCAGGACTTGGGGACCATATGTGGTGCTGGGGAACAAACGCAGGTTGATTACACACAAAGCAATCACCCCACACACCTTACTATCATTCTGGCCCCAAAGTCTCCATTTTCATTTGCACTAGCCTGAGAGGCTTTCTGTTCCTTGCTCCCAAAATCTTCATGGCCAGCATATCTTTGAGGAACACATAGGCTGTTACTTGACAGTCATCTCTTTCCACTATTATCTCTTCGCTCATGTAGCTCTTTGCCTGGAGATTTTCACCCTGCTTTCCTTTTCTAAGTGCATGATTACCTTCTCTTATGTCTTAGCCAGGGACTCTTTCTCCAAGCCTTCTAAACTCACCATAAGTTATGTTCTCTCTTGTCCCCAAGGTCCTTTTGCTGTGGTTTTCCCCGTGCATGCAACAATTAATCAACATCTTGCATGCCCAACTTCCATAATGGCCCATTTTTCCTTTTTCTCAAAATTAGGGACCACTACCAATGGTTCTGGGGATAAGGGCTGAAGAGGGGTCACCTGCAGTTGGTGGGGGCTCATGTGGGGCTAGGGATTGAAATCAGAACTTTGCATAAATTGGGTATGTATTCTACCACTTGAGTCGTTCCCCAGATTCCCATTTCTTAACTTTAAAAACTTAAACCCTAAAGGACTCCATCATCAGTTTCAAAGTTTAAAAATCAACTCTTAATCTTGTATATAGATTCTTTGGCTTGTAAATTAAAACACCAATATTCTGACTGCCTCTCCCACCCCCACCATACACACACTCTCTCACATATCCTGACTTATTTCTCAATACTGAGCCCCAAATTTCTATTCAAGAAAACCAAGACACCAAGAGTCTACTTACACTGGGTTAAACACACAATTGCCAAGCTAGATAAATATTTACTGGCTGTGAACACTGCATAGAATAATTTCCTCACTTCAGACCTTTACTGCGTATCTTTAGGGCAAAATTGTCTCTTTTCATTCAAATTTGACTTTTTCCCTCTGGAAAGAAGCAAGTTCTTTCTTTAGGAAGTCTCTAACTTTCTGACTCAGTAAAAACAAAAAGTGCTCCCAGGCCCCTTTGGACTGAGGGCCAGCAGGCAAAAGTCAGTTGAAACTCTCATATGCCATCCCTCCTACCTCATCTGACTTCTCAACTTAGTCTTGCCCAAAAACTATCCATCAATTATGTAATATTTACTTAAAATCTATTACCTTATTTACGTTCGAAATATTTTAAAAGTAAACATTTGATCCCTCTCATCAACAAAATGATGAATTTATATCCCCAAAGTACAACGACTCATAAAGGCAGTACAGGGTCAGAGAGCTAGCATAGGGATGGATACTCTTGATTGTTTATGACTGATCCCAGTCTCATGTATGTCTTCCCACGGGCAGGAGTTAACTCTGAGAACAGTCATGAGTAAGCTCTGGTGTGGCCCCAAAGCCATATAACAACAGCAACACTAATAATAAAAGCAGGGCAGGCAGTTCAACAGCAGCATTTTATAACTAACTGCTACTTAATCCCAATATTCTAAGTCCTCTGTACTCTTCACTAAAAACAGAGAAGTGTTGAAAAGGTGTTAAAGCCAGTTGACTCACATAATGAGGTCCTCAGGTTGATCCGATCAGAAGAGTTCAGAGAGTACTGTTAAGGGACCTGCATTCTCCTTCTGCAAATTCATGAGATCAGAAACCCCATTCAAAAGATGATTTGTGTATCTACCTACACAAAACAGTGCCTCCCCCAGCAACCAGTAGCAAGTAGCTCCTAACTCTGTTTATAGGCCCCAAGGATGCAACTAGAATGCAACAGAAGAAAATAGGGATGACTAAGAGCGACAAAAGGCCACTAGGAAGGAAGTAGCATGCCACTCACACATGAAATAACAATCCCTCCCTTGTGCAGACTAGACAAATGGGAGCAGCAGGCAGGTGGAGCATCAATGTAAGCGGCCATGTACACAGAGGTGTCTGAGCTAGTGAGGCTACAAGTGTGTGTGTGTGTGTGTGTGTGTGTGTGTGTGTGTGTGTTGGGAGTTAGTGGAGGGGGAGGATTAAATTTAACCAAAGCCAACAGTTGAAAGTATGCGTGCAGAGACACTTCTTGGATAGTGAGAATGATACCAACAGCACGAACAGCTTGGCAGCCACGGCCTCTTAATCCCACCATGTCAGCTGGAACTTTGCGTTCCTTGGACGTACACATTCCTGGTAGGTGTGCCAGCTGGTTTCCAAACACTTGTTCAAAGCATGTCCAAGGGCTTTCTTTTGTTGAGTTCCTCTAGCCCTGTTGCTCCTGCTGTGTTTTATTAGGCAAATATAAAATTAACAACACAGCAATAATTATTTCCTAAACTGGTTCCAACACAAATTTCCAATTTGAGGTCAGATGTATTGCCTAATAAAATTTTTACAGCAGCAGTCAAATTGGGGTAGTTAATTCCTGGAAAATACAATTCTTAATTCTCCAGAATTAGTTTTAAGTCTTGATTCATCCTATAAAGATGAATGTGTATTACTGCAGTTTATACAAAATGTTCAGGCAGTAATATCCAATATAATAGCTTGCATAATTTCAGCTAATTCTTTTTGAGGTATTTGACCTACTTATATTTTCACTGAACCATATATCACGGCTTTAAGATCATTGCGTCTGATCTTTCTAAATTGCCCTTTCTCGAACTGTGTGAGTATTGCTTAATTTTATGCAGCTAAACACAGAATCATGTCAAAGAGGAAAGAATAATTAGAATAACCATGAAGCAAGATTCTATTTATATTCCTATTGCTACCAGTCATTTGTTACTTTAAGACCTATGCCTTAATCACACACTCTGAGCTCCTGTTAAATTTAAGAAATTTCATCTACTCAAACACTCAAATTCTTCGTTTGAGGGAGGACTGGCCAGTGGTTGGAAGCTTACCACAAGAGGAGCAAAGGGCAGTTAAGACAGAGAAGGGACAAGTATGACAAGAATAGGTGGAAATGATCACTTTGGACAGGAAATGATGTTGAGAGTAAGTAAAGGGATATACTTGATAAACTTTCAATATCTGTATTGCAAATCATAATGCCAAAAATGAAAGAGAGAGAGAGAGAGAAGAAAAGTGCCTGCCATAGAGGTGGGGACTAGGGGGCAGAAGGGAAATTGGGGACATTGGTGGTGGAAAATGTACAGTTAAAGTGACAGGTGTTGGAATATTGTATGACTGAAACCCAATAATGAACAACTTTGTAACTGTGTATCCCACTGTGATTTAGTAAAAATACATATAAATAAATAATTTTTTAAATCCTAAAGTGAACTAAAACTAAAACTTTGAATGCCTTAAAATTTAATTACAAAATTTGAAAGTCAGAATTGTAAACGAGGAAGGTGATCTATAGCTAACAGGGCATCTACTACGTACCAGGCTTTAACTATTTGCCATATGTTAACTTTTTTCTTCATTATAGAATTCCAACAGTAAATGTAATTTTTATACCCATTTAACTGGTAAAAAAAAGAAGAGGGACAGGGCCTGGAGCGATAGCACAGCAGTTAGGGCATTTGCCTTGCATGCGGCCAACCCTGGTTCGATTCCCAGCATCCCATATGGTCCCCTGAGCATCGCCAGGAGTAATTCCTGAGTGTAGAGCCAGGAGTAACCCAGAAAGCAAAAAAGAAAAAAAGAAAGAAAAAAGAAAAAAAAGCGACAAAGAGGCAGTAACTTATTACCTGTAAGGTAAGTTGTATCACAGTGGCTGAGCACAGTAAGCTCAAGACATGTTGTTCTTGAAACTTTCCTTATGTACTATGTATGCACCAGTGCTGGTCACTTTGCAGTATTGCATAAAAGAAAAAATCTGAAGTGAGAAAATGATCACAACTCACCTGAGTAGGGAAGTAGGGAAGTCCCTTTTTTCCCTTTTAAACCACATATTGAAGTAACAACAGAGAATGGCTCCCACACAGAGCATTCAGAGAAAAGAGAGATGAACAGAGGGATTGTGTTTCAGTTTGTTTATGATTGGTTTAATTGAAATCCTGTTTCCTAAGGACCCAAGACAAGCTATTGTGTCAACAAGGATCTAAGAAATTCTCCAAGACTCCAAGAATTCTCTAACTCCTGGACTTATCTTTAGCAAGGAAAAAGCAGGCCTTGTTCTTGGTGAGACTCAGGCTGCAAGTTCAGTCATGCTTCCTTTAGCCTCCAGAAATAATCTGCCCCTCTGCTAGAGTCTTGGCACATAGTGGTAAAGGGGTAGAGGGCCAAATTTCTGTAACTTGACAGATCTGGATTGATTCCGGTGAGGCCACTCCTTAGCAATAATGCCTGAAGGGAAGCAATGAATGGGTTTCTCCACATGTATAATATCACACCTTCCTGCCCAGCCTACTCATCCTACTTTCCAAAGTGCTCATTCCTTTGCCAGATGGGATTCTTGAGTTGCAAGCAATAGAAAGCCACGCTGGCCAGCTTAAATTTGTTAGGGGGACACGGAATGACCACATTACAAGTGAAAAGCTCAAGAAGTAGCCAAGAAAAGAGACGCGAACTCTAGCTGGTCCTGATGTCTCAGCAACAGCTGAGAGAGATAAAGCCTGCCAAATCTACTGTACTTTGAAGGCGCAGAAGAAAAGTCCATTCTTTGCCCTACTGTCCCAGTGCCTTTTCACCCAATTCTTCATCTATTCCAACAGACACTGCATGCCTCCTCTGCATGAAGCACAATGATGGCTCTAAGAATGTGAAAAGGCATAACTCAGTCCCTGCCAAAAAGTCAGCCAGGCCCTCACTCAGAGCATTATTTTATGTTGTTGAGAAATACCCAAATGAATCATTCATCTCTGAAATAAATGGCTAATGTCAAAACATTTACTAATGCAGACAAAGCTGACTGAAATAAATGGTTGAATAACCCATTGTTTGAAAATCTACAAGAGTAATATATATTACAATCAGATAAATCAAAATTACAAAGGATTTTCTGCTGCTTTTCAAAATGCTTGCCAGAAGTTGGTCAGATGACAGTAAGAAGGATAATCAGGTTAACAAGTGGTTGCCAGTTACCTCTAGGGAATGAAACTGGGGTGGTTGGGGGTGGGGGCGGCGCAGAGGAGGGAGGAAGCCCACTTTTCATTTTCTAATCTCCTGGAGTGATTAGAAGTTTATACTGAATGCATTTATTTTGTAATAATTAAATAACTAGTTTAAATAAAAATACACTCCTCAGTACGGCGAACTGATTAAAAAGTCGGGCTTGAGCTAGGTTACCTAGAAAAGAGGGATTGCAGGGTTTGGGACTGGTGGGGGGGTCGTGGGGATAGAGGTGGAGTTAGAGCCTGGATCTACTCCCTTGAGCTCAGTTTCCCTCTTCACACCTCTTGTCTTTATATCTCCTACCCTGTGGGTCTCTGGCTCCTAAGTGAGAACTGAGAACGTCTAATGATGGCTGATTCTGGCCTCACATCCTCACAGCTGGTGAGGATACCTCCCTCTCTCCCTCTTTCTCTCCCTCTCTTCCTCTCTCTCTCTCCCCCCCTCCTTCTCTCTCTCTTTCTCTCTCCCTTCTTCTCTCTCTTTCTCTCTCCCTCCTCACTCTCTCCTCTCTCTCTCTCTCATTCTGTCTAGACCATCAGAGGGTAAAGGCCCTGGGCTTGCTAGAGGTCCCCCTGCCCCACACCCCCATAACTGGGACTAGAGGCATATACGTGGCTCAGCTTGGGTGAGGCAGATATGAGACCCCATTTGACACAGTAACTTTCATTGAATCCCCAGAGTGAGGAGCATTAAGCACAATGTGGCTATGAAGGAGTCACCCAACACTGGACAGCTCTCCCTGCAGGAATCTTCCCCGAACGTCGCTGACCTGGTTCTCTGGACTCTGTTCCTCAAACATCTCACCCTGAAACTGACTCAGAGGACACCTGAGAAACCGGATCTTCTATCTTAGGCAAGTTTTCTTCTGAGAAAGAACTTGAGTGTCTCGTTTGTACAAAGTCACAAAGTAAACCTGTCAATGATGGGTTATTCATCACTTTTACTTTTCTTTTAAAGCAAATCCCATCAGATAAAGGGCAGGAAGCTAACCCCCAAGATGGCTGTTTCTCTCCTTGGCATCCCCAGGGCTTTGTTGCCATTCTGTAAATATTTATTGAGAACCTACTATGTGCCAGGTCTTCCAGGCAAGTTGGCAGGAGCAGCATGCACTCCACAGAGTGTGTGTTCTAGTTTACTTTATTTTAAGTTTGGGGGCACATACCTAGTGGCCCAGGGCTTACTTCTGGCTCTGCGAATCACTCCTAGTGAAACTTGGGGAAGTAAGTGTGGTGCCAAGAATTGAAAACGGCCAGCCTTGTGCCACACAAGCATTTTACCTGTGGTGTTATCTCTCAGCTCTGAGCATGTATTTTAGAGAGTAGGCCAGCAATAAACATTTCTTCAATAGTTTCAAATTAAGATGAATGTCCTAAAATATAGGTAGGAGGATAAAATGCATCTGGCTTGAAGGAGAGGCATTTTAGAGTGTGGGAAAGACCATCTCTGAGGAAATAAGACCCAAGTAGATGGGAGAGTATTCCTGATTCAGTCGACTTCTAGGGAAAATGGAATGGATGTGTCGGAGGTGACACAGGGAAGGCAATCCCACACAGCAAAGCAGGAAGGGGCAAGGGAGGACTGCAAGAAGGAGTGATCATCCCGCAGAGTAAAGACACTGAAGTCTCTTCCAAACGCAAAGAGACTAGGAAAGGGATGTGAGTTGATACACACTTCTCAAGGGCAGAATCAGTGGAAGATTCTCAATGAATATTAAAACCATTGAAAACTCAGACCAAAGAACAATGGTGCTCATCTCCCGGGTGGGAAAGGCCCCAGGCTGCCAATGCATATGGCAGACAGACTAGCCCAAGAGCATTAGAGTTCACAAAGCTCCTTCACCTTAGTGATCTCATCTGGTCTCACATTTGAACACAGATCTATGCCAGAAGAACACCCCCGCTGGGGCATGGCAGACACAGCCTACATGCAAGTGTCTCGTCCAAGACACTCCAGGATCTCCCACCTCCTTGATAATCTCTCCAAGGAGGAGAGACTCTCATGCTTCTTCCCCAAAACCTCTAGAAGGTTCCTCTGTGCCCAGGGAAACCAGATCAAGAGGAGTCTATTCCCAGGAGATTTACATTATTTCCCCCCTCTCTTTCATTTAAACATGAGGGTCTCTTCGGTGATTGGAAAAGAAAATGATTTAACTTGTCCCTTAGGCCTGGGATTCAGGCCATTAGAAACAGTGGCAGTGGGAACCTAAAGGAACCCCTGATTTAAAGAGCTGGGGTCATGACTTTAGGTGACATCATGGGACCATTTGCTAGGGCAGGGCTGGCCAGTCACTGCCCCCAGACTCATGGCGCCTCATGCCTTGACCACAGGATTGACAGTGCTCTGGGTTCTTGGCCTTGGTGCAGCGCATCTTTCCTGGGTAGCCCTCAGTCTTATAGGATGGACGATCTCTTCCCCTTTCTTCCTAGGAGCATAGTGAGAGAGACAGACAGACAGACAAAGGTCCCATTCTCTGCCCCATAACTTTTGAAATTAAGGGCTACTAGGACCTGCCCTGAGCATTAAATATTATTCTGAGCTGAGTTCTCTGAGTTCCTTGAGAATCAGGAGAATATTTGCCACTCTCATAGCTATCAAGAATACCAATCTTTAATCTGGTATTACCCAGATTTTAGGTTTTTACTGGAAATAGCCTTTTTGGTAAAGAAACCAATTCATATAGTGGCACGCTTGTGTCATTCCAGAGCCTCCGGGCCTTTTATATTGGGAATCTCTCCCCTTTACTGGGAGCCCCAAGCCCTGATCCCATTCCTTTTGCTTAAATAACATTATACATTGCCCCAATTGACTCTAAAAGGCCCATCCATGTAGAATCCTCATACATGTGGAATTCAAGCTATTCTTCTCAACTATGAATCTAACTGAGATTGTTAGGATTGTAGGACCAGCTGAGGTCATTCCCTTTCCACCTCAACTTGACCTTGAGCCAACTGGGACACTGCCCAGAAGACCTATACCAAATCAGAGACCCCAACTTTCCCAGTTCAAAACCCATGAAACAAGATACAAAGGGAGTGTGAGCTGAACCCCCTGGAAACATGGTCCAGTGACTGGGGCCCCTGAATATCTTTGACCACCCATTCCAGTAAAATAGACACTGGTATTTTATTTTAGTCCGGATGTTGACTTCAAATGTCCTCAGTTGAGGCTGAAATGATAGCACAGCAGATAGGGAATTTGCCTTGCATGCGGCCGACCTGGGTTCGATTCCCAGCATCCCATATGGTCCCCCGAGCACCGCCAGGAGTAATTCCTGAGTGTATAAGCCAGGAATAACCCCTGTACATCACTGGGTGTGACTCAAAAAGAAAAAAAAAGTCCTCAGTCTCATGGCCTTTTCAGACATTTCTTGGTGTTACTTTCTATTCATTTTTCATATGTCAGAAGATTGCGCCTTTGGAATTTGCAGGTGGACAGAGAATTGTGAAGGGGGACGGCAGTGTGAGCAGTACAGGATGAGTGTGTAGCCCTGGATTCACAGATACAGCCTCAACAGGAAGAAAGCAAATCTGCATTTTCTGTTGTCAATCATGTTTATTAAATTGGGGGGAACTAGTCTTCTCTCCCAGGCAGTTCGAAAGGGAGGGGTTCGGTGGGGGGGGGGGGGGGGGTGGAGGAGAGTGGGCTTATTCTATGCTGGAGAACTGGGCTAAACATGTCATTAACAGAGGCAATTATGCATTCTGATGCAAAGCGCTTCAAGCTGACAGTCGAGAAACTTCCAGTGTGGCTCCCAGACCACAGGCTGCACATTCTCTAACAACTTTATTCATCTCCACGGCCTGGAGTTCAGTCCCTCTTCTCCAGACTATCTCCTGCAAAGAAAAGACTCCATTCTTTGGAGTCCCCCTGGCTTTCTTCGCCGTGAAAACACCACTTTGTGCCCATGTTGTGCTAAAATAACAGATTTGTGTTCATTCCTGTAGCTTTCTGATGGGTGGACGGAGGCCTGTGATCCTCACTGCGGATGGCTGGCGAAGAGGATGGAGAGAAAGAGTCTCCCACAGGGACCCTTTGTCCCGGGATGCAAATGAGCCCCTGCAAGGAGCTCCGGACAATGTCAGCCTCGTCCCCCCACCCCCTCACCCCCAACCCATCCATCTGCAGTGATTTTGTTAACCCCGATGTTCCTACATTCTTTCTCTCCCACAAAATACCCGATGTTGACAGCTGTGCATTTTAAACAACCATTCTGTGTATGTTTTTCTAATTTTGTGTATTCAGATTGTTTCTCCATACTGGGGGATGGGGAAGGGGGGAGGGAGGTCCCTTGTGTTGGGAAATTTCATGCCTTAGCCATGCTGCTGGCTAAACTCAGAATACTTGAAGTGTGCTCCCAGCTGCACCTGGAGGAACCAGAACCAGCAGAGACATTTCTGGAATGGAAAAGTTGCCCCCAAGATTCCAAGCCAAAGTGGCCTGGAAGCCGGACTCAGTTGTGAGAAGACCACTTAAGACATAGACTGGGGACAGCCTCAAAACCTGGATCCTGCCTTGCATGCTCATAGCTCTTACCTATAATATAGACTTACAACAATGGTCTCAAAAAACAAAAACAAACCCAAAAAACCGACATCAAAAACTTCCACTAGGCGGGCAACTTAGCTTTATTTCCCCTTCCCAGGTCCAATTACATTATTCTGGCAGCCAATCTTGCTAAGCATGAGGGAAAACAAAAAGATCTCTCAGACTGAGGGCTGTGTTGATAAGAAACCAGATTGGCCCCGTGGCTTTTAAATTTGCATATTTGTTTATTTGTGCCTCTGCCGCTTTGATGGGAGGCAATTCACAGTCCCAACATACATGATGAAACCCCCTCCCAATCCACCTCAACAAGAACAAAAATAGTTGCACAGAGGCAACGGACATTTCGTGACGTTTGCTGCTGCCATGGAACCTGGTTTCTGAGCTGGAGTAGAGGCTCCTGGCAGCCAGAGTGCTGGACCAGGAGGATCAATAACAAAGTCTCACCCGACTCGAGCACGAAGCTCTTTCTGAGGGGAGGAACATGTCTGAGATGCTCCGTTGCCAAATAAACTTGACAGTCAAGGCTCTTGGCAAGTGGGCAATGAGAAAGAAGTTCAATGTTAATGCGGGAGCAAGCTCTATTGCAAAATTTCCAGGGCTGGGGCAAAAAAAAAAATAGATGTGGCAGACAGATGCTTGATGCTTGTCTAGGGATCCCTCCAGTTGCTTGTGGTCAATCCAGAACCGTATCAGAAGAGTTTATGGGTAAGACAGTGTATGGAACTGACGGTGGTAACTCTTCTCGTTGGCCACGCATGAGCAATATCCAACTTCATCTACAGAGAAAACTCTGGAGCCTGGTGGGCTATGAATCCTGAGGGGTCCCTGAACAACGCTGTTCTCAGTAGTCCATCCTAGAGGCTACTAAACAGAGTTTTCCCCAAGGTTCAGAAGAGAAAGGAAGCAAGTGTGTTTGTGTATTGAGGGAGGGGAGGCGGTCAGCAGGTTTTGCTCTGGAACCCTACTCCGGAACCACATCTAGATCAGGGCCATGCCACCTTTGCGCTGGTGTGGGCCAGAGGCTATAAGGGGGAAAAAAAAAGGATCAAATTGTTTGCAGAACTGGGGGAGGAGGAAAGTCTTTGACTTTCTTTATTGGTTGAACTTGTTCTAACATGTAATACTTTTTGAACCCTCCTCCCACCAAAGTCAATAGATCATTTTAAATTAGTTGTTTTAATATTCTCTCTTGCTCTCTCTCTGCCTCATTATGCCAATGTTCTGGAAGGGCTATCCTTATAGTGCACGAAAACAAAAACTTGATGAACCGGATCTCTTCAAAGTGGATTCCAATGATCTACCATCACTGAGCTCAGCTGGCTCTTGGAGAGGGAGCAGGAGAAGTAAAGGAGCTGGCACGTTTGTGATGGCTGTGAATGATTCCCAGGCTCACCTAGGCCACCCCAACAACCTGGATCAATCCAGGCCTTCTATACCTAGAGCCTAAGGGCCAACCAACAAGAAAAAAAGTTCCTAGGCTTCACTTATGTGCAAGGCAAAAAACACAAAGAGGCAATAACCAAGGGCAAAAAATTGTTCCCAACTGGAATGGGCAGAAGCAGAAAAGATGGGCTAATACTGCAGGACCCCAGGAAGCTGCCTTCCACCTCTGGATCGTGTGGGAGCATGTCACTCACTTCTTCAGTACCAAGACTCAGCACTTCGGGAAGTGTCTGGACACATTTTCCAAAGCCCTTAGAGCGGGGGGCGAATTTTCAAAGCCGTTCTCTGGTTAGCGTTCAATTAACCAGAACATCAGATTATTTGTGCATGAACTTCTATTTCCAGGACAGCCTGACCCATGGAATATGCAGATCTGGGTAAAAAAAATAAGTCAGGTTGACATGAGGTTCTCTCGTATTTGTTTTAGAGCAAGGAAGAATGGAAAAACAAGACAGCGAGGGCCCCGGGCCAAAGAAAATGCTATATTTAGATGTGAAGGGCTTTGTTTGCGCCCCATACCAGTGTAGACACAGCCCGTCAGGAACTAGGGGGCACCAATCAATCCAGCCGACACGCTGCCGCGGCTGCGGGCTGCAGGCTCCCGGGCTCCCGGGGCTCCAGACCAGCCCGAGAGCGGCTGTCGGTGGCGGAGAGGGAACAGCTGCTCTGCGGCAATTAACCAGCAGTTTCTGTGGCTGAAGGAGATTATTTGGGATGGCGTAAAGAGATTCAAATAAAAATGTCAACGTGCCCATTATGGATGAAAGTTAGAAAAACTTAAGTGGCCCTGAATTCATCACTATTTGACAGGAATGCGCGTAAAATGAGTGCTAAAAATGCTCCCCACCCCCCTCCCCTTTCCCCCAATCTGTTTTTCTGCCTTTTGGGTCAGTGGAAAGAAGCTCACTGGGACTGGGGGGGACGGGCATGGGGGGGGGCGGGGGGCTGCAAGCTTCATTCATCTTGGAGTGAAGATTTAATGGCAAAGTTACAACCCTTAAAGGGACTGCACGGAGCAGCTAATGAGAGCTCCTAAGAACTCTGGAGTTTTTGCATTTTTTTTTTTAAGGCAGCAACACAGGAGGCCTTTGAAAATACCGACCAGACCAGAGGGTGCAGGAGTTCTTTTTTTTTTTTTTTCTTCCTCTTTCTCAACAATGACTATTTCGGCTGCCAACCTTTCAGGAATAGGGTTGGTTTCCTTTCAAGGCATGAATGCAGGTTTTGCTTCGGTGTGGAGTGCACACAGCAGCACACAGGAGGAGCAGGAAATCGCGCCGTCGGAGGGAAGCGCGGGCCTTCCTCACGGCCGCCCCGGCCTGTCTGGGTTTGTGCCGCCCTCCCAGGGCCCGACCTGCCAGGCCCTCCCCCTGCTAAGATAACGGAGCCGCTCCTCGCCCCAGCTCCAGCCAGGCGGGAACAAAACCCGCTGCTGTCACCCCATTTCGAGCAAATGAGCCCCTGTCCTGCTGCATAAAGAGGAAGAGAGTTATTGAACGTCCCCCATGGAGAAGGCTGCATCAGCCCTTGTCCTCTCCTAGCCAATCCCCCCCAGCCCCAACCAGCCCCCCTGTAATCTTCTAGGCCCTCTTGTCTGTACTTTTGGTCTGTCTCAGGGAACACAGGAAGGAATCGTTGGGGCCAGACTGCTCCAAAAGGATCAAGTTTTCTTAAGTCCGGATTTTTTTTTTTTAAGGAAAAGAGTAGAAACGGAAAGGGATGCTGTGAAGAAAATGGAAACTGGCAAAATGTTTGACTTCAAATAGTCTGGTCAGAGCTGGGGTGCGGAGCAACTCACAGAATGATCCTTTGTGACTGTAAATACGGTTGATGAGTTCAAGGAAGTTGGGGGGAAATGAGGACAGAAGTGGCAAACGTCCAAAACCAGTGAACGTGATTTCTGATGGCTCAGGTGGGAAAGGAACATTTCTTTGGGAGCAGTTCTGTCCCCTGAAGAGTCTCCAATATGCTCTACAATATATGTTACAGACAGAGAGAACACGTATCACTCCCTCTCCTGGTAAGATTTCCTCTCTCCAATCCTCCATTTCCTCCCGGACAGAAAAGAAAAGCTATGACATAGCAGTACCACCATTTAGAGAACACTTCTGAAAAGACTGTTGACCACAGCTGCATTCGTCCAGGGTCTGGGGGATGTTTCTTATCTGTCCAATCCCCCTCTGCTTGGGAAGGCTTCTGCCCCAGGGCTCTGGATCAGTGGGTTGGTAGCTGAATTGCTAATTCTGAAACAACTGTTGCTTGACATCACCTGAGGAAGACTAATTCACCCCTCACTGGGGCCATGAATCTTTGTGAAAAACGTCCCCTTCACCACAGCTGCATTCTGAAGGTGTTTTCCCTTAACAGATGCCACACCCTGCGTTTTCCCTCCACTGTTGCTACGGTTCAGTGGGCACTGTGTAAGTTTTTTTTTTCTCCCCCAGTGGCACATAAGTATTCTCTTGTTCCAAGAGGAAACAAGGAAAGAACTGTCACACTTTGTTCTCCTCTTCAGGATGACTGCTGTTGGGTTTGAGTTGGGTTTGAGAGAAGAGGAGGAAGAGGAGGAGGAGGAGGAGGAGGAGGAGGAGGAGGAGGAGGAGGAGGAGGAGGAGGAGGAGAAGGAGAAGGAATGCTAACAGGAATTCTGTAATGCACTATCGTCATAGTAGCTTGTGCTTATATACCAAATAATGAGGTCATACTTTGTATGTATTTTCCCAGTTAAACTAGTCAATGGTATTTCAAGACAGATGCTGTCATCTTCATCGTTCGGAAGAGAATTCAGGAGCTCAGAGGGGTAATTAATGTGATAAGTACACAGAGTTGATAGTACAGGGAAGAGGCAGAATTCAAACCAGAAATGGTCTGAATCCAAAGGTTTTCTCTTAATTCCTGTGCTAGTTTATCCTTTAGGTGGGGATAAAGGAGTGTCTATGGCTGCTCTCTGACTTTGTAGACACCCTTTCTTCCATCAGTTCTGGCCTATGCCAACCATATAAAACTGGAAAGACACAATGTTATCTAGTGGTTGAGATTGTGAACTAGAGTCAGTCGGTGTCTGAAACCTGGCTCTTTTGCTTACCAACTGGAAAGAGTACTTATCTTCTTTTTGTCTGACTGTTGTTTTTTGTAGTTCTACAAATTACATGTGCTCAGGGACCATTCCTGGTAGTAGTCAGGGGCCCCTGCTGTGCTGGGGATTAAACCCATGACTCCTAATTGCAATGCATATGCTCCAGCCCTTGGAGATATCTCTTCAACACAAATTTGCAAATATTTAGGCCTGAGTTTTATTTAAATGTGGAAACTTACCTAACATGTTGGGGGTTTTGTTCTGTTTTGTAATGTTTTTTTTTCTGGGTCACACTCAGTGATCTTCGGGGTTACACCTAACTCTACATTCAGGAATGATTCCTGGCAGTGCTAGGATGAGATATGGGATGCCAGGGATGGGACCGTGTCAGGTGCATGCAACACAAGTGCTTCCACTGTTGTACTATCTCTCTAGCTACACCTAATATAGTTGTTACTAAAAGAAAATGCTTTAATGTATTTAAATACTTTTCTGAGACATCAAGGCTAGAAAGAGAGGAAAAGAAGAAGGAAACAGAAGAGAGAGAAGAGAGGGGCAAGAGGAGAGAAAACCGAAGAAAGGGAAACATGTTCTCAAGCCCACTGGACACAAAGGTGCAGAGTTACCCACAGAGGATGTGGACTATAGAGAAGAAAATCTAGAGATCACAGAGAGAACAAGTAAGCAGCCCCAGCATGTGTTGGCTCTGTTTCTCTGGTGTGGAAGAAGAGTCAATATTCTTCCCTGGCAGGTTCACACTTGTAGACTCCCAAGGCCATCCCCACAGATTTTCAGCCTTAGCTTTCTGCAGAAAATTAAAACCATTTTGTTCCAGTATTCTTGGCTCCAAATTGTTAACAGGTCTAACCCTGAACCAGCCACCAAGACCTGTAGAAAACCATGCGTTGACTATCTTCCATCATATTCATCTTCTGCTCAGATGTAGAGTCCCACAGACTGAAATAGGAGGAAGGCATAATGCCCTAAGAGAAACTGGGGTGCAGTTTTCAGGAACAGAAGGAAAAGGAGCCTCAAGGTGATGTCTATGATAAACACAGGTTGTCTGCTGTGTATATAATTTCCTCTGGGCAGTACTTGTTTCAGCTTCACTAATGTGATGAAGGATTTGTGTTCTGGTAGTGGCTGTGGTTAAGCACTGATGTTCTAGGGTTGACTGCTTGGGTCTGAATCCTGGCTCCATGAGTTGGCCACTGTGTGACCCTCTGCAAGCTAGTCCACCCCTCTCCACTTTACTTTCTTCTTTTGCATATGTATTTCATGATATTCTTTCTTGTGGATTGCTAAGGACTATATGCGTCCATGGAAGGTGCTGGGCATCAGAAAAGCAGAGATGAGGCACCCAACATATTTAGCCATTCGTCTCCAACAATATCAATTGAACTCTTCCTGTGGGCCAGATTCTGTCCTCGTACAGAATTCTGTGTTGCACTGGGGAACAGAAAATAAGAGCAGAACCAGAATCCTGACCTCATGGCAATTGGTATTCCAGTGCAGAAAGTGACAATGAATGAAACACCTGACCATCCGATGGAAGTTAGGGTAAGTATACAGGGGAAAAGACACAAATCCATGTAGCCCCATTTAATATGGCGAGCTGTGAGGATTGACACTCAGCTTGTTGATCTTACATCACTGGAGTGTGAATAATTGTCTGGTGGAGCCTAAGGGATAAGGTCCAAGAGGATGGAGAGTGTTTATGGTGATTCACAGCACTAAAGCAATCAGATAGGGGTGGGTCTGATGGAGGGAACATTCTACGATTGGATTTTAATAGAGAATTTAATGCAACCTCCTAGTAATTTCATGCTGTAACACTATAGCACTGTCCTATTGTTCATCCATTTTGCTCTAGTGGGCACAAGTAACAACGTCTCCATTGTGAGATTTGTTGTTACTGTTTTTAGAATATTGAATACACCAGGGGGAGCTTGCCAGGCTCTGCAGTGTGGGCAGGATACTCTCTGTAGCTTGCCAGGGTCTCCGAGAGGGACAGAGGAATTGAACCCGGGTCGGCCGCATGCAAGGCAAGTGCCCTAGCCGCTGTGCTATCGCTCCAGCCCAACTTCATGCTATTTTTGGTAATAACAAATTTATTCTGTGCTGGTACAAATTTGGGTAAGAAAACATCTATGTTAACCTGCCACCCCCACCCCTGACTTTCTGCAACCTATCCACCGTCCCGCCCTGCTCTTCAAATTCACAACTGAATCTCCAAGGAGATGCAAGCCAAGCAGCCAAAATTCATGGACACACTGGTCTTCTGGCTGAAATGAAGCACTCTTGGGAGGGCGGCATGTCAACCCCCTTCCCTGCCAAGACCCTGGCAGCTGCACCCACACCCCATTGCTGCCACCATTCCAGTGGCCCAACTCCATTGCTTCACTAGTAATCTCTGCAGAGAGACCCAAACTGCAAAAATTTTAGATACCCTGATGTTCTGACTGAGAACTCTGGGGTCTTCTCATAATAAAGATGGGCAGCTATCTCCACTTCCCCATACTTCCAGAAGCCCTGGTAACCATGCACACTTTCCAGAGCCACTTACATCCTAATTTATTGGCCCAGTTCTACAGATTGTGAAGTTTTTGGACTGCACAGTTTTGCAAAGCATAATCCCCCAAAGTAGAGAGAGAGAGAGAGAGAGAGAGAGAGAGAGTATGACTCCTCCAAATTCCCTAATACTGAAATTCCAGTAGGAACACATTACATTAGATGGAAAAGTAACATAGAAGCCAAGTAAACTCAACAAACAAAAACAATAGCACAGAAGGCTCAACTAGCAGCAAATAGCTTAGTAAGTCTTCAGACAAGGACTTACCAACCCCATGGTAAGATATAGCCATTTTCACAGGTTTTCTTCCATTGACATATTTTTGATATTTCCTTTAGCCATTTAGCTGTAACAAACAATATAAAGTCAATAAAATCAATTATTGTGTGTCTTCTAAGGGGGCAGGATTCTAGGATGGTTGGGAAAATGGGGACAATGGTGGAGGGAAGGTCACTCTGGTCATGATATTGGTTTGCAACATCGAAAGTTCATAATAAACATATTATGAACAACTTGAGGAACCATGGTGCTTAAATATTTTTTAAAAAGGAAAGGTCTATGTTGAATGCTTCTATTGAATACTTAGTAAGGTATTTATTGAATAGTTAGTAAAATTGTCACGACTGGAACCTTAGTTAGATTTGCAGGTGTTGAGTTCTCTGCAGGTTTAGAAGGAGAATTCCTTGGAGACCCTTCAGAGGAGAAAGATGCCTATTTAAATGGTTAGTATTCCCAGTCTCTTAGAAGCCATTAAGGCATCTCATTTGCAATTTGTCTAAAGTATTTTGGGATTCATTGAGGCTTCTGGTAAGTATCATCTGTTAAGTCTAATAAATTCCCTCTGTTTTTCTACCTTTTGGTCATATAAAAACATTTTTATAGAAGTATTCTACTTATGCCAAAATGTACATAAGTCATAAGGATCTAGTAAGTGATTGTTAGGTTTAGGAGACACCAGCTGTAGCCAATACTTGGGCCAAATAGAGCATTTCTGGAGCCCTGAATATCTTTCCAAGGAAACCCACTATTCTGATTCCTAACACTATCGAGTTGGGCTGTACTGATAAAACTCTAGATCATGAAACTCCACTTTAACTATAGAAAGTTATATGAAATCATGCTAAATTTTCTATTCACTTTCTACAAATGAAGTTGTATAGGGCCTCTCTTGTATTTGACTTCTTCATCACTCTTAACTTGGTGACAGTCATCATCTTGCTAAGTGCAGCAGTTGTCCATTTACTTTACTGTTCTATTTGATTTCATGAATGGACTACCCAAACAGATAAGTCCCAGAAAGCTAAGGTAGTTAATCATCTTATGGCTGAAAAAAATCCCAGAGCAAATTTCCAAACAGAGATTCCTCCATTCAAGTTCTACTCTATAACCATCATGCTCTCACTTTTCAAAAGGAATGTTCTGCAACAGCATAGGAGCCTCACATGGGTGTGAATTAAAATGAAGCACCTCAGGCCCCACCAACGGTTTTCTCACCTTAGGCCAGCATCCCAGAAAGATGCATTTGCTGGGTTGTGTGCTATTAAAGCTGGAAAAGTATAACTTTAGACCATTAGTTCTCTAACTAGACTACCATAGGAGTCAGCGAGGGAATGCAACTTAAGAGTGGTCTTGATCCCAACTCTAGAGAGTTTACCTTAATTTGTCTGCAATGTCATTTGGACAATGGGATCTTTAAAAGCACTTGGATTACTCTAATACACAGATGAGTTTGAGAACCCACATTTTGCATGGGTATCCCTTTATCTTCTAGTCCTTTTAGGATTTTGTAAGCAAGTGTGTGTTCAACTTGATCCACACAGTTTAAGGAATTGAAAGATTGAGGTCATGATCTCTCTGTAAACAAAAACCTTTCTGGCTCAGGCACCTGGCTTAAGTTTTGTTTTTGATTTACCTTCTTGTCCTTGAATCAGGCCTTTCAGATGCCACCAAATCTTTCTGCATAAGCTTTCACAGAGTCTCTTGGAGAAAGGGTCTGATGGAGAAAGCAATGCCATGTTTCCAGAATCATCCACACAATCAGAATTATGATCTTATATGTTACTAGGACAGAAATGCCTCCAACCCAGTGCTGATTTGATGCAAGTTTCACTTATTTTTTAGAAATGGTCAGTGAAGGCGCCTCACTAGTTCCTGTCATTAAGCTATTTAATACATCATTTAAGGCGAAGACTAAACCTGGACAGTTTGTAGAAACCTCCTCATGCCTTCTTTCCACTCTACCACACCCTTCATCTGTCTCTTCTGCATTGAATGATCTTTGAAACCAAAGATAGTTTTTTCTTTGCTCACTCACATTTTACTAGGAATAAAATTATTTCCTTGACCAATAACAATCTCCAGGACCCAAGTTTATCTCTGTTCACATCTTGTGCCATGTCCCTTTTTAATTGGAGGGCAACCAAATCACACCAGGCACACTCTTGTCTCAAGTATTTGGCTGGATGTTCCATCTTCTTGAAATTATTTTCTTCAAGATAGATGAAAGTTCTCATTTATATTCATTCTAGCCTTTGCTCAAATATAATTCTTCAGGGGACCCTGCTACAACCACTCAAAAAAAAGAGCCTCCAGGGCAGAGTAAGGTGAGTAGGGTGCTTGCTTTGTATGCTGCTGACTTGTGTTCTATGCCTGGCACCACATTTAGTCCCCCAAGTCCTGCTAGAAGTAAGCCATGAGCACCACCGAGTGTGGTCTAAAAAACAAACAAAAAGCCTTCACTTCTGCTCTCCTCTGGTACTTTATATTATATTAATATTTTTCTTTTGACAATTGTGTATACTTATTTCTTTGCTATCTATCTTGTCTATTGTTCCTTGAAACCAAGGACTCTACCCCAAATACAAAGTTTTTATCACATCTTGTGCTTGTGATAAAACCACAAAAGTCGGTCATCCATAAATTTTTGTTGGAGGAATCTAAGTGGATAGTTGGATAGATAAATAGATGGATGAACAGAGGGATGGGAGACATAATTACATTGTCACTCACAGTAAAAGAATTAATCACTGGTTCTTAAAGTTGGGTCATGAAGGTACATATTTTCTTAACTGAGGGAGAGTGGCCAAGCAATGTTCAAGAGGGCCAGGTGACACTCGAGCAAGAGTCAACTGGGATGAATAGTTCAATGTTCAGGCCATGCTGCAGGAAGGCCACTGTGGACATACCAAAGAGTGCTAGGGGCCTTCAGGGATTGACTCAGTCATGTTTGGGGGCCCATATAGAGCAGGGGAATCAAACATATGCATGGCATATACTCCATATATGCATATATACTCCATATATGCATGGCACATACTCCAGCCCTTTGATGTATCTTCTTGGCCTCCATCATTTTTGGCATGCCGACATTCTCACCTTACTACAATAACATCATAGGGTTCTTTAAAGAGGCAGGCTTTTGTTTGAAAATAGCAATGACATTATACACCACACTGAATGGAAAAGAAAGCAAACATGAAAAGTAAACAAAGCAATATTATTAAATTCAAGGTAGATCCCGTTGCCTACTTAAGACTTAGAAGCTTAGGCTTAGCTGAAGAGATAAGCCAGTAAGTATTGGAGAGGTGTTAAAAGTCACATGACTAGCACTCAGCTAAGACTTGCTTTCATACACAGGAGAGGAATTAAAGGAAGAAGGAGGAGCCATATTATTCTGAGTTCTCTGGTACTTAATGCCCCACCTAAAATCTTTTACCTACATTATCCCCCTTCTCCCCCATCCTCTGCTCTCCCATAGTGCCAGTTGTCCTATGTTTGGAATCACCAAAAGCTTCTGACTCCAGATCATAGCCTAGTGCTTCTTTCATTTATTTTGAGGCCCACACCAGAGGCTACTCCACATTTCTTGGGGCTTGTTCCTGGTGGGTCTAGTGATTGTGTGGTGTTGGAGATTTAACCCAGCTCCCCACATGCAAAACCTGCACAAGTACCCAGTTAAGCTTTTTTCCTGATCCCTTCAACTCTTCTTAACTAAACATTTGTTTCATTTTGTTTTGAATTCCTGCAGCTGCCTTTAATAGGTCTTCTCTATATTCAATATTTTTGTTCTGCTACTTTCTTTTCTTTCAATTTATTGAACGACTGTGAAGTATAAAGTTCCAAAGTTGTTTTTGATTGAGTTTCAGTCATACAATGTTCCAGCACCCATGCCTTCACCAGTGCCCACTTCCCCCACCAGTGTCCCCAGTTTCCTTCCCACCACCGAGCCTGCCTCTATGACAGACACTTTTCTTTTTTTTCCCCTTTCAGGCACTGTGGTTTGTAATACTGTTCGTGAAAGGGAACTGTTGGTAAAATGCATATCATTTTACCTCCTTTCAGCACCCAGTTCTTGTCTAGAGTGATCACTTCCTGCTATCATTGCCATAGAAGTCCCTTCTCTGACCCAACCATACTTCCCCTTTTGTGGCAAGCTTCCTACTGAGGACCAGTTCTCCTGGTATTCATTTCAATTGCATTTGAGTATTGTCCTCCTTTCTGTTTCTTTATATCCCAAAGTGAGTATGAATATTCTATGTCTGTCCCTCTTGCTCTGTCTCATTAAGTTTTTTTTAATTACTTTTTAAAACTGTAATCACCATGAAATTACAAAGTTATTTATTATTGGGTTTCAAGCATACAGTGCTTCAACACTAATCCTTTCACTAATGTCCACATCCCTTCACCAAAGCCCCCCCTCCTCCCCCCCTGCAAATTCCCATTAAGTTTTATTGTAATTTGCTTCATGTTACTTTGCTTCTCTCTTCTAAAAAGCAGGAAGTAACAATGAAACGACCTAAGTATTCTAAGAGGTTAACTCTCCTTGATTCCATCCTAGAGTTGAAGAAGAAAAAAAAAAGATTCATCCCTGTATATCAAAGAGTCAAAACTCAGCCATACAGACGATCTCCAACATCTACACACTTCAAAGTAATGTGAAAACACCCTGGCCACTGACCATTTCTTTTCTTCTCAATCATCTGAGTTGGCAAAGTTTCAACCCAATTAAAAATCAGACTGGCAGGGGCTGGAGCGATAGTGCAGTGGGTAGGGCATTTGCCTTGCACGCGGCTGACCCAGGTTCAATTCCCAGCATCCCATATGGTTCCCTGAGCACTGCCAGGAGTAATGCCTGAATGCAGAGCCAGGGGTAACTCCTGTGTATCGCCAGGTGTGACCCATAAAGAAAAAAAAAAACAGACTTGCAGGAGAGTGGGGATGTGGCCCAGAGGTATAGAGTCTGTCTCACATGTGTGAGGCTACAGTTGCCACCCCCAGCGCTGCCATTGGGATCCTCAGTGCCAAATCTAGCACACCACAACCAAGTGTGTGACCTCTGAACATTCCAACAACAATGACAACAAGGAAAAAGTCAAGCAAGGCTCACGGCCAGTGGGTCATCCTGGTTCTGGCCACACCCGCTCAGAGACAGGCAGGCCCTGGTTTCAAGCCCATGATGATGAGACATTCATGGTTTAGCTTTCAGGACGTGCCCTGGTTTCCACGTAAGATGATAAGGTCTCCGTGCTCTCTCCCATGAGCACGGAGGACTTTTGAGATGAAGAAATCAGGTCCTAGTGATGGCAAAATATTTACACATTGATTTATGCTTGTCCATGAAATTGAGGATACAGAATATTTCCACCAGAAACAGGGGCAGGCGAATAAAACCAGTCAGAGCTACAGTGACCTCTTGGTGGTATTTATTTAGGCAAAAGAGGCTTTTCCTGTCCCCACTTCCCTAGCTTTTCTTTTCCCCTGGATATTTTGGGAAATTCTCAAGTTTCCAGTACAAAAATAACAGGCATGGCGTTGGGGAAGAGGCAGAGAAAGTAACTGCTGTCTGGAAACTGCACTTGTGTGGCTCATGTGAGCCTAGTTTTGCCCACACCCACACAGCTCTGCTTTCCATGTCACGTTCTAGCATATGGTCATGATTGATGGTGTGGCCAATTAAATGTGGCATTTGCCAAATCTGAAAAGATTTGTTTGTTCTATTTCAAAGTAACACTGCTTTGAAACAAACTCTCTTGACTGTTTATATTTTACATTATTTTGGAGTGGGGATATCAGTCTGTGCTCAGGACTTACTCTTGGCTCTGTGTTCAGGAATCACTCCTAGAGGTGATTGGGGTCCAAAGGGGGTCCCAGGGATCAACCTGAGGTAAGTTGCATGTAAAGCTAGCAGCTGACCCACTGGATTATCTTTCTGTCCCTTATACACAGTTCTTCTTTTTAAAAAGACTTAAGGCTGGTGAGATAGTCCAGTGGGTAGGGTGGTTGTCTTGCAAGCAGCTGACCTGGGTTCGTTCCCCAGAAGTCCATATTGTCTCCCAAGCTCTGACATGAGTGATTCTTATGCACAGAACCAGTAGTAAGCACCAAGAAAAGTCAGAAATGGCTTCCCCCTTTAAAAAGAAGTAATGAGAAAGAGAAGGGGAATGCCAAAAAAAGAGAAGGGGAGGGCAAGCAGATGCTAAGAAGGATATTCATGGAAGCATCTTCCTGGGCATTTTTATAATCATTTATAGTCACTGACTCTACAGTCCAGAGGATTTTTATTCAAATTTGTGTATTTATGTCCAAGGGCCAGTAATGTGCTCTGATTTACATGTTACATGTAGAAACATGTGATAATTGAAGAAACTAGGAATCAAACTCAGGCTGTTTGATATCCGAGCCTGGAATTTCTCCAGTTTCAGCTCTGGAATTCCCAAATCCCATTGGTCATGTTCCCTATAAGACTAACCACTATCCTTGACCTGCTTCTGTGCATGGCATTTTGGACTTAAGGCATATTTATATCCTTGCCAACCCTATTCCCTGTCCCCATTCCATAAGCATCTTTGACCACCCACAGCATTCAAAGCTTTTTAGCAGGGCAGCAGGGACCCAGAAATGAATGAAGGGGCTGGAGCAATAACACAACGGGTAGGGTGTTTTCCTCGCACGTGGAGGATCCACGTTCGATTCCCAGCATCCCATATGGTCCCACGAGCACTGCCAGGAGTAATTCCTGAGTGCAAGAGCCAGGAGTAACCCCTGAGCATTGCTGGGTGTGACCCAAAAAGTAAAAAAAAAAAAAAGAAAAAAAAATGAATGACAATGCAAACCTTACATTCAAAACACCCAGAAACAACAGGAAAAGAAGAAATCACTTATTATATCATCAAAAACTCAGAAATCACGTGGGATCTTCAGGCAGCAGCACAGACACCAGATTTCCATGTTAACGCAAGTGTAGCACAGAGAGGGGCTTTCAGCCAGCGGCACAATTATTTACAGTGACAGTGCAACATCTTTGGGAGACCAGTGTGGGGCTGGGGTGCTTGCAGCTGCTCATCCATGCACAGAATTTCTTGTCAAATATTTTAATGAGAAGAAAAGCATGGCAGTGGAGATGAAAATCCAAGGTGACCTTGAGATTTGCCACACACACTGCTGGCCGCCTCTGGCTTTTCAAGGTCGCCTGCGATGATGACACTGGTGGTAGGGAGTTGCTCGCTTTCTAGATGAAGGAGAGGAGGAGAAACTCATTTAGGGACTGCCTTCTAGAAGCCATCTTTAATCTTCCCATTATTTTTCCATTCTTATGAGTATCGAAAACTAGTCTCCAAAGCCCCTTTCTTCTGGAGAGAAATTTCCCAGGACTCTGTCCGAGGAGGAAGTAGAAGTGGCCTCCTACCACCCTCTGTCACACCGCGGAGGGTACTGGGCAGACCATTCCTTGGCCAGCTTACTGCCCTGCCCCCCTGCATGACTGTGCATCAGGATTGAACAACACAGAGAGAAAGGCTTAGTTAGGAAAGCACCCTCAACAGTGTGGCTCAGAGTCAGCCTGGGGGTTTCCACCAGAGCCTTATCAAAGATAGAAGCAGTGTCTTCCCACTGTGTGACTTTCTCACCCTTTCTCCAGCTGCTGTTCTCTATCTCTTCCCGAGTCAGGCAATGCCCCTGGGTAATATGTGGAAGTATTCCTGTTTCGAGTAATAATAACCACAACCCTGAGCTCTTCAATTGTATCAGCCTGCAGTTCCAGGCTGAGCATCCCTCACCCCGTCAGCTTCTCTAGCATCCAGAAACCCAAAGCTTAGTAATGACCCGAACATCATAAGGCCCCCATGATCCAGCTCCTTTTTGACTGACAGTACCATGCCCTATCGCTGAATGCTTTGAATATCAAGTCTCTGTACTATGATTAGCTTTGAATCAACTTTCCATCCACTTAATAGAGCTAGCATCTATGTTTGAAACCCAAAGCCCCGACTGATACCTGTACTTACACACATTTCAGTTTTAGGAAGATTGGGTCTGAGAAAAGAAAATCTGCTTTTTGACAGGTGTGCAAAGATAAATTGCAGAAATGTACCTTTTCCGAGGGAATTATTTGAGAGTATTATACCTTGGCATTATAATGTTAAGAAATGAAATTAACTTGGTAAAAACAAGTATTAAACGCTAATCGTATGCAGAGGTCTTTTAGAAACTGTATTGCATTATTAAACCTACTGTTATACTGTTTCCACCTGAGATATAGGTTAAGACACAGTATGTTTAATAGTATCTCAATGTAGAGTAAGAAGTGGCTCCAGTCACATAGCCAGGACAGGACAGGGGTTACCATCAATCTTAAATTCTTCCCTGTCTCTTCTGCACCTCATTGCCTTTCTAGGTGGTATGAAATATACAAAAATCCCTCACCTGCCATGTTCAGAAATCCCACTATTTCTCTTCTATATTTGTACTAAAGTTTAGTCTCAGAGTCACATTGTCTTTAGTTATGTTTGATCCGGAAGTGACTTTTTGAAGCTAGCAAGCTCTTAGCTGAGTCAGTAGAACACTGTAGACTCCTTTGACCTGCCATATAATATTCAAAAGCCCCAAACACAAAACAGTTATGCCAATACAGAGATGAATATGAAAAATAACTCACTGGAAGCATTACAAATGCAAAATTCTGACTAAGTCTTCAAAACTGGACGTTTGACTCTGTTCCTCTGATGTCTTAAGGACTTGGTTAGGTCAGTCTTCCCAGCTCTCTGGCACATGCCCGTGTCCTTGACCACACTTAGGAATACCTTGGACCTGAGTGAGCCACAACTTTCTTGGGTATGAGGCGCATGGTGTCTGCCTGCTTCTCAGAGTGATATCTGATGCCCCATACAGGAGGCAATTTATTCCCAACTGAAATAGCTGGGAATAGGTGAGAACCAGACAGCAAGGGCGTAGGCTTTTTCATGCTCTGAGAGCCTCAATAAAACAATGAATCAATGGTCTGTAGATGCCCAAGTGCTTAAAAAAATATATATATATATACATATATATATATGACATTTCTAACCTTTTAAAGAGAGGTTGCTTGCAACCTTCATATTGATAGGTGAGATTGGGTAAAAAAGCATTTTCAGTTAAAAAAAAGATATGCATGAGTTCATAGAGAGAAGTGAGTCAGTGACCCTCAAAATATAAAGATAGGGAAACAGAGATCCAGCCTAATAAAGAGGCTGCAGGGGTCCATGGGAGGAAGTTGAAGAAGATCAAGAAGCCAGTGTAAACAAAAGCCTGTCCAAACCGTGAGAGAATGCAGTGCAACAGGTGTCCAGAGGAATGTCTCTGAGATGAATCCTGGATTGATCAAATATCAGAGGTGCTTAAAAATGCTGACAGGAGAGGCACAGTTTTGTCTGTGTCTGCAGTGAATCACTGAGAGCTACAAAGAAAACAATGCTGTTGGCAATTGCACAGAAAACAAAAAGTCACACAAGAAGGAAATGTAACAGGAGTATAATTAATGACTCAGCAGTGGGTCTTCTTGACAGGATGCTAACAAGGTAAATATAGGTTGTGACTTAAGTCTTTTGTGAGTGAGATGGCTGGAGCCTGTGTGTTTTCAGGGGGTGAAGGGGACATATTCTAAGTAAGAAGTTAAAGGATAATAATACCTAGATTGAACAATCAAGCCAAAGCTTTTCAATCATGCTCTTCAGAAACTAGGAAATTGGGTCCCACCAGCAAGTGATTTCTCAGAGCTGGTGAAGGTGGGGGCAGTTAGAAATAATGAAAGCAAGAGAAAGACATTGACTTTTTTCTTTTTAGCAATGGAGATGCAGATAACTTTGGGGTGAAGATTTTCATTTAAGAAGGGAGTGGAGGAGCTGGAGAGTACAGTGGGTAGAGCACTTGCCTTGCATGTAGCCAGCTCAGGTTCAATATCCAGCATCCCATATGTTTGTTCAAGCCCATCAGGAGTGATTCATGAGTGTAGAATCAGAAGTAAGCCCTGAGCACCACAGGGTGTGCCCTCCTCCCCCCTCCCCCCCCCCCCCACCTCGCTTACCTTGCATGCAACTTACCTGAGTTCGATTCTTGGCATCCCAAATGGTCCTCTGAGCACTGCCAGGAGTAATTCCTGAGTGCAGAGTCAAGAGTAATCTCCAAGCATTGCTAGCTGTGACTAAAAGAAAGGATACATGGAGTCATCGGGCTAATTAACAAGAAGTGAGGCCAATGGACAAGAAGCAGGCTAGAGGTAATTCTCCACTACCACCCTGCACACACACACACACACACACACACACACACACACACACACACTCACTCACTCACCCTCCCGCCTGCCATTACAAACCAGGAAGAATTAGAGCAGGAGGCACAGCAGCTGATGAAGAGGTGTAGCCTCTGTCTTGACAGTGGTCCTCTGGGAGTGGATAGGTGAAATGAACACTTCTAGCTGGTGCGATTTGGCTGGAGTGCAGGGTCAGCATTTCACCAATGCTAACAACAGTGGTAATAAAGCTGCCACTCCTGGGCCCATGCAGGGGACACATCTAGCCACCAGTGGCCCTTACAAAGTGTCAGGTTGTTTCGAAGTAGACTGCTTGGCTCAGGGACAATGTCTCTTCCTCTCTTCAAATTTCTGTGACTGCTAGTGTTCACAAATTTGATTCCTGTCTCTCTAAGTGAAGCTCTTTTTAAATGAAAAGTTATGAGCGAGGTCTGTTTGCTTGGAAAGCCCACAAATTGGTCTGGAAATGGGTTTGCAATCAGGGAGCTCGGGTGAGATGTCTTCATGGGTTCTGGGAACCGCTTGAAAATCTTAGCAAGCAGTGTTGGGGGTGGTGAGAATATACATTTATTTGGCCAAAACTCTTCCTTAGAAACCCAAGGTTTGGAGCTTGTGATATGAAGATAGACGTTAGATCTTTCATAACTGAAAGTGGAACAAGTGGGTCACAAAAAATCTTAAATTTTTGTTTGAAAATAAGTCTTTTTATGATTTATTATCAGAACTTGACTTACATATCAATTTTCCTTTGGTTTCTTTGTTTGGGTTTGGTTTGGGCACTGCACCTGGCTGTGCTCAAGGCTTGCTCCTGGCTCTGTGCTCAGGAATCACTCCTGGAGGGGCGTAGGGAACCATATGTGGTGTCAGGGACCAAACTGAACTCAGATATGTACAAGTTAAGTGACTGACCCCTGTACTATCTCTCTTGCCCTGGCTACCTTTCTACCTGGGTCATAGGTGAAAAAGGTTTAAGAAATCCTTTGCTAGATTGAAAGTACTGGGTATAAGCCAGGATCAAGTGATTTCACCTTTTAAGGGTTCTCACCATAGAGACTGCAGGGGCCTAGAGGCTTCTAGATCCTTCTGAGTCTTGTTAATTCAGGTCTGTGCAGGGGGGTCAGACAAGTGCATGAGGACAGGTGCAGAGCAGATGGAAGAAGCCAACAGGTGTCAATCTTGAATGGGAGTCAATAGGACAACACACTTCAACTGTCACCTCACCTCCCTGTGGCTGTGTGGCCAGTGTCCTTTCAACAGGAGACAGCATCTTGGAACTCCTTTGAAGGGCAATGAAAGGAGTGTGAAATTCATGCAGGCCAGGTCACTGTGGTCTGGCCTTCACACCCAGGAACACCTAGGGGTGTTGGCAGTACTGCCAGCAGAGCCTCTGGACTCAAATGCCCTGGGTATGGTATTGGCTAATGGACCTTGGACAAGTAGCTTAACATTTGCAGGCCTTAGTTTCTGCATTTGTGAAATGGGAATTTTGCATGATTCATGATGATTATTTAAGCTGTTAAAGCATTCAGTGTCAGGCAAATTATAGCATTCAATGCATGACATCTCTAATAGGACTTTTTTTAAAAAAAAAAAGTGTAAAATAAGCACAGAATCTGGCCTTTTAAGGAGAAAATAATTTACCACTATGTGTTTATCTGTTTTCATTCTAACAGTTATATTCCCATATTCCCAAATAATTTGCGATCATCTTTTATTTCTTTTTCCCCATAAAACCTTTTTTTTATTGAGGTTTCAATTATAATATTATTAGTACTATAGTATCAATATTCATATTCTAAGTTTGTACTGCTAACAGAGAGAGGGGCTTGATTTCTGCTCATTCTGGCTTTTCTGCTCCAAAGGCAGTCAGTGAGAATGGATGGGGGGTTACTACCACACAGGGGAGGTGAGGTAGCCCAATCAAGTGGCTAGCACTTGTCTCATAGAAGCCACAAGGTTTTGTTCAGCTCCACTTTGTTGCCAGCTTGAACTTTTATTCAAAATCTATTTCATAGGCAAATGAGTGCCTAGGATATTTTTAAAGCACCAGAGCGAGTGAAGCTTTGTAAGCCAAAAATTTTTTAAATCCCCAACACCTCTCTGTTACCATTCCCACATCACATAAACTCTCCTGGAGTTTGTTGACTCCATCACTAAACAATCAGGCTTAGATCATCATGGGGAAGCAGTCAGCCATCCTTACAAATGACCATCTTGGAAATCATGAGCCACAGACAAAATGTTCTGTTCCAGGGACCTCCGTAGTATAGGCAACAGCCAACATCGTCTTGCGGGCTTCTGATGGGGTTTTCAAAGACAAAAAGCCTAAACTACAGAAGTAATAATCCCATGTCCCCCAGACTTTTCCTTTTCCTCCATTATATACACACATTCAGATATGTTAATATAAAGATGTACATTACAGAAAGGGTGTTCACGGGGACCCGAGAACATCTGTGCATGAAAGGGCTGGGCTGGGCGGGCTCCGGGAGCACTCAGTCTCTACACCTCTCATCAGTCTTTTGTGTAAAAAGTCTTTGCTAAGAGTCAAGTCTCAACTGATAAGGCCTCGGAGACATAATCATTTTCCATTGACAGCCCCTTGCAACCAATTCACAAACATTTTCATATTAATATTGAGCAATTTCCCTACATTCTAATCCATCAAAGTAGGCTATTAATCCTTCCTGTACCATTCTCTATTCAAATGCTAACAATTTTCTTCTCACAAGCTAAAACATTTGTCCGACAGCCCCTCACACAAAGGACCCCGCATTGTTAGCAATGATGGATCAGAGTGTTAATATGAAGGATGCAATGTAAATTATATCATTGATACTGTACATATGTAGAGGAAGAAAATCTTTTTAAAAGATCATTTGTATGCTAAAGATAATGAAAGTGATCCCATGGTACAGCAACTTTAATTTTCCTTTCTAAGAGGAATAAAGGTTCTTTATGGCAGAGAATATGGAAATCTGTTATGATTTATAGTGGCACAAATGCCACCATTTACCTCCTGGAAAAAACCAAACATACACTGTTTCTTTTAAAGAATTTATTGAAATGGCTCAAGAAACCTTGTTAAAATAGCTCTTAAGAATTGTATACCCTTTCATTACTAGGAGAACAATGTGGAGAACAGAGCTCATCTTGGGGTAAAAAACAGATAAATGTTTCTATCTGGGATTGTGAGTGGACTGAGGATTTCTAGTCAATATCAAAAGTCACTGAATGGCATAGAAATGAGGGGAATAACTTAGGTTTGCATTAAGCCTTACAGCGCGAGTAAAGAAACAAATGCAATTGTTGATTTTATGTAGTTGGGGGAGGCACATCCAGTTGTACTCGGGGCTTATTCTTGGCTTATTCTGTTCTCAGAGAATCACTACTGGAGGGGTTCGGGGTACCTTATGGGATGCCAAGGATTAAACCCAGGTTGGCTGGGTGCAAGGCAAGCCCCCTACCCCTGTTCTATCTCTCCAGCCTACAGTTGTCAATTTTCACATAATGAATAATTCTTAAATGTATACCTGAATTCCCCAACATTGTAAACTCCCAAAGAGCCACCCACTGGGGTTTCTGTCATTTATAGTGCATCCTCCAAAAAGATGGAGCAAGTTAGAGTCTTGAAAAGACACTGAAGCAATCACTGTAACATTTTATTCACTGACATTTCTCTTCCATCTCCAAGTTGGCTGTTCCTCGGTGTTTTCTTTCTACGCAAATAGTTGATCAAAAGTAGATATCTGGAATTCATCCTTAATAGCTTCTTCCTCACCAGCCCCTCTTCCATCCAGTCTTAACACATGTCCATTCTTCCTGCAAAAATGCCCCTTCCACATCTCTCTCTCCATCTAACTCTTGCAGTGCCTTTGACCAAGATACTTCCTGTGCCATCTTTCATTTGTGTTCAGGCAAAGCTTCTCTCCTTCTGCCCTTCCCCACTTTGTTCGCAATGCAGTCCAAGAGATCTCTATAGCAAAACCTGTCATGCTACTTGACTGCTTTTATAGAAAATTAAAATAATAATATTGCAATCCTTGTTTCCCCTTTGTCCACAGGATAATCCTCCATGGCCAAAGTCTGACTCTGGCCTCTCTTTTCGACCCCATTTGATACTACTTGGGATGGATAGTTCATTCAGTTGGTCAATGTCTCCTTCTAAGAGACCTTGCAGTTATTTAGTCAAAGATATTTTTTCTTTTGTTCGGGAAATTTTAAGAAAATCTCCTAAGCATTTCTCCTTCTCTGGCCCTATCCTATCTCAAATTTCAATCAATCCAAAAAGGTACATCTTTCATAATCTACGATTATTTCCTAGACTCTGTTTCTGACTTGACCGAATACTCCAGAAGATGAACTAGAAGGAAGATGAGGTTCATCCTAGGTCCTCATCAACCCTATAGACTTGGTATATAAACAACACAATAAATAGTTAAGAACAGAAGAATGCATGTGTATATGTCATCTGCATGGGTCATTTTACTGAGGAATAAGATAGTATCAAGAAATTACCAGGATAAACTTGACCCTCACTTTAAAAAACAGTACAGCAAAGAATCAAAACTTGCACACTTTTCAGAAATTTGCCCCTCTCCCTATTCTCTGCATGAATTTAACTAATTTGGAATCTAAAAAGATAATGAACAAAGATGGTGCTCCTCCCCCATGGAACTCCATTTAAGCCCTGTGATGACTTTGGGAAGATAAAAGGAGTTGGTGATCAGTGAGTCTGAGTATCAGCCACCCCCATGGTAGGTTGAGTTGGATACTGAATCTCTGGGAGTAGACTACATGGACATTCAACAGCCTCTGGCCACAAAACAATCAGGTTTCATATTCAGGCAGGAAAGAGAGACACAAGAGAAGGTTCCACTGACTCTCTTCTAACCTGCATGGTCAGATCACAGGGAGTGTTCAGGCTTCTGGTCTCTCTGCAAAGTTCCCAACTCACCAGAAGAAAGGGAACCTGGGACAGGCAAGGACCCCATGCCAGACGTAAAGAGCTGTGGGTACACAGCAGGAGAAAGAGGAGGCACCGTGGGGGGGGGTCTCAGAGGAACCTAGCAATTAATCAGTGCTTCATGTTTGATACCTCTCTTGAAAGGGCAGCCCTGACCCTCCTTTTTCAGAGTCTACTGGACATCAAACATCTTGGAATGTCTCCCCACTGGGGTTGCCTCTCCCCCAGCACTGTCCTGGGATTACTCTTGGTGACAAAGGGGTTCTTCATGTCAGGCTGATGTCCTTGCACAGAGTACTTAGTGACAGGGAATCTGGTGAGTAACTTCTCTTTCATTTTCAGAGAAAACCTATCTGCTTATAATGTAATGGTGGCCAAGAATGGGAGTTGGAACCCAGCAACCATCTTCCAACAAGGAAACTCGGGCTGATCTAGCTGATAGAGAACTTCCGGCATGGGCTCACAAATTTCTTAAGCCATGGATTCGGGAAGAGAACAGTCTTGCATTACATATGGCATTACATAAAATATACAATTTATTTTTATTTTTCCTCCAAATATCTGGGAAACTATTTTGGATGTGAAACAAATATAGGTAGTTGTCACTCCTACCTATTGATAAAGTGGCAGATGGAGAAATTCCCATACTTGCTGATTCTCTCACACACTGATCATGGTGATAGAGCTAGGAAGGTTGGTGGGAAGATGGTCAAACTGGCAAATCTTAGTCACCAAACAGGAAAGCCCACCAAAATAGCCAGGATTGGGGAAAAGGCTCTGTACATTAAGAAAGCCCCACAGTGCTATGGGATGAAATCTTTAGCCAAAATATATGGAGATACCCATCAAGGACTGGTATGACATCCCTGGATACAAAATTATCTACCTATCATCACCTTAACTAGGTAAAACATGCATAAAAATGGAAGGTTTCCATGGGGAGGTCAGATCATGGAAATTTTCCCCTTGACTAAAAACTTTTTAATATTTTCTAACTTTCCTACAAGGGAAATGTAGGACTTTTATAAATAGAAAAAAAAGTTTTCTCTCTATTTATCTATTTATCATCTATCATCTATCTATCATCTTTGCTGTTCTTCTCTGCAAGAAAATTGATTTACAGAAGCCACCGTATATTGATCTAGATAATAAAAGATTAAACAGCAGCCCCAGGCTTAGTTTCCCCGGCTCAGCTTCTCACTACAGGCCTGTGTTTCAAAAGATAGCATTTCTGGGCTGAAGAAATAGTGCAGCGGGTAGGACACTCGACTTGCACACGGCTGACCTGGGTTTTGTCCCCCAGCCACACACATGGTCCCCTGAGCACCACCAGAACTGATCCCTGAGTGCAAAGCCAGGAGTGATGCCTGAGCACAGTCAAAAGTGGACTCCCAAAAAAAACAAAAAAACAAAAAAACAAATAAAATACAGCATTAGCACAGGGGCTGGAGCAATAGCACAGTGGGTAGGGCATTTGCCTTGCATGCAGCTGACCCAGGCTCGGTTCCTCCGTCCCTCTCGGAGAGTCTGGCAAGCTACCGAGAGTATCCCGCCCACACGGGAGAGCCTAGCAAGCTCCCTGTAGCATATTCAGTATACCAAGAACAGTAACAAGTCTCACAATGGAGACATTCCTGGTGCCAGCTTGAGCAAATCAATGAATAATGGGAAGACAGTGTTCCAGTGCTCCTCCCTCTCCTAAAGGCACCCAGGGCCCTCCTGAGAAAGCCAACTCTCCCAGAGGTGGCTCTGCCATGGTTAGTGGGCACCAGATCAGTTTAAGCAGAAAGATGCCCACAGTCTTTCCAACAAATGGGATAGCCATTTGGGAAGTGTAAGCAAGAGTAAAGAAAATTGGCCTTTTTTTTTCCTGAAACATTGAGCAAGACCCACCTCATGCAGCTGCGTTTTGCAGGATTCATCAGTAAGTTACTCACAGTTACTCACAGTTACTCACTTGTTAGCTGCTCTAACTCCCTGCTTGCTCACTTCCAGGCCAGCCCACCCCACGGCAGCAACTCGGAGACTTTCAACTCCAGTGCTGAAAGCCAGTGGGTAGATAATTATTCAAGGTCAGATTTTTAGAGTTGGATGCCAGGAGGGGAAAAAAAAAAAGCAAACGTTAAGGGTTAGCCAATACTTTGCAAACACTTGTTTAAGGATTTCCTAATTACTTTAAGTGGTTCCTCCAAGCTCTGGCACTTAAAAGGCCGCAGTTTTGTATGATGTCATCCTTTGCCCATTATCTCTGCAGTCAATTTGCAGCATTAGGAGAGGCTGCAAGAAAATATTTGCAAACATCAACATTCTCAAGTCTTAAAAGATAATCCCCCTTTCAACTCCCTGTGAGCGTATCAGCAGTGCAGTTCGGCTTTCAGATTCCTCTCAACGGTAACACCACCAGCTGGATTGTACAGAAACCCTTTCTTCTGAGGAACTCAAAGACATTTCTAAGTGATATCACATCCATCACCGTGCAAGTCCTCAGAGGACTGGTCAGGCAGGTAATTAGAAATGCAAATTGAAAAGCCCCTTGCAAACAGCTCCCAGAGGGGGATCCCACCTGAGTCAATTTTGCATCTGATCTTAGTTGAAGGATATCTGGTGCGGGTGTAGATGGAACCATTGGACAGCCTTTGGCTTCATTAATTCTTCCCAGTCACAGTATTATTCTCTTTATGTTGGGTTGGGGGAAACCAAGGCAGACAGTGGTTAAAGCCACATACGCCAGGGCTTGCTTGCCATCTACGTGACAACCCCGATGATGTTGGTTCTTAACCAGATCTGTCTGACTCTGAAAGGCTGACCTCTAACCGGCAGCTGGGCTACACGATTTCCTTTCCCTCCTGCAGAGAGAAGGTGAGGATTTTAACCAAAAGCATTCCTCTGGAAGTGCAAATCTAGCTAAAGTAGGACTCTTGCACAGTGAAAAATGCTTTGAGGCCAAGCTGGTTTCATAGCTCAGCTTCTCTATTTGTGAGCTGGGTAGCCCAGGAAAAATTACTTCACTTCTCTGAGTCCCTTTTCTTTCAGTGTGCAGTGAAAGTTGGAGTGATTCATACCTTGCAGGGCTGTTGCAGAGATTCTTTTTTCCTTTTTCCTTTCTTCCTCCTTCCCTCCTTCCTTTCTCCTCCCTCCTTCCTCCTCCCCCCTTCCCTTCTTTCCCTCACTCCCTTCCTTCCTCCCTCCCTCCCTTCCTTCCTTCCTTCCTTCCTTCCTTCCTTCCTTCCTTCCTTCCTTCCTTCCCTCCTTCCTTATCTCATGGTGCTCAGGACTTACTCCTGGTTCTGTGCTCATTCCTTGCAATACCCCGGGGACCATATGCAATACTAGAGATCAATCCTAAGCTCATTGTGCAAGGCAAGAAACTTAACCCACTGTACTATCTGTTGCAGAGATTAAATGAGATAATGCACATTAAATATGTAACATAGGACAGGATTTTTAGCCTTGACAGAATACCATATATATGTATATACATGTATACATATTTACTTATATCGGGTGTTTACTGTTAGATGTATTCATGATATAATAAAAGCACACAATTTATTACTATGATTATTGTTATTCTGAGATGTTTGGCCTTTGGAAAGAAAAGTACCATTGTCCCCCCAATCAAATGTTACTTTTAGGATTTGACCCAATTCATTCTCAGACTGATAATTTGTGTAGAAAATTTGGTCTGTAGGATCTGCTCCCATAAGCCCTCACCTGCTCCGAGGCGGGAGGGAAGCACACCCACAGCTTTTCCTTGGGAAAGTTCTCCCTCTGCTAAGTAGGCAAGTATTAGCAAAATCCTCCCTCACTTTCAAAGCAAGGAAGCTACAGTTCATTTCACATGCAAAGAGAGAGCCTAGGGCTCACGTTAGTGTCCTAATTTATGAATAGTGAAATAAACTCCAGGCTTGGCCAGCTGGTTTAGGTAAGGGGATAATAGAATAGCGAGCAACATCAAGCAGAGGAGCTCAAATTGTATAAAATAAAATTCAGCAATATTTAAAAGTAATTCAGCTCATTTGAAGCTTCGAGACATTCCAAAACTCAATAATAACTAAAGCACACAGTGTAATGAATAAAATGAAAATGTGACCCGGGATCTCACTGTTTATTTAGAATTGAGAAACTGAAAATTGCTCTCTAACCGATAGGCTTGAAGTTATTACTTCATTCACTTAAGCATTTTATATAAGGTAATTCCCTGACGATAAATCACATTGAAATTGATTTCAGTTTAAAAATGGGGGAGGGGGGAGTCCACATTAACATTTGAAAGCTTCAAGATCTGCAGATCTGAATTATTGGGGAGCTCATGCTAAGAATGGATGACAAATTGAAAAATAAGCATGTACTCACTTTTAGAAAATAAATCTGGTCCTCAGAACCACCCATTATGCAAGAAAAAATAAACTGCCTCTCATTTCATTAGGAAAACTCATTTGCATCAACATTTATACTTACATATGTAATAATGCATGGTCCCAGCCTGAATACAAGGTGGTAATTCAATCAGAAAGCTCCGTTGATATGCTATCATAAACAGCAAAAATGGAAACAGAGCCTTGGGAATAAATCACCCTCTTACTATTCAGCTGGGACCATACCGGGCTATTTTACAGCACGTGCATTGGTGCAGTATTTCACAAATATAACAAACTGTATTTTCCTTTTATTTACTGGCATGTGGCTGTCTGAACTGGCAGCTTGTGGAACTCCAGCAGGCGCAGGGATGGATCCCAGTGGTGGAATCAGACAGCCAGCGGTGAAGACAATAAGGCAATTAAAATTTCTGAAATTAAAATAATTTTAATCAAAAATTTAAAAGCACTTGAAATTTTAATCCGAGCCATAAGGTTTGTGCACACGTCTCCATGCGGAGAGAAGAACCCTCCTGAAAATTAGCATCATTTTCAAAGCAGCAATAGTTTCAGTTGCTAATTAGATGTCTTCTCTTGGCTGATCATATAATTTAGAAAATGTGCAAGTGGCATTTTACAAGGCTTTCCAAGGTTATTTCTTAGACAGTGTCGAGTGCTTTCGGTGCCTTTGTATTTGTTGTTCCCTCTGCCTGAATCCTCCTCCCGGTACCCCATGTGACTCCCTCCTGTCACTCAACTTTGAATGTCACTTCCTCAGAGAGATTTCCCTGACTTCTCTCCCTATCTCTAACCCTGCCCATCATCCTGTTTTTTAATGATTATAGAAATTTCAAGCATATTTAAAAGTGGGGAGAATGACAGAATGAACGTCTGCTCTCATTTCCAACACCCACCAATCCTTGGCCATTGTCTCTTTCCTCCTTACCGGCTGCCCACCGGCTTATTCAAGGTTCATGCAGTACAGCATGCCATTTCATCTGAACATATTTTGGCATATTTCCCTAAACAAGAGGGATTTTGAAAAGCACAATCGTTACACCATGATCACATGTAAAAAATTATGTGGTGACTATCAACATCATTCCATAGCCAGTTGTGTTCACCTTTTCCAGATTTGTTTGAACTAGGATCCAAATGAGACCCATACCTTGCAATTTTTTTTCTCTTTTTAAAGCCTAATTTGAGCTCACATTTCATATCTCTCTCTCTCTCTCTCTCCTCTCCCTCTGTTCATCGCTTCCTCCTCTCTTCCTCTCTCTATCTCCCCAAGATCAGCTCCTCTCATTTCCTCAATTTGCCTATTGTTTTCTGTGAATCCTTTAATTATTGTTGTTTGGGGATGGCTCTATGCTCCCCCACCCCCACCCAGTGACCACACTTGGCAGTGGGGAGGGGGGCATATGTGGGGGATTCAACCAAATTGAGCTGCATGGAAGGCAAGTACCTTAACCCCGCCTCGAGTGCCATTTAATATGCCCCTCTGTACTTCATTTTTCTGTCAATGGCTAGTTAGGTCTAGAGATTTGATCAGATTCAGGTTCAATTTCTTTCAAGGTTATTTTGTTGATAGTGTTACATTCTTCCATTGGGAGGTGTATGAGATCTGTTACTTCTCATTCCATGATGGTGCTAATTATTAACGATAATTGCCTGGATCCATTGATTTATTGCTTGCAAAATAAAACTGTTCCACTTCCCACATTCCTTATTCATTTCCTAGCTAGAATACTTCTACAAAGAAAAACTTCCTTCATCAACTTTCTGGATACACTGAGACAAAAATCTTATAGGAAAGACTGGATAAGTGCTTGATTGATCAGTTTTTCACACTATTAAAGTGAAACCCTAGAATTTCCCAAAGGGGCCTTTTCTTGCCTATCTATGATTAATGTAGCGTTGCTTATAAATAAGTTTATTTAAGTAAAAATAGGACTTTATCTAAATGTATTCATTAAATAATAAAGGAAATATCAGATATGTTCAAAATTGCAATAGTCTTGGGTATGAGTGAAGTTTGGGAAAATATGGCCTTAGAAAGCACTTCTTCCCAGGATAAAAGAGGGGATAAGAAGAAATTGATACAAGTCAAACAAAAGTATGATCATATCTAAAATATCTAGATAGTCCTCTAAAACAGTGTTTCTCAATGAGGGACATAAGATATCTCACTTGTGGTGTCCCCAGGATAGTCATAAAAGACCCACTATGACAAGAGCATAAATGATGGAGTCACAGCACCAGACTAAGGGGCTAAGCAGTAGGACAGAGGACCCACAGGAAGGAAATAAGGTTAGAAGGGGACCAAGATAAGGAAAAGGTTGAGAAACACTGTACAAAAGGAAGGAGCCTGGGTATAGTGGGCAGTGCACTTGCTTTGCATGTGGCTATGCCTGATTCGATTCTTGGCATCCCATGTGATCCCCCATGCACTATCAGAAGTGATTCCTGATTGCAGAGTTAGGAGTAACCCTGACCATTGCCAAAAACAAAATAAAAGAAAAGCAGTTGTCTTGAAACTTGGGAAGTACTTAGATGAGATGAGGAGGAAAAATCAGGGAGGACCAGAAGAAGAGTTACTTTTAGCCCCCTCCCATCAATTGGAGGGTTCAAACGTCTTTGTAGGTCCAGACAATGGAAGGGGACCCAGATATTGAACTGTCACTACCCACTGCTGTGACTTTCTTGCCAGAAAGGAAGCAAACTTTGCTTAGAATCCTCTTCCTTCTACTCTTCTTAGAATTAGCAGTCACTGAACCACGGATTTGGAAGGTTTTGTCTGGACTCTACTCCTTGCCAGGCCCTGGGTTAGGTTTTGATGACACAGAAGTGACTGAGAAACCCACTGTGCACAAACCTGGGTTGCCACCAAAATGATGAAAGTTATAGCCAGGTAAATTCATGTGGGAACCCAACCAGGGGCCCCTAGCAAGTGGTGGTTGATATAGATTTCCCCTTGGAATGCACTCATTTTTTTCCCAAAGAAATTAATTTTATTAATTCTGTGGTTTACAAATACTACTAGTAATGATTTCTCATGCACGTAATTCCATCATCACACCCATCATCAGTGTACCCATCTTCTTGAGGATAAGATTGATACAGGTGTGAAGTGGTTGATTTTCTAGGGCTGTTGACAACTAATCAACTTCTTTTCTTCTATGCACATAGAAAGATTATACTGACCATTAAAATGATAATCATTTCTCCAGATTTAGACATAATGATTTAAAATAACATTATGTAAACACAGGTGTATAATGTGACAATTTGGTATACGTATATATTGTACAATGATTACCAAATAAAGTTAGTTAACACATCTGTCATCTCACAGTTACGTGTGTGTATGTGCATGTGTGTGTGTATGCGTGTGTGTGGCAGGGGTGGTAAAAATGGTAAAAATATATAAAATCTACAATCTTGACATCTTTCAGGTACATAACCTGGTAATTCTAACTATAGTCAACCATGTTGCTCATTAGACAAACAGAATTTGATAATCTTATAACTGAAAGATTATATCCATTCACGGACATCTGGCAAATCAAAACCATTCCTGGACATGACAATCATCTATCTACTCTTTGTTTCTATGAGTTCTGTGTTTCTGGAGTCCATATCTCAGTGAGACTGTGCAGCATTTGTCTTTGAATGACACTGAACATAGCACAGAACTTTCAAGTGTCATCCATATTGTGATAAATGGTGAGATTTCCCTCAGAGGGCTAAGATCTCATTGGGTCTACTTACACATTTTCTTTATCCATCCCTTGGTCAATGGGCCCAGGTTGTTTCCCTGTCTTGGCGATCGTGAACAATGCTGCAGGGAGCACGAGGGTACATATCTCTCTTCAAAATTTTTGTTTCACTTCCTCTGGACAAATACCCAGAAGGGGGATGGTCAGATAATTTATTTATTTATTTTAATATTTTGAGGGAACCCCACACTCTGCCATAATGCTGACCCCATTGACATTTCCACCCAAAGTGCTCAGGGGTTCCATTTTCTCCACATGCTCACTGACACTTGCCACCTTCTGTCTTCTGCATAATAGTACTCTAACAGATGGGGGGCGATATGTCACTGTATTTTGATTAGCATTTCCCTGATGATTAGTGATTCTGAGCACCTTTTCAAGTACCTATTAACTATTTGTGTATATGCCTAGGGAAAGTGTCTATTCAAATCCTTTGCCTATTTTTCAATCAGTCATGAGTTACTTATTCATCTATTTGTTGTTATATTTATGAATTCCTCATGCCTTCTACTTTTATTAGATTTTAGAAACATATGGCCTATAAGTATTTACTGCCTTCCTGGACTTTGCCTTTTCATTGTATAGCTTGCTTCTTTTATTATGTAGAAGCTCCTTTTCTTTCGTTTCAAAGTCCTAATTTATTTATTTGTTTATTTATTTATTTATTTATTGCTTTGGAGGTCACACCCATCGATGCACAGGGGTTACTCCTGGCTCATACACTCGGGAATTACTCCTGGTGGTACTTGGAGGACCATATGGGATGCTGGGAATTGAACCCAGGTCGGCCATGTGCAGGGCAAATGCCCTACCTGCTCTGCTATTGCTCCAGCCCCAGAAAGTCCTAATTTATTTTGGCCATTGCTGCTTTTCTTTTGAGGCCATATTATTTAAAAAAAAATAAAAGTCAATGTCAAGGAGAATGTTGCCTGTTTTCTCCACTGTCTTTGAAGTTAAGCATGGTCAGGAGACTTTCATAGGCCCAATGAAGTCAGAAGACTACAGTGAGCAATAATAGAGACTCGTTTTTGCTCCTCTTACCTTGCTGTTGCTACAATCTGCAATGCTCCCAAGAGCTTGCTCCGTTAGTCCAGCTGTCAGAGTGGGAACAATGTGGACTCACCCAAGCCCAGTGCACAAGGAATATTAAAAGACACAAATTTTGGAGTAAAATTATTAAGATAACGTGTGTGTTCCTGCATGAGAACCTCGTCTCTTCCAGCTGATTGAGGAGGCACAGAAAAATGGATGGGTCATGGAACATGTTCTCTAGAAAGCCCAGAACCTGGTCCAGAATGTTTCAACCTTAGTTAGCTCCGTTGGCATTTGGACTCCCTTATTCTTCATTGCCAAGGGCCTATGCTGGGTAGGGTGTTCAGTGCATTCCTTGCCTCTACTCACTAGAAATCAGTTGCACCCTCTCTTTGCCTGTGATAGCTGCAAATGTCTAGAGATCTATTCCCTGGCAGGAGCACTGTCACCTTGAAGAAGTATGGCTCTAGACAAAAAACATGAAAAATTTAGCAAGCACAAGTGTGGGCTTGAGTGGGGGAATGAGGCAGAAGGAAGATGGGAAGAAGCACAGAAAGGGAGCAAGTCCAGAAAGCAGTTTAGGCCAGGAATAGAAATTACCGAATTTGAATTGGGGATGGTGAGTGTTGGCTACTTTTGGATCAGTCTGCAGTTTCTAGGCCTCTGTCTGCATGCCGTGATCCTTGGGGAGTGTCACATGGCTTTTCTGGTTGGCACATAGGTGCCAGTGAGCATGCATAAGCTTCCTGTCTGGCACTTCTGGGTTGAAGATGTGATTATGCTAACCTGGACTATGGGGATGCACCCACTCTTGAGATGAGGAAAGAAAGGCTCAGATTGCAGGAGTAAATTTCTAGGTAGCTTAACTAGAACACCCTGTAATGCAAATGGCCCCAAGGATTTGAACACACACAGCATCCTTGCTTGGTTTCATAGGGGTCACATTTGGATCTGGATCAGGAACAGAAAGAACTTTCTAACATGGCATAATCAAAAATGAACAATGTATCAATTCCAGTTTAACAGAAGACCTGCAAGATTCTAAATATGTTCTCTCTGAATCCCCACTGAACCCTCTGTTTTTATCCCCAGTTTATGGGTGAAGAAATGAGGTTGGAAGCATTTCAGTAATTCATCCAAGGTAGATCTGGGACTCAAACAAGATCTGTTAATGTTTCTGATAACTTGGTCTTGAGACTTTTTAGTAGAATCAGTCTCTTAGGATGTCACGGGCCTCATCCACGGGACATTTGAGTCATGTCAGCATTTGATTCCAGGAAGCAGGATGTGTTTATTGTAATAATGTGCAATCTATGGCAACCCGCCTTTCTGGATGCCAAGGGCAACCAAATTATCCTGAAGCACCTACCAATTGGTGAAGAGAATGTCCTTGCATGTACAGTCTTGCATGCACAAAGATGCATCTTGCCATAAGAAGGCCACTGTGAGCAACACAGTGACTGGAAAAGCTTCCACACAGCAGGACCTCTCTTAGAATGGTGTATTCACTCATTCCTGCCAGAATCCAGCAACCTGGCTCATCGGTCTTCTGTGTACAGGGGAGAAAGCCAAAACTCAAGATGAGACAATTCAACCAAGTGACTTAATTGGAGAAAGAAATGGAGGAGATGCGATTGGCAACCAAATCTTGCTTGGTGGGGCAGGATAAAAGTTCTGCTGGCTGAACATATGCTTGGCATGCAGGAGGTCTGGGCTCCAAACCCTGTACCACATGGTTCCCTGAGCTCTGGATTGATCCCCAAGCCAAAAGCTGGGAGTAGCTCCTGAGTACTGCTGGCTTATGACCTCAAAACCAAATGAAATAAACCATGCTCAGGTTGGGACTCAGACCCTGGTCTTGAAGTCATCTGTTGAAAATGGAAAGGAAGGGGCCAGATGGTATGAGTTCCACAGAAGGACTCTTGATGGGAATGGTGGGAAAAATTCAAGGGGAATGTGCTCACTTGCCCATGTAGTTGGAGTCCTTGTGGGCCAGGCCCTGAGTCAGAGTGGGGAGCTGCTTTGGCAGCAGAGACATGGGATATGCTTTCAAGGAGCCAGGTGGAGAAAAGGCAAGGTTGACAGGGAAAGCACAGAGTCCACTGCTGAACTCCATGGCTCACCCAATGGGCTTTTCTTCTTCTGACTCTTTAGCTGCAAAGTCAGTTTTGCAAGTGGAGTTCTGAATGGCCACAGTAATTCACAGAAGTCCGATGTCCTGGAGAGCAAGAAAAGTTCCATTTCTTTGTAAATGTAATAAAGGGTGATGCTTAGGTCAAAGTTGACCCCAGAGCTAGAGGAGGGGAAGAGAGATAAGGAATGAAATCAGGGGGAGAAGGAAGATAAAGATGATAAAGGAAGTAGCAGTGGAAAGGGGCTGGGGCTTTGTGTGAGGTGGCGAGAGTGGTATAGCTACCTATCCAGAGCACAGACTCAACAGCACGAATAAAAGGAGATCTAAGCTGCAACCATCCAAACTTTGTCATGTTCCTATCAATGTGGCAAGAAGGGATGGGTTGGGGGGTGGAGGATGGAATGGAATATGGGAACACTGGTGGAGGGAAGTTGACACTGGTGGTGGGATTGGTGTTGAAATACTATTTAACCAAAATTCAACTCTCAATAACTTTGTACATTATGATTTTTAAATTAAATCTTTTAAATAAAAATATTTCCACTATAAAAAAATACTTCATTTGTTAGCTCTGTCTCCTGCCAACACAAGTACACAGATACATGGTGCCCACAAGCTTCCATCTCAGGAAAAGCCATCAGTGACCTCAGTTTCCTCCAAAAACACTGATGTGGTGCTGAAGGTCCAGAAGTGGAGTGGTGGTGAAAATAGCTGCTTCCACCATGGCCCTGTGAGTGAGAGGGTCAAACTAGAGGCGGGACATGGTACATGTATAAGTTAGGATAAAGCACGGAGTGAGGCACAATCAGTGGAAGCTGCAAATTCTGTCCTAGGTCCTAGCCACTCTTCAGATTCCTGGCCTAAGCAGCAACCTCTCCTCTCCTCCCCTCCCCTCCCCTCCCCTCCCCTCCCCTCTCCTCTCCTCTCTTCTCCTGTCTCTGTTTCTCTTTATCTTTCTGTCTCTGTGTGTGTGTGTGTGTGTGTGTGTGTGTGTGTATTTGACCCACAATCTCACCTCGACAGTGCTCAGGGTTTACTCCTGGATCTGTGCACAAGGATCACCCCAGGCAGGGATTGGGGGAAACCACATATATGTGGTGCCAAGGATTGAATCAGCTCTACTGCGTGCAAAGGGCCAGAGAGATAGTACAGTGGGCAGGGCTCTTGTCTTGCATCAAACCTAGGTTTGGGCCCTAAAGCGATAACACAACGGGTAGGGCCTTTGCCTTGCACATCACATATGGTCGTCCAAGCACCGCCAGGAGTAATTTCTGAGTGCTGAGCCAGGAGTAACCCTTTGCATTGCTGGGTGTGACCCAAAAAGCAAAAAAAAAAAAAAGAGAGAGAGAGAGAGAGAGAGAGAGAGAGAGAGAGAGAAAAGAAAGACCTGGAGTCAAGAGGAATTTTAAGCTACACTCTAGAGTACTGCAGTGGGACCTAGTATCAGTCACTTCAACTACATGGGCCTTTAGTTTTCTCATTCGTAAGATGGGGTGAGAATTGTATGAGAATTATGAAGATTTTCTGCAGTAGCAATTAATCCCACCAATTCAATAGCTTCCCCCTTTAACTCATCACTGGGCAATGTCCCCACCAGTGGGTCCTTGGCCGCCCAGGGCTCTCCTCTCCCTGAAGCTCCTTCATTCTTTCACCTCTTCAGCAGAAGCAATAAAATCCTTTCACTGGCTGACAAGGAAAAGGCAGAGCTGCCTCAACTGCTGGGTAATTCAGGAAGCCTCTTTCTCATTTTAATTGGTTTCCTAATTGGAACTGTTTATGGGTGGCTGAGGCAGCCTGGGATGAAGACTGGGCAGGCAATTATGTGCCTGGCATTCTTGTCCAGCAGCAGTTAATAGTTTAATAACAAGAAGGTGGACAATCCCCCCACAAGTTCACTGGAATGCCATGATTTTGTTTTCCAGAAACACCTCCATTCCCAGCCATACTCCAAGTCAGAAATGATGTCAAGCAAGGCTCCTCCAGCAGCTCCCAAACTGGCAGTTCATGGGGCTTTGGGTTCCTCTTTGATTTAGGGGACGGTGCGGAACAGGGGCCCTCTGGGGCCTGTCAGGTTTATAACTGCTCACTCCCTCACTGGCTGGAGATAAGGGGTAAGCAGGGTCCATGATGGGCCTGATTGATTCCCCGGAACGAAGGTTTGTCTTCCCTGGCGGATGGATGGCTTCATTCTGGTAGATGAGGTCGCCCGAGTCAAGGCAATAAAATGTCTGATATTCACATGAAAGCCCATTTTCAAAGCCCACTCGGAGGGAGAATCTTCTCGGCCCTGGTGCTTGCCTGAGCTCCATCAGAAAACTGCTTCCGCTCTAAGCCCCTTCTTTCTGCCCTAAGGTTTATTCCAGAATGTAATCCTGCCTGCCGCCCCCAACACCCCCCAGCAGACCAAAATTGGATGGCTCTAATTTATGAAAATTTGGGTCAGTTGGTGCGGGGATGGGGGGTGTGCAGAAAAATTGTTCATAACGACTTGAACATTTGGCTGAAATAAGCAAGCTGAGTGTCATTTTCCCAAAGGAAATCATATTCTAATTGTTGCCACATCATGGCAACTGGGTCCTTGGTTGTTTTCAACAAGCTCACTTTTAGCTCTAAGAGTCCCTGGTATCAATTTTCTGGTAGAGAAACAGCAGACTGGGAACTCGGCTTTCCTCTAATCCCACAGATTACAAATATCTTTTTCTTAATGCTACTGTACCAAGGTGGCATTATCTAAAGTGAAAACTAAGAAAAGGTTTGGATTGGGGGAAAGACAGAACTTTTTTTTTCCTCCTAAAGTAATGAGAACAGATGATCTGTGTGTAAGAACATAGATTAGAAATCTTAAGCAGAACAGTGATGTCTGTTTATGATTTGGCGGGAGCGAGACTTTGAACTTTGAACTCCAAGATTTTATGTACTTGGCGGGAGAGGTGAGGTTCTTTTTGTTCATTTTTTTGGTTTGGGACCACATCTGACAGTGCTCAGGGCTTACTCCTTGCTTTGTGCTCAGGGATTACTCCTGGCAGGAGACAAAATAGGGTGAGTCAGGAAAGAATACGGGGTGTGAGGGATCGAACCCAGATCAACCACACGCAAGGCAAGTGCTTTACCCACAATATTGTCTCTCCAGTCCCAGGAATTTATGTATTTTATCCACATGGTTCAGCACTTAGCATTTGGTGGTGGGTCTGGGCAAGGGGTAACTTCCCCAGCATTGGTTGGTTTCTTTAAATGTTCAGTAGTATGCAGCCTAGCCCTAAACAAATAAACATCTTTTGTGTCTCAGGGCTGGAGCGACAGCACAGCAGCAGGGCGTTTGCCTTGCATGCAGCCAGCCAAGCGGAACTGGGTTCTATTCCTCTGCCCCTCTTGGAGACCCGGCAGGCTACCGAGAGTTTCTTGCCCACATGGCCAAGCCTGGCAAGCTACCCGTGACATATTCAATATGCCAAACACAGTAACAACAAGTCTCAAAATGGAGACTTTTCTGGGCTCGCTTGAGCAAATCGATGAACAATGGGAGGACAGTGTCTCTCTAAAAACAACAAAAACAATGACTCACCTCCAGAGAGATCATGGAGTGGGCAAAGCACTTGTTCTCCACATGGCCAAGTCTGGTTTTGATCCCTGACACCCAATATGAACCCCCAGCATCATCAGGAGTGAACCCTGAGCACAGACCCAGGAGTGAACCTGAATATACTGGGTATTTTCCCTCCACCAAAAACCTAAACAAGGCTTCACACCCCCCAGAGATGAGAACACCTCCCCAAATGTTCTTTTCCATTGGTATTTTTGTAGAAAAAGTTTTGATGCTTTGTTTAGATGTAGATTTTCGCTATCAATCACCCTTGACCTTCATAAAACACAGGATATACCTGTGTAGGCGATGGCAATCAGGTCCTGACCACAGCTTGGACCTGCGGTTGCAGCAATGGGAAGAAGCCACCAGTTGAAGCTGCATCCTGCTTCCTTGCGCCAGAGATGTTCAAATGGGGAGTAGTGTGTGTAAAAAATTAGGGGCTTGGTACTTAGTAACTGCTCAATAAAACATCTCTGTTATTGATGTATACACATCATTATATCTAAAGGAAATGTATGCAATGTGCATACACATGTTTTGGCTTTCTCCACTTTTTATCTGGAAGTTTTTTTTTTTTTTAAACATGGTTGCAGTGTGATTTTGCCCAGAGAAAGGCAGCCCTCACCAGAACTGTTCATTGGGTTTTGTGGACTTGCCATTAGGTCCATCTTGTCTTATGGGAACTATGGATTAGCTCGACTTAGGTCACATATCCATGTGTGAAACAGAAGAATGGGGTGTTTTGATTGTCCAGACCTTGGTCATGTGTTTGTCTTTGTGGTCAATAATGGTGCTGACTCACCTGAGCCTTCTGGTGAGCTAGTGGGGAGGAAAGGTTCCCCAAAGAAAGATCTAGGTGGTGTATTATCAGAAAAAGGAAAACTCCTCATAGGATAGTTAAAAACTGCTTTATTTGGTATGACAGAGAACTCAAGACTTCATAGTTATTTAAAGAACCACCACAGACCCACACCTACCCAGGGATTCAGAAAGTCCCTGATTTCTGTGAATCCCAGACTCGTAAGAAGTCTGGCAAATATTTTTGAAAATAATCTGGACTGATACTCCTCAAAAAACTAGAAATTGAGTTCCCATTTGACCCAGCAGTACCACTTCTGGGAATATACTCTGGGGGTCCAAAAACACACAGCAGAAACACCTTCTATGTTCATTGTACTTCTATGTTCATTGCAGCACTATTCACCATAACCAGAATCTGGAAACAACCTGAGTGCTTGAGAGCAGATGAATGTATAAAGAAACTATGCTCAATAAAACACCTCTGTACATCTACACAATGGAATACTGCACAGATGTTAGGAAAAATGAAGTCATGAAATTTGCCTATAAATGGATGGACATGGAGAGGATCATGCTGAGTGAGATGAGTCAGAAAGAAAGAGACAGAAATAGAATGACTGCATTCATAGTTGTGGGATATTAAAAATAGTATGAAACTAATATTGAAGGCCAGGGAAAATAGGCCAGGAGGACTGATCAATAAAAGGTTGCAAACTGCCACAAGGGTGTGAGGGTGGAGGGTAGTTAAGTTAGAGGAGAGCGTATTATGACAACATTAGTTGGAAATGATCGCTCTGGACAAGAACTGAACATTAAAAGTAGGTAAAGAGATATACATGATAACCGTTCAGCATCTGTATTGCAAACCATAATGCCTAAAATGAGAGAGAGAAAGAAAGAGAGAGAGACAGAGAGAGGAGGGGTGCCTGCTAGAGAGGTGAGCTGGGGTATGGGAGGGAAACTAGGGACATTGATGCTGGAAAATTACACTGGTGGAGGGATGTGTTTTGGAATTTTGTATGACTGAAACCCTATCATGAACAGTTTTGTAATGCTCTATCTCACAGAGATTCACTAAAATTAAAAATAAAAAAGTCTGGCAAACAGTAAATAAGGTATTTGTATACAAAGGCTGAAACCCCTCACCAAAGGTGGGGCTTCCTATGACAAGGAGCTTTGCATTTCTTCAGAAACCCAAGCAGGGCCTTGGGAAGGCTTGGTAAGTCATCTGCTAAACTCAGCAAGTTCTCTACCCCACTCTGTTCATATTTCTGCATTCCCATTTCTGGCCACTGAAAAGAAGTAGCAAAAGACAGCTGAAATACTTTCATCAAGGTGAAAAATTCCACCCCACCCCACCTCACCCCCGAAGGACAGTAGCCATCAGTTAAAGAGATTTGAAAGAGAAAAATGTGTCAGTTACTCATTCATGGACCATTTCATCCAAGAGATGAAGCTCCAGCAACCCCTCAAGAATTAAACTAGCTTTAAAACACTTTTCTACCTTTAAAACATTTCCAAGGCTCTCCTTTGTCCAATCTTTTATAGCCATGTTTCCCAAAATGCAAATGGAAATTAATAAATATTATGTTAACAATCCTCCTTTTAAGTAATTTTAGAAAATACTGTGACCATTTGTTGTAGGACTCCTCTTTGATGATAATCTTTGAGGATAATCAGTTCACATCGTCCCTGAATTCACCCCAATAGTTGGTGCATACCTAACACATCCTGGGGACTTTCTTAAATTATTGTATTCATTCTCTCAACATACATGTATCATTTCCATTTTATGGTCAATAAAAAAAATAGGCACATGTGTTTAGTGACATGTATAGGCTATGACCAGCATTCAAATTTAGCTTGTCCCAGAACTCACCCTTTTTAAGCTCTCTGCCACACTGAGTATTCTATTTAAGTGTTGATATGTATTAGAGGCTATTCAAGAAGAAAATGAGAAAACATTTTCCTTCAAACATATTTGACCCTGAACATTCCTATACAAGATCTCATGAAGTCAAGCTTGCACGCACCCTGTGTTAGGAAAAAAATGCCTAAAACAATTGTTCATTTTTCTAAGCTTCTCTGAGTCAACATTTATGGACTATAAACATCAGGCACATTCCGAGTCAGGAAAGGGCAGAATGACTGCCCTAGGGGAGCCCAGTGTCCAGAAGACAAGATGACAGACTCATTAGTGTTGAGACAGACATAAGAATAATAGACCCTAGGCAAACAGAGAGGGAGGGTGGATCCACACTACCTGGAGGCACCCTGGAACACTTAAAAGAGAAGATGAGTTTGAAGTGTGGGCCTTAAAAGATGAATAGAGCCTGCCAAGCACAAAGGGAAGAGATACTGCAAGCAGAGGGAGCAGCGGGACTGCCTCTTGCCTCTACACTCCCACCCCATCTTGTGGCAATGCTATAGAAAGAGTGGAGGGGTGGCATATGCAACTTCCTTATGAACCTTTCTCTCAAAGAACCTGGTAGGAAGAAAATGACATGACAGAAGCAGTTATAAGCACCCTTGGGAGGGCGACTTAGCAAACCTCACTGCCTTTTCATTGCTTCCTCAAGATGCCAGTTAGGTTTGGCAAAACTTGGGGCACCACCTAGCAGCAAATCTCACCACCATCAACAGGGATAAATCAGCTTTTATTTTCCCAGTTCCCAGTGCTTCTCTGTTTTTTCCCCCTTTTTGGGTCACATCCAGAGATGCTCAGGGGTTAAATCCTGGCTCTGCACTCAGAAATTACTCCTGGCAGTGCTTGGGGGACCGTATGGGATGCTGGGTATCGAACCCAGGTAGCCATGTGCAAGGCAAATGCCCTACCCGTTGTACTATCGCTCTGGCCCTTCTCTGGTGGTTTTAAGTTGGGTCAACACCTTCTTAACGCCCCTTCCTTCAGCTGCTGGCACTTCCATTCTTCTTCCCTTGATGTTGGTCAGCCTTTGTGACTTGATAAGAGGAATACAGCCGCGTTCCCTCTCCATTCCTCCTTTCAACCTTGTTTCTTGATCTCTCTGTCTCTGTATGTCTCCTGATCCCCCACCATGGAATGTAGCCACCATGATGTAAGGAAGTGGAGATCATTGGTGGAGGACATGGAATATAAAACCCTTCCCCTCAGCATGCCCCCTCCCCCAATAAAAACCCCTCAGTTCTGAACCTTGAATCTCTGTGTGAAAATATTTAGTTTGTGCCTCTAGCTTACCTACATTAAGTTGTAGAGGCTGGTGGTTGCAGACAAGAAGCAATCATATGGCAGAGAAAGCCTCATTTTTGGAAGTCTGTTTGCATATTGTTCTGATTCCCAGGAGGATGAGACCCTCAACAAAAATACAGGAAAAAAAAAACAGCACATTTATTCGGTGGTCCTGGAAGCATGTGTGGACTCAGACCCTCCAAGCCATGAGGTTGAACTGAGATTTCCCACCGAGATCATCAAAACTGAGTTTTCAAAAACATTTTCTAGCAGGTATTGTGCAAAATTTACCTATGGCCCTGATACTCACGATTCAAAGTAGGAGGCCTCCATGCTCTGTCTGTCACCTCTTTGTCAAACCTGCTCTGCTGAGTCTTCTCCATAGGAAGGAATTTTCTCTTCACTCAAGAGTGGCCCTGAGCTCCGGACTGATGACAAGCAACTCTTTCGGACTAGGGAGACCCTCAAGATAGTTTCTGACAGTTGTGGAATCTGCAACCCGGAGTGCAAGTGCCAGTGGGTCTGTGCAGAGTCATGGAGAAACCATCCTCCTGGGCTCCTGAACCTCCAGCCCAGGCTGTCCTCGCTCCTCTGGTGGCAGAGTGGAGGGTGCCCAGGAGGAAGGGATGCACTGAAGCTGTCCACGGTCAATCAGGCTGGAAGCATCTGGCAGGATCTTTGTCCCTGGAGGGAAGTAGATCCCATGCACCTTTTCAAAGTGTTCTAAACAGCCAGTGTTGAAATGCAAAGTGTTTTCCTTTCAACTATCCAAGAACAAAGAAAGCACAATTCACGGGGAAAGGTGATGTTTTCTGACCTTGGCTCCTTTCTGACCTTGTTTTCTTCTTTCCTGAGGCTCCCTAGTCCTACAGGTTGAACCCCCTAGTCTCATGCTCTGCCATTTACTTGATTTTCACCTGTGCTCCTTTGGATGGTCTCCACCAGGGGCCATATGCCCCCTTCCCCACCACTACCAGTTGAGAAATGCTGGCTTAAAGCATTCTGGGAAATGCAGGGGTCAAAACCTTCTGGGCATCCCTCCTGCCTATATATTCAGCAGCTTGCAGTTGTGAGCACAGGCAGAGTCCACCTACTTAGAGAGTCACCATGAAGTCAAAATGATCACTGACATCCTCCCCTTGTATGACAGGGAAGTTGCAGAGAAGAGCAGGAATACTGAGGGCAGCTCACCCCAAGTGATCCCACTGGGGAAGGAAGGACTTTCTGTTCCTTTCTCAGCTACTTCAACCAGATCAGAACTGAGGCCAGTGGTGTTTCCTGGAGCTCTGCAGCAGCCTCGTGAGGGCACCGGGAGGAGAAGGAAGGTAGCAGTGCTCTCCTTTTCTTATAAGACCAGCATCCAAATCATTTTTTGCAGGATGCCTTTAGCAGGTGCGGGAGCCACCCTCCCTCCCACCTCCCCCAGCCCCTCCAGCCGTCCACACAAATAAAATCCTCAGAATGGCCAATATATTCTGCGCAAAGTCACAATAGCCCGCAAGAAGAAATGCATTAACTTATAACTTGGAACCTAGGCTATTTAGCATCCCATTAAAAATATTCAAAATATAAATCAAAATTCATGGGAATAAGTAATATTCAATTTAGAATTTATGGCATTTTAAAATAGGATGATTTCCGCAAATGTGCAATAAATTTGGTTTTGTGGAATTGCACTTGCCACCTTATCATGACAGTTGCTTTATCTACACAGCCCACCAAAGCGGAGTCACTTTATAGAATCTAAATTCACAAATCAACTGTCGTCTTCACTTCACTGATTCATTGCTGATGGGCCTTTCACAAGGTAAAAAAAAAAAAATCGCCTCTGAGTTGACAAGAGTAATAAATGGGAGGTGAGCGTTGCCCATCTATCCGCTGGCCCGCTGACCCGCCTGAGTGATACATGGCAGAATAAACTCGGAAACCAACCTCAGCTTTTGACCTCTCAGAGTCAATGGAAACAGAAGAGCATTTATGATGATCACTGTTTAGGGATTATGGTCTGGCCAGAGGATGAGACTAGTTCAAGGAGCACCTGGAAAACTGTAACAGAGGCCAGAATGACCATTGAGAACCCCCACATCTGAAATTTTAGAGAGCCTTTTCCTTTATCCATTCTCCCAGCACTGTCTTGATTGGTGGTTTAATCGGGTGAGAGCATCTGGTTTTGCACATAGCAAAGGGAAGGAACACCTTTGTGTCTGCAGAGAAAATACAACCAAAACACAAGATAAAAGAAAAGAAAGGGACCAAATCAAGGGCATGGTTTGGCTGCAGGTAGCCCTGGAGCTGTCTGTGAAGAAAAGTTTTGCTAAAGGCTAAGTTCTGCTTCGTAGCAGGGGAAGAAAAGCTCTGCCTCGTTAGGATACCATGACAAATAGCAAAATACACACAAGCATTAACTCTTCCTTTAAGACATAAAATTGGGAGTGGCTGGCAAGGTGGTTCAGAGATAGACACTTGTCTGCCTTGCTGTGTGAGGTCATGCTTTTGATCCCAGGCACCACAAAAACAAAGAAAACAACTGAAGATCACCTTCAATTTAATACTCATTGGAAAGTAAATTAAATGTCTTCAATCTATTTATGTGTAGTCTTTATTACCTGACTTTTTTTTAAAAGTACATTTGTAGATTGATTATGTTTGAGGAAAAGGTAGAAGCCAGTTCAGTGGCACTGTAGCACTGTCCTCCCATTGTTAATCGATTTGCTTGAGCAGGCCCAGTAACATCTCCATTGTGAGACTGATTATTACTGTGTTTGGCATATCGAATACGTCATGGGTAGCTTGCCAGGCTTTGCTGTGTGGGCAAAATACTCTCCGTAGCTTGTCGGGCTCTCCGAGAGGGGCCGAGGAATCGAACCTTTGGTTGGTCGCATGCAAGGCAAACACCCTACCCATTGTGCTACATATACAGTCATGCAGATCTCCATATCTGAACTCATCCTGGAACAGAAAGAAAATATATGGATTCAAAATAACTAATAAGAGTCCAAAAATCAGTGAATATTCAGATATTAATGTCTTTCTTGTAAGAAGCACTCGACAAGAGGGACTTATCTTATTGGTAAAGGGAAATGTGTTTGATATTTGCATGACTGAGACCTAAACCTGAAAGTTTTGTAACCTTTCCCACAGTGATTCAATAAATAAATAAATTAAAACAAAAGAGGGACTTATCTAAGGAAGGATGAATTTGGCCCTTCAAATGCAGATATTCTATTGGTAAGATAAATGTGAGTTTATTTTGTTTGTTTGTGGCCACACCTGGCTATGTTCAGGGCTTACTCCAGGCACTGTGCTAAGGGATCACTCCTGATGGTGCTCAGGGAACCAACTATATAGGGTGCCAGGGATTAATCCCAGTTGGTCGTGTGTAAGGTAGATGCCCTACCCACTGTACTATCTCTCTAGCCACAAGGTTAGTGTTTTAAAGGACTGTAGTTAACAGTAAGATAATGCCATATCTTTATAGAAAGGCTGAAAAAGGAAATAGTCATCTGAAATAAAATCTTCCTACTGCAATTATTATTGTTTTATATATTCTCTTACAATTTTAATGATGTTCATTCATAAAAATAGTACGTATCATCTATTTCTCAAGCTTTTCCCCATTTGCTTCATGCTTTTTGTAATTATACCTTTGACTACCTAATTATTAAATGGGTACCCTACAATTCTATTAATCAGATATTAGTTTATAATTATTGAGTATTTAGGCAATTTTTAAAGTTTCAAATTATAAATACTGTTCAAGTTATCAGCTCCATATTAATGAAAAAAGCCTTATCCTTATTGACTTCCATTTCAAAGGACTAATTAAATAGTAAATTAAATACAGCTGGTAGAAAATGAGTGAACTAAATTTGGAAAAAGTTACTCAGAATCAAAAATGGAGGCAACAAAAGATGGCTCAATTAGACAAAAGCTCAGAATGGAATATGAGAATGCGATATATCAATGAGGAGTTCAGGACATGAGGGAAAGAAGAATGCAAGAATACAAAATATGTAAATTGTAACTAAAGACTGGGAGTTTCCAAGAACTGAAGAGTTCTGAAACCCCAAATAAAAGAAACATATTAAGTATTGGGAAAAATAAATTTATATTCACCCACATAGTAATGTAGCTATAGAAAACCAAAGACAAAAGAAAAATCCTTTAAGCAAACAGAGAGGAAAGGACAATTAGAAAGACAATAGACTTATTAGAAGCAACTAGAGCTATAAAACAATAGGAAAATATCTTCAAGTAGTTGAAAAAAATAATTTTCTAATGTCACACAATTAATCACTTTGAAGTAAGGATTGAATGAAACATTTCAAAGGCAAAGATAGTTTACTATTCAAAGATGCTTTCTTCTAAAAGTTAAAGGGAAGAAAGGACTGACTTGTGAAAGAGTAAGTGGGAGATTATTTCACTCCCAGAAACATGGGAGTGAAATTAACCTCAAACAGATCACATTCTATATAACCATTGTACAATTAAGCTACAAAGAGAATCCTAATATTTATTTGGAAATGAAATAATGAAAACAACCCAAAATCTCTACATAGCAATGGGTCAAAAATAAATTTTACTAATAGTTGAGTATTTAAACACCTGTATAACAAAGGATTAGTTAACTTGCTACAAACACTACAATATAGTAACAACTAATTGTGGCCATAAAGTCACATATTATAGAGAATTAATGAACTATGTATTCAACTTGAGAACTTGGACGATACATAAGTCTATATATAGTTGGAATAATAAATAACTTTAAAATGAATAAAATGAGAAAAACAAGAAAAGTTTTAATTTGGTTAACCCAATTAAAAGCTGCATCTTGAACAAACTAGTAGACACAACTCTGGCAAGAAATTAAAAAAAATATGAGAGAAGGTCTAGAATTAAAAAAAACAGGGAACAAAATTATGTATACTGTAAAATTTTCAATATTATGAGAATTTTAGAAATAGTTTGTGAATGAATTTTAAATCTCAGAGGGAATGGAACATTTCTAGAGAGAAATAATAATATTAACTCACAAGCAAATGGAAAAATCTAAATAGTTTATTGAGTATATTGCATTAATATAATCCATATTCACAAAAATATTTTCCAGAAATTCCAGGTCCACAAGGTTTTAAATGGGTTTTAGCAAATTATCTAATAACTGATAACCCCAGATATACAGAAACTACAGCATGAAACAGAAACAGGGTTTGAAAATTTCTAAACTTTTGGCTGGATAAATAGCTCAATGATCTAAGCACATACTGTGCATGTGCTCAAACCCAATCCCCAAAATTGGACAATTATAGTCCCCTGAGCACTACCAAATATAAACCCTAAACACAGAGCCATGAGAAGCCCCTGTGCACTGCCGGGTGTGACCCCAAAACTGAAAACAAAGTATTTCCAAATCTTTTAGGAGACAAGTTCATCCAGTCAGGAAAGCTAGATAAAAACATGACAGCAAATTGAAACTATAGATAAATTTTATATGTAAATATACAAATCCTTCAAAAAGTCTATAAAGGAGAACACATACACATAAGCAGGGTGGACCCCCTCAAGGGCAATTTAATATTAGAAATGCATAAAGAAATGTATCATATTAAGAATTACTTATAAATCATAATCATAACAAATTATTAGAAAGAAAATGCCCATGCAATCCAACTCATTCATGACAAGTCATTGCAATCTGGAAGTAGGAAATGTTTACCAAGAACTTGGCAAATTCTGCACATGATGGTAAAACTTTAGGTGTAGAAAATAAGACCAAAAGAACCTCTTTTACCACTTTTATTCAACATTGTTCTAGAGGTGCTACAAAATGTAATAAGATAAGAAAAATAAAGATGTAGAAGAATTTGAAAAGCTAAAATGTAACTACATAATTTATATAGAGTATTAATATATGTTAACTATCCAGAAAATCCAAAAGAATTGATTAACAACATAAGAGCATGAATGTCTCTGGATTCAAAATCAACATGTTAAAAGCAGTTAAATACCTATATATTAGTGAAAACTATCAAAAATGTAGTTTAAACAGTTATGAAAAACATGGGACTAAATAGGTTTTAATATGTTCACAATGAAAATTACAAAAATGTATAGGTCATAAAAAGCATAAGCATTGCAGGTTTAATGATAACACCCAATCTATAAATCTGGTACACATTTGATCAAAATTTCTAACAGGTCTTTCTCAGAAAGTGGCAAGTTATTTCTAAATTAATTTAGTATACAAGGGTTGAAAACTAATAAAGCAAGTACTCAATAACTCTTAGCTGTCATCATCATCATTTTCACCACCATCAATTCATGGGCCCAATCACAGTAAGAACTTCAAGTCTCTGTAGTGATACTCAATCTGTTATGATTCTTTTTTTTTTCTGAGAAAATGAAACTTGGAAAACGCAATTGCCATTTTATCAGCTACTGGAAAGACATGTCCCATGACATTGCTTTTGCCAGCACAAAGACATTTATTTACTGGAAATATCAAGAACTGTTGACTTGTAGCCCTCCACGAGGCATTACAAATGACAGTTCCTAACTCACTCCAGCTACCTCACCTGACAGTATAACGCCGGGAGACAAGAAGACACCATTTGAACACGCATCGAGAGCAGGGTCTCTTTAGAATGTGCTGCAGCATGCTGAGACCAAACATGACCTTGCTGTTTTCTCGGGAATTCAGAAAATTTCCCACCATTTCTCTGGTTGCAATAGTTGGTCCTTCACATGTCTCTGTGGAAATGCCTTTCTAAGGATAAAAGCATAGGCTGAAAATCTTAGCCACATTCATTCACTGATCAAATATTCATTGAGCATGTACTCTGTGCTACAGATTCTGCTGTAAACAGAAGGTGTTGCCCTCAAAAGCAAATGCCAATTAGAAGAAGCAGCTGTGAGAAAAAAAAACTAAGATAAGATATGCAGTCTGTTAGAACGTGGTAAATGCTTAGAGGAAATACAAACCAGGAAAGACAGTAGGCTGGAATATATGGCAATGACTTAGGACTGAGGGGAATGTGTGTGAGAAAGGGGGGCATGAAGAGCCTTGGCAGAGAAGGTGCTACTTTAGTAAAGAGTCATAGAAGATGAGGACATGAGTTGTGGAGATAACTAAGAAAACAGTTATCTGAAAAGAGGGAACAGAGTCAGAAATAAGAGTAAGCCTGGACAGTTCGGGAGACATCACAAGACCCTTGTGACCAGAAGAAAATGAGTCCAAGGATAGGCTCATAGAAGAGGATAAGAAGTAATGAGGTTGGAGCTGGAGTGATAACATAGAGGGTAGGGCATTTGCCTTGCACACAGCCAACCCGGGTTCAATTCCCAGCATCCCATATGGTCCACTGAGCACTGCCTGAGGTCATGAGCCAGGACCAACCCCTGTGCAATGCTGGGTGTGACCAAAAAAGCTAAAATATAAAAAAAAAAAAGTAATGAGGCTGGAGCGATAGCACAGCGGTAGGGTGTTTACCTTGCACGCAGCTAACATGGCCGACCCGAGTTCGATTCCTCCACCCCTCTCAGAGAACCCGGCAAGCTACCGAGAGTATCTCGCCAGCACAGCAGAGCCTGGCAAGCTACCTGTGACGTATTCGATATGCCAAACACAGTAACAACAAAGTCTCCAATGGAGACGTTACTGGGCCCACTTGAGCAAATCGGTGAACAATGGGAGGACAGTGACAGTGACAGAGGTGAAGTGCAATTGATATTGGACTTTATACACAGTTATAAGAAATTGGCTTTTACTTGAAGACATGTATCTAATCTTAATGCTCATCTTGACAACACAGAGGTCAGAAAGCTTTTTCCTAACGAGTCAGAGGTTTGGAGACCATATGGTCTTTCTTGCAGATTCTTTACGGTGCCATTCATTGACGCTTGAACAAGGACAAAAAAATTGGTGGAACTGGTTTCCAATGAAACTTTCTTTATACAAACTGGCTGGACTCTGTCCCGGGGGCCACAGTTTGTAGATTCCTGCTGTAGACAATGTAAGGATGGCCTTAGGATGTAGGTTGCAACCATAGTTCTACCCTGTGTTGGACATGCAATACCAAGGAAATTATTTCATCTCACCATGTAAAATTGACAGAGTATGGTAGAGGAATAGCGGGAGGATCAGATAACTGAATATGGTTGTCATGTAAATTTTTTAAATGAGAGGTATAATTATGACCCTCCCTAGAAGTTTATGAAATTTAAACCGAGATTGAGTTGAATGCATCAAACCCATGTGAAGGCAAGCCCACAGGCTTCAGGATCTCAGAGGGAATTGCATAGCATTTGGGATCAAAACAGTTTTATTTTCTGAACACTCTGTGTATGTACTGAGAATATTTACTATGTGCCAGGCCAGGGGCAATGGTGGCATGTGGGAATGCCTTGAGGAACTCCATGCTGATGTCAAGTTAAGAGAGAGAGAGAGAGAGAGAGAGAGAGAGAAGGAGAGAGAGAGAGAGTGTGTGTGTGTGTGTGTGGTAGCTGTGGTGGTGTTGTATGTGGGGGGTTGGGTACCCATTTCAATGATCAATAAGAAAAGCTTCCAGACAAAACAATTATTTTAATTTAGTGCTTTTGTGTTTCAAAACCAATTCACTAAGATGTGACTCTGAGGTCCTAAAGTACAATTCACATCTGAATTTGACTCCAGTTGTGCATGGACATTACAGCTTAACCACCAGGGCATTAATTGAAACACTAGAAAATTCTTCTGGTCAGTTTCATTATCTAATGGCACTTGGGTTTTCTAATGCATCTTAATAAGAGCTGTTGCATATGCATAGACAAGTTAAGATTTTACAGAACAGTTTATCCTGATTAAAAAAGAAATACAACTGGCCACGTTCTCCTTAGTCCTCATAGAAGGTTATTTTCCCATTAATTTTTTCAAATAGAACTTTAAAATAGTGGCTGGATTTCTCTTAAGACTTCATTTTTTTGGTTTGCCTCTAAAATTCATTGTCATGAGCATTCTCCCCAGTTTAGTTTATGTAGTTGCACTGAGTTCCCTAATATTACTGAGCACAGAGATACCTTCCCCTAAATGTTAATCTCTAAAAAAAATTGTAGCTCTATGCTAGACATAAGGTTTTTTTCACCCTCAACTTGACTTACTTTAAGAGTTAAGTATACCATTTGCTAATGAAATTTTTCAGTATTGACTCAAAACCTTGCTGTTTAAAACCATTTAGAAAAAAAAAAAATTTTTAGAAAGCCATTTGAACTGTTAGTTTGCATTGTACTCTCCGGGTGTGGGAACACTGATATTCCACGCTTGATACATGATACAGATTCCACAAGATTTTACTTTTGTTTTAATGCATATTGAAAGCATATTTTTAAAATAAAAATATTTCAAGCTGTAATCATATCAATTTATTAACTACTGACTGGATTCTATTCAATTTTATGGGGGATGGGAGGAAAAGAAAGAAAACAAGAAATAACAAAGTCCTAACCTAACAGAAAGGAATGGTGAAAAGCCCAAAATCTTCAAAGTTGGCCCTTTGTCAAGCTGCATATGGTCACATAATCTTTTAAAAAGCACAATTCAAGTCTAGATTTAATTATGTAATAGCATAAATGGAATTACAGTGCTGATGAAGTTCAGTGCTTAAGTGTAAGCACACACCAGGCGGGTGGAGTGCCTCTGACTTGGGGACTTGGCCACGGAGCAGCCCAGAGCACCTCTGTCCTGCCTTTCCCCCTCTAAATCAGCCACAGGGCTGGATGGGGTCCCTCATAGGAACGGCATTCCCGTCAGCTTGTCAACAAGATCATAATGCAGGATTAATCAGTACTTTCCAGGAAGGCATGATGAATGCTGTATCTTCTTTTTTTGAATTTGGGATGAGAGGGGGTTACCAGGGATTAGCTCATGAAAAACCTTGGGCTCCTGTAGAAGAGTTCCAGGTTGGATGGAGTTGACCAGTTTTCCCAACACTGTTATTGAAGAGGCTTTCCTTGCTCCACTTCCTATTTTTTGCTCCTTGATCAAAGATTAACTGATATATACCTGAGGGACGCTCTCAGGATATTCAACTCTACTTCATTGATCTGAGGATCTGTCTTTATTCCAGTACCATGCTGTTTTAATTACTACCGCTTTGCAGTGCAGTTTGAAGTTGGGGAAAGTGATACCTCTCATGATGTTGAAAGGTGGTAAAGTGTTAGAAACGAGAAACCCTCTCAGCTGAGGGCTGGAAAGACAGTAGAGCAGGTAGGGCATTTGCCTTGCATGTGGCCGAGCCTGGTTTAATCCCCGCCATTCCATATGGTCCTTCGAGCATCGCCAGGAGTAATTCCTGAGTACAGAGCCAAGAGCAACCCCTGAGCACCGGTGGGTGTAACCCCAAAAGAAAGAAAGAAAGAAAGAAAGAAAGAAAGAAAGAAAGAAAGAAATGCTCACAGCAACAGTAAACTGTGGGTGGGAGGCAAACAGGGGTGAAAGGAGGGAGATTTGGTGGGAAGGGAAGTAAGTGGACACTGGTGAAGGCATCAGAGCTGAAACACTGTGTGCCTGAAACCCAATCATGAATAACTTTGTAATTTCACGGTGACTAAATTTAAAAAAGAAAAAGAAGAGTTTCAGGTTGAACTCTGAGTGGAGATCAGGCCAACATTATGACATTTACATCTACCTGAGTGCTGTGATTTCCTTATTGCCTGCCCGACTTGAAGGTCAGCCTCTACTGGTAAAAATCTAGGAAGACACAGGACCTTTCAAATCTGCCTCTTTCCTTTTATTTTATTAAGTTATTCATGTTTGGGGGGCCACATTCAGCACTTCTCAGGGCTTACTCCTGGCTCTATGCTCAGGGATCAGTCCTTGAAGACTTGGTAGACCATAGGGGATGCCAGAGATCAAACCTAGGTTGGCCGTGTGCTAGGCAAGCAAGTGCCTTACCTGCTAAACTATTACCCCCAGCCTCTTTTCTTTTATAGCTGAGGCAACTCAGTGAGAGTGAGGACCTTTGGCCCTGGGTCAGACCCTATCTGTAGTGCTGGAATATCTTCTTGTTGTAGCTACAATCATAGGACCAACACTGCCCAGTCAACGCTCTCCCACCAGGGGCAAAGTGTTCTTGGTGCTTCTCCACTAGACTTGAAATTTTGCATGGGATTATGTTTCCTTCTTTCTGTGTTCTCAGCATCTAGAATATAGTCTCTGACGAATTGTGAATAAAACAATGCCCAGAGAATTGGCTATGAGCCAGGAGAGAACTTGACGGTCTACATTTGCTTTTTTGGGTCACACCCAGCTATGCTCAGGGGTTATTCCTGGCTCTGCACTCAGAAATTACTCCTGACAGAGCTCAGGGGACTATATGGGATGTTGGGGATCGAACCCAGGTGGGCCGCGTGCATGGCAAATGTCCTTCCCACTGTGCTATCACTCCAGCTCCGACATTCTGCATTTACAAACTCACAAAGTTCACTTTTTCTGATGAAAAATAAAGAGATGCAAGAAGCTAGACAATCTGCTTAGGCTCTCAAGACCAGTCATCAGGGAAATGAAATTGGGATGCAAATCTATTTTTCAAATGCAAGCTTGGCACTGTACCTACAGGTGAGGGGGTAAAAAGGTAATGTCTGGTAGAGAGGGAGCTGATCCTAAAGTCAGGACCACATTGGAAGCAGTTGGAATTTGCAGAAGGGACCATCATGGGCCAGAAAAGTTCCTTGGAATAGCTACCCTCCAAAACCTTTCTCTGCTGCTGATCTTCCAATGGGAGTTGGTGCACAGAGCAGGTCATAGCATATTTGTTTTAGACCTTAAGCCCATAGAAGATTAGTCCGGGGAATTTCAGTAGAGGAAGAAAAGAACACAGTGGCCTGATTTGTAAGAAAGCATGCCAAGGTACAGCCAGTAAAGCCCAAATAGCTGTGCTAATGCAGGTCAGGCAATAGACCATGAACTACTCAGCACTCCAGCTTTTGCCTCATTGGGGCCGGGAAATGCAGCCATGAGTCACCTGCCAGCACGGTTTCGACTCACCACTAGGTGACATTCTCCTCAAAATCACCCCTTCTGCCCCTTAAAGCTGTGAAGCCAAGGTTGGATGCTTCAAGCCCAATTTTGCCAAGCATCAGCTTACTCTAGGTCATGAGCTACAATGCCGGCTTACACTGCCTGTGAAATACTAGACTCCTGCTGCTATTTGGGGCCTTTGGGACAGACAGCCAGGAGACAGACAAACTCCCAGCAGAATGAATGTCTCTGGTCCAAATGAACCAAGATAACTTAGAAACAGCTTTTGATTTCCCAACCCGTCCACTACTACCCACGGACCTTTTATGAGATCAATGGTAGTATTCACTTTCTCACTTTTGCCAAACAGAAATCTTCATAGGTTAAAAATCACCTTATTTATTTACTTCAGTTTTGAGATCACATCTCGTGATGCTCAGTGATTACTCTTGGTCCAGTGCTTGGGGGTCATTCTTGGCAGGGCTCAGGTAACTATATGGGATCCAACTGGGGGTGGCCGTGTGCAAGGAAATCACCCTCCTGACTGTACTATCTCCTTAGCTTCTAAAAGTCTTTTTTGTTTTTAATTTAAATAAAATAAAGAAATGTTGATAACATGTCATTCCTTCATGTTGCTTTGATTGCCAGGAAATTCCAAACCAAAATCTTTTCTTAGTTGTATTTTTGCATTTTCTCCTAGAGTGACTATATTTGTTATCCATTACCCACTTATTATTCAGATTTCCTCTTTTTATTCTGCACTTTTTATGTTTCTAACCCTCTGAGGTGGGGAGATTCCTTTTCTATTTCTAGGTTACTCCATCCCCCCAGTTTGGGGAATTCAACCCAGGATCTCAAGTGTATTTATTAGAACCATGTGTTCTATCACTGCATCCTCAGCTCTAATTCTTCAAAAAAATCAAAACATTATTGTGGTTTAGGTAACACGGCAACAAAAGAATTAACACTTATGGTTCTGATATACAAAGTAACAGTGTCTACACTACCACCTAAGTACCTAAGGCCCTCTTAATTCATTCCTTTTAGAAAGGCAGAGGGCTAAAAATGATTGATCATTTTTAATCCTAAAATGCACTGCAGGTAAATAGAGCCTTTCACATAGGATCCTTCCCTTCACCCTGTCACTCCGACATTCCCAATGGTACAGCTTTCATCTGAGCTGAGAATCACTGCCTGATTCTGTACCTTCCCATTGGCCTTGAGCTTAGACCTCAGACATAGGAGCTAAGGTAGAGATCTCTTGAGGACCCAGGGGGATCAAGGTTATTGTCAATGGCAGCTTCTGGCCCCTTCTGTAGCCCTTTTTCCAACAGGTTCCAGGATCAAGGCATTCTGATGGCTGTCACCACTGATCATGGTTGACATAGAATCATCTGAGAATAGCATCAATTTTCATGTCTGAATCATTCCTTTCTCCAATTAATTGGAAAGATTCTAGAACTCTCCGATTACAAAAGACAATTTCATTAATCACAAATAAAACCCCTCTGAGCATAAACGAATAAGGTTGGAGCCACTTCAACTTATTTTTCCTGTCTGATAAAACCATTATCACATTTACAGCTTTTACAATGCCGAACCACATTCCTTTGATCATCTTATAAAATTAATTGATCTTGCTTATCTATTGTTCTATTTTAAATCATTTAATGGAAGATATTAAGAGAGGTAATGGTAACAACCCAGGCATTTATTAGGCTCTGATGTTCAAACTCGCAGTGCGCTTCTCATAATCTGAATTTTTCTATCACCAAATTCTATTCTTGTGGGAATTTACATATAGAGCACCTCTAGCCACAAATAATTTGCTATTGCTTAATGTTCTGAAGGACAGACATATACTGTGGCAAATCACCGCAGCTATACTTAATTTTAATTATTCTTTTAAATCAAATAGATACCCTAAAGTGAAATTCTTATAATTAAATATAAATTAAAAGTTTTTAAAAGCTTCATTTCTACCTCAAGTTTAAATGTAAATGAATGCATAGGAACTGGATGAAACATCCTTCTCCACTCTCACACTCTAAAATTATGGGGTAAATCTCTCTAAAAGTGAAGGTTGTCCACAGACCCTTATTATTTGGCCTGAAAAGATCCTTGGGCCCCCAAGTCATCCCAGTTGACAATGCCTGACCAATGTCACCTACCTGATAGCTGACAACACTGTTTTTTTAAGAACAGGTGCTTAAGAGAATGGTTTTAGCTTTGGGTTCCCTAGAAGTTGAATCAGTGAAAAAAAGTCAAGCGTAAGCAGCAAGAAAATGGTTTCAGAAAAGAGGGAAGTAGAGTGGGGGGTAAGACAGCAGCCAAGAAAGAAGGTGTCATCAGGCATGTCAACTTGAACCTGCATCCTGGGGACATCTACCTGGATGTAGATGGCTAATGTAGAATCCTGTGGGTCTCCTATCCCCTCTGCTGAGCAAGGAAGTTGGAGTATTGATCTCCCATGCCTATCTGTCATGATTGAGGGCTGCTTCCAAAGAAGGCTGACTAGCTGCCACTGAAATACTGTAATATAGATGAATGGGTGCCAAAGCCTGAGAGAACTCCCAGATAATTGGTCTAAGTGCCGAAACATCTGGGGTTGAAGAGATGGTACAGTGGGTAAGGTGCTTGCTTTGCACAAGTCCCACCAAGGTTTAATACCTGGCACCCATTGTGGTCCCCCAAGCCTACCAGGAATGATCTCTGAGGGCAGGGCCAGGAATAAGCCTTGAGCACAGTAGAGTATGGCCCCCCAAAAAACAATCAAAAAGTGCTAGAGGATCTCTGAGAACCTGGAAGTAGGGCCACGCAGAGCATCTCTACTAGGATCTAGCCAAAACAGTCCCAAAGCTCACTCAGCCTGTCCCTGTGTTCTAGTTAACTTGTACCAAGTTGATTTTTTTTCAATAGACAGTGCAAAGTTTTACCCAAGAACTCTGATTTTTGTTTCATCCTGACAAAACAGGATCAAATTGATCAAAGACAAGATTGGAGGCTTTGCAGTGGATCAACGAGCCAATCAAATAAATAATGGATGAGTCAGTGATTAAATGTTTACTGTGCACCAGGCACCAAGGATCCTCAGACGAAGACGTTATCTTCTGGAAAGTGACAGACCCTCCCCTACAGCAAACTCCCTCTCAGTCTTATCTGCAACTCGAAGGGAATAAAGTGCTAGATGACTAAATTCTCGCAACAACCTATCTGGTAGAAACCATTTTTATGTTTAGTTAATTAATTTAGTATTTTTGGCTTTTGAGACACACCTGGCAATGCCTAGGGCTCAACAGTAGGAATCAGTCCTGGGGCACTGAGTTTCAAACTCAAGCCAACTGCATGCAAGACAAGTGCCACAGTCACTGTACTGTTTCTCTGACCCAAGGAAACATGTTTCCTCAGCTCAAGAAAGTTGATGTTCAGCAAAGTCAAGTAACCTACCCCAGGTAACACAGTAAGCAGCAAAGTGAGATTGGGTGACCAATAGGCTACACTTCCTCCAAACAATAGCATCCACCTCCTCTACTGTGTTTCTGCTGCTTCTCCCAGCAGGCACCATCCTACATTGTTCTGGTAGTTCAGGACCCAGCTTCCTGCCCCATCCCCACCCCCAAAGCTTCCTCCTAGACTCTTGCCTGTTTCACTCTCAAACCTTTGCTGAATTCCTACAGTGCCTTTTGTCTGAACTCTGCAACCTGGCACTGCACCTCACAGGATCATCAACTGTCATGGACCAGGATTATAGTCTGGGGGGTAGGCAAAACCCAAGCCAGTAGGATCAAATTCTCCTCCAAAAATAACAAAGTGGCATTAAGAGATATTTAGAAAAATACGTTCAAGTCAAAGTTTTAGAAGACATCTATTTCTGATTCAAATTAGCTCCTTTGCCATTAAAAACTGCTCTAGACGGTGCCATTGGCTGTGACCTCCAGGTGGCCTGAAAGAGTTGCCCTCAATATTTTTTTTTTTGCCATGGATTCATATTAAAGTTTTTAAACTTGTTTGTAGTGATTTAAAAAGTTCATGTCATGTGTATCTGATATCATGCTTCTTTATTTTCCTAACCCTCAACGAAACGTTTGCTTTGTTACAAATGGTCAAGGTCCTTAACAACAAGTTTCCTGAACAGTTTCACACTCCATAGTTACCTGATCTCCTACATCTTCCTGCAGTAAACTCAAATTTCTTTCGGGACAGGTAGATAATGAGAGTAAATGAGGGCTGGGGTAAATAGAGGTCACGTGGTGGCTGAACTCATGGGACCATTTAGCTGACTACATGGGAAAATAGGTACCTTTCTGCTATTAATAGAAAATCAGGAAGCCAGAGTGATAGCCTGGAGGGTAAGGTGTTGCCTTGCAGGCTGCCAACCCAAGTTCAACCCCTGGCATCCTATACAGTACCCCAACCACTGTCAGGAGTAATTCCTGACTGCAGAGTCCAGAGTAACCCCTGAACATCACCGGGTGTGGCCCCAAACAAAATAAGATAAATAATAGATTTATTAATATTTATCAAAAATTCTTTTGAAAATAAAACATCAGCTCTTGAAATTGCCAAGTGACAGGGCTGGTGAAATAGCTCAAAGAACTGGAGTATAGATGTGGCATTGGAAAGACCCAGGGTTTCATCCCTGGCACTGCATGGCTCCTCAGACATCATGGGGCATGTCTCTAGAGGCCAGCCTGAGAAGCACTACACAGCTGGATCCAAGCTTGGAGCTGTCAGACTCACAAAGCCAGGACCTGATATCACCAGGTTCCTGAGCATTGCTTGTGGCTACCCCTGAAACCCCCACCCCAGATTCCATGAAGTTCCAAGTAATGTAATTATATTTTCAATGTTATGTCGACTGAGTTCACTCATGTGTGTGAGAATCGGGCAGGGATCTAGCCATGGATCAGGAGAGAGTGTGGTCAGCACACAGTCAATGAAGGGGGTGAACTTGCCGTGTATCAGTAATTGCAGAGTTAAAGGTTTTGCAGTCTACAAGGGCTGTGTGGCAGAGGGACCATATCTTCTTCAGGAGGGTACTAATTAGTTCTTGAACATCACAGTTTCCCCCGCTTTCCAATATGCACCGTTCCAATATGTACCCAAAAGAAACATGGGCCTAATTCTTCTACTTAGCAAAAATACATGGGCACCAACCCTCATTTCAGCCTGCCACACTGTAGAAATTGCAACAAATTCCATTCATAGCCTTCGTAGAACTTCCCTGTTTATTGGGAAGTTGATATCTATCACATCTGTGGAACAGGAGTCCTGGGCAGGGGCTGGGTAGTGACTCAGTGAAAGAACCAGTGACACTGGGTCCTGAGTGCATCTGGTCTGGCTCTGCCAACTGCCTGGGATGCTGCTCTCTGCTTCTGCATCCAAATTGAGGCCCTTGCAGTCATTTCTGGAGCTGCATTTTCACTTCCAGGTAGCTGTAACCCAAGCAGATTGAACATAAACCCATGCACTTTGCTGGCTTCGTCCCTGGCCTTGCTTTGGAGCTGCCCGGGCAGTTTTGATTGCTTCACTGAAAACCATTTAGTAAACGAAATATCTCCCTGCAAAGAAAGATCATCCCTTCGCCTGTCCTTTCAGGCTGAAGTCACCGTGAGAAGCTTAAGGGGCAGGTGTGTTATTTGACAAGTGTTACAGCTGCTACAACAGCGGAGATTCACCTCGAGCTCCTTGCGTGGTGCCATTGTGAACCCAGAGCACCGGCGATATGGCATTAGGGGTAATAGGAAACCTGATAGCTAGGCGCCAAGACACAGGGATATCCAGGCAGCAAAACAGCCAAGCAGTGATGCACTGTGATTACGATCACAGTCCTAACTGGGGACTCAGACACTCATTTTGCCTCAGAGATATATACCTCCCGAGCAGTTCTGAGCTGCTTTGTTCCTGTGAGAGCTCAGACATTTCAATGACTCTGATGTCTGGAATGGAAACATTCTTATGTTATACATAACAAAAATTGATTTAAGTACCCGATTTTAATGAAAGGATTCTTTCCAAGCGTGAATACAGTTTGTATTAAAACTTTTCCATGACAATGATAGCAAAGCAATGTGAGTCTCTCTCCAACCCCATTATCATCCTTGTGGAAATTTCACAAAATTCATGAATCCATGCAATGAAAGAAGAAACAAAGAAGGAGTGTACTTACTAAAAGGAACTCAATGAAACACTAGTAAAAGTCTTTCTTCCCAGGATCAGAGAGAGAGAAAAGGGATAAGGTGTTTGCCTTGCACTTGGCCAAGTACTGCCCCAAGAGACCTTCCTCCCCAGTCTCCTTATTTCCACTCCCCCCTCCAAAAAAATGTCTTCCTTCCCTTTGGAAGGTCATTTCACCATTTCACCAAAACTCTTCAGTGCCACCCTCGAGAACGTCATGCGACGACTGGAATGGGAAGGAATGGGAGTGAAGATAGATAGTTGGCAACTACACCACCTCTGCGTCACTGATGACATCATTCTAATAACACCAAACACTAGCCAAGCAGCACAAATGCTGGCCGACATTGACCATGAATGTGGAAGGGTCGGACTACAGCTCAATCTCACAAAGACAATGTTTATGAGAAATGGTCTCATTCCTGATGTTCTATTGTCTCTCAATGGAATGAACATCTTCGAATGCAACAGTTATGTGTACCTAGGTCAAGAAGTCAATATGACAAATGACCTGGCACCTGAGTTGCGCAGGAGGAAGAGAGCATCTGGGAACGCCTTCAAGAGTGTTGAAGAAATAGTGTTGAAGAGGACAAAGAACCTTTGGATACGGGCACATTTCTTCAATTCCACTGTTTCTCCTGCATTAACATATGCCTCAGAGACCTGGACCCTACTAAAACAAGATGAGAAGGCTATTTGGGTCTCCCAAAGAGGAATCAAAAGAGCTATGCTTGGAGTATCACGCTTCACTCAAATGAGAGAAAAAATCCGGAGTTCTGACCTCTATCGATGATCAAGAATCAGGGATGCTGTCTCGTTTGTCAAGGCATCAAAAATCAGATGGGCTGGACACAAAGGAAATTTGGAGACGACTGCTGGACCAGAGCCATTACTGACTGGATTCCATGGGACATCAAAAGATTGTGTGGCCGCCCACCTACGAGATGGTCAGACTTCTCTGTTAAGACCTGAACGAATGGTTCTAGGCTGTTCATGTTACTAGAATGAGCAGACGCCATTGGGCTACCCTATCATGCAACAGGAATGAATGGAGATGTTACTGGCGCCCGCTCGAGCAAATCGATGAGTAACAGGAAGTCAAGTGATCAAGTGATCCCTTTGGAAAATTCTGGATATGGTCAGAGTGGTAGAGCAGGGTCAAAATTCAGAGTTGAAGTTTTGTCTCCACCTAAGTTGCAGAAGTAAAAGATTGGTCTACACTGACCTTTCCAGCTGCTATGGGGCTGTTCGTGAGTCATTCCTGCTGCAGAAACAGACTAGGTAAACAGCTCCATGAAGATCCATTTGGCAGATGAGGAGCCAGAAGTCCAAGAAAACTAAGTGCTTCCACAAAGTCACACAAAGCATCTCCTCTGTGCCAAATAAGTCCTTCAGTGTTAGGACCCAGAGAGTCTAGATAAGACCTGGTGAGGATGAACACAGGGAGGGAAATCATTTAGGAAGACAAACATCAGGTGTGATGAAGATGGTGCACCCATCCTTCATCTGTAACAATAGCCCATTAGTTTATGAAAGTATCATGTATATGTGTGGGCAAGTATACATACGTATGTATTGTGTTGCCAGACATTCAACTAGGGCTTTACACAATGAGGTATGTGCCATACTGCAGACTCCTATCCAGACCCCCTCATTGTCCTTTTAGAGTAATTACTTATTTTTTCTTATAGATCCATTCAGATTCTTTAATCCTGCTACTAATATGGGAGTTAAGAAGACTCAAAATTATCTGTTCCTGGAATTTAGGGTATAAGGGTTAGGATTTTTTCAGTTGCGAGAAAATCATCTCAAATTGCTTACCCCCATAATAATAATTTCAAATGTGCTCTTTTAATTAAAAAATCAAATTCTGCTGCCTTTTGTCATGATCCAGGTCTCATACATGCATCATTACCCAGACTCAGCTTCTCGCCTCCTCCTCCTCTTGATTCTGCTTTTCTCATGCCTATGTCGGCCAGGGCCGGGCTCACACATCATAGCTCCAAGTCTGACTGAAAGAGAGAGCTTCTATTACAAAAAAACCAACTTACACAAAATCCCCAGATCTGACTCTAATTGTTCCATAGGAAGTTATAGGCCTGTCTCTTCACCAATCACCGTGTATAGAGAAATGTCTGATTGGCCATCTCAAAACACAAGTAGGAGGTGGAGTCAATACTGCCCAAACTAGCTGGCTGGAGAATACCTGAGAAAGCAGTTGTTGCCAGAAGGGTGATAAGTGAAAGAAACAAACCTAATCATCCAAGTAGGCCAGACTTTGAAGAAGCAGCTAAAACTAGAGAGCCCTGTGACCAGACAGAGGGCTGGGCAAAGTTGAGGAGGAGGACTTCTGAATTGCTTAAACTTCGTTCAGGAAAGCTTGTGGTATGCACTTCTAAAATTAATCAGATTTAGAAATTTGCTATATTGGTATTCTAAAAAAAATATAATACCTCTACAACCAGGCACATCTACCTTCGGTTCTTGTTGCCAGTGCATTGACCCTTGCAGATTGACAGGCAGCAGGTATGTTCTGACTTGCTAAATGCAAGAGTACTGAGGCAGAGATGCTCTATGGGGATGAAGACTATTCACCTCTAAGAAAGAATATGGATGTGACTATCCTGCTGCATTACTTACCAGGAAGTGATGCTGCCCGTGCTCTCTGTCTCTATTCTCAGATTTTTTTGAGATTTTTGGGTTATGAAAATCATGGTTTCAACAGAAGCTTTTGTACTGAACTGGAGGTGAGCCATGCTATGGTATCTCACCAACCATTTTATGCTTCTAGGCTCTTCTTCATCCATCTCCAAGTGACCCACACTGTTCTGGATGTTCAGGTTTCCTGCCCTTGCAGAATCCAGATGAAGTAAGACAACATGAAAGGTGAATGAATAAATAAATAAATAAATAAATAATCAGGGGGCTGGAGTGATAGCACAGCAGGTAGAGCACTTGCCTTGAATGTGGCTGACCCAGGTTCAATTCCCAGCATCCCATATGGTCCCCCGAGCACTGCCACAAGTAATTTCTGAGTGCAGAGCCAGGAGTAACCTCTGTGCATCGCCTGGTGTGACACACCTTAAAAAAAACAAGAGTTGGGTGGGGAGAGAGAGTTTAAAGGGACTGAGCATTAGGAGACTTGGGATTCAATCCCCAGCATTGCTTAGTCCCTGGTTCACTTGGGGTGCCCAATAGTGCAATGTCTAGTATAACTGGAAGTAGCCCCTGGTCCCCACAAAGCTCTGCTTCTGTCCCTTTTCCCAAAGACCACTGACTGAGAGGGCATCACACCTCAGGGCCTCTGGCCTGTGGGGTCCTTCCACAGTGGGGAGAATTCTGGGCACTGACCCTTGTGCTTAGTTTCTGGATTTGGGGGAGAAAGTGATCAGAGCAGCAGGAGGAGCTGAAAAGCTAGAGTCCATGAGAGTGAACTCCTCCCCCAGCTACCTCTGTTCTCACCAGCAGGCTGCAACTGCCTCTGGGCGTGGGTCATGCTCAGCAGCCAGTGGGTCCTCTCAGGCCCAACAAAGGCATGCACTGTCCTCAGTGGGAACGTGATGGGCATGAGTCCCGGCTGCACCCGCAGGCCTGGAAAACCCACCCTCCCTGGCCTCATGTCCCTCATGAGCTATCTCATGGGTCTGAGGGCGAAGTGCATGTGAGTGAGAGGGTCCCTCATCCACCAAGGGCGGGGGCATCAGAGGGATGGGAATGGTGTCCCTCAGTGGTCCCAGTGGGCAGACCTGGATGTCAGAGAATGGGATACAGAGGCCATGCAGGGAACAAGAAGGAAAGAAACTCGTTAGCTAGTTAGAAGAGGGGCAGTGAGATAGTTTTGGTCACACACACACACACACACACACACACACACACACACACACACACGACTTGTTGCCTAGATACCATTAGGAGTTCTATGTGTATACACTTCCCAAGGCACAATAACAGCAAAACAATTAGTTGGTCTCTGGAGATGTGTGGTTTTCTACCCCTTTCTGCTCTTACATTTATTTTTTTTTTAAAGTAAATTGGAGTTTCCTGAGTCTGGGTATAATTTGTACTTGGATTTGCATTCCTCTTGCTGTCTTCCAACCCAAGTTTCGAACCCTAAAGCTTAACCGAGGAGTCAGTGCCCATACACAGTGTGCTCACACCATGTGAGCTCTCTGAACACAAGTTCACCCCACACTCATATTTCCCCCAGCAGATGCTTGCATGCTGTGAGCTCTGAACTGGATTCTGTGCATAAGTATTTTATTTTCGTGAATCATCTCATTGTCCAGTTAACACGTAGGCTTAGCTGCTACCCCAGAGACAAGCCAGGACCAGGAGGAGTGCTGGACTGAAGATTACCTTTCCCTTCACCCTTTTCAACCTTCTTCTCTTATTTTAATCCTTTCCTGGCACCACATGGGCCAGTAACTGGCTGGAAGTTCCAAAGATTGGAAGCGATAGTCAGCCTCGGAAGCGAGGGATCTGGTTCAGTGTGGACACAGAAGCAAGTCATCATTGCAGGCCTGGAAGGTCCCAGGAAAGAGCCTGGTGTTTACTCTGAGAGTGATGGGGTAGAAATGGTGGAGTGGGATAGTTGCATCTGGGGAAAGTTCAGAAACAAGAAGTGAATAGACGAAGGAGTACAGAGTCAGCATGCTTGGAAATACAGTCATGTCTGGAACAGTGCCTGCTCTGAGGTGAGTGCTCCTCTGCAGAAATAAGGCAGAGGGAAAAAAATTAATAAAATTTAAAAAAATAAGGCAGAGGATTTGTAGGGGTAGGGATGCACGGACAGTATATGTAGGCATGAGGAACCACCCAAAATGGAGGACATGGAAGGACTTGTTCAGTTTTGCAAGAATGAAGAAAGGTGGAGAAACAGGGGCTGGCATCTGGAAAGTGGGGAAGAAAGCTATTGGCAGAGTGGAGGGAAGGGCTAGGGAGTGACCGTCCTACGGCAGAAGCTAAGGGAGAGGAAGATAGGAAGGAGCCCAAAGATATAGAGGGGAGATAAAAGCCAAGACGGGGCCACTAGCTGGAGGTGGAGTTGGAGGATGAGCTTAGTGATAGCTTAGAAGCTCTTTCATTGTGTGTGGGGATGGGACTCAGGGTCCCAGAAGGGCCTGTGCTCTATATGGCTAAGCCCCAGCCCAGCCCCTCCTATACTTCTGACATGAAGCCATTCTGCCAAGTGGTAGCTGGCATGTCACTTTGATTGTAATCTGCGTCTCTCTGCTGAATAATGTTACTGAACATGTTTCTGCTTCTCGTCGGTTATTCAGCTTCCTTCTCTGATGAAGCCCTAGCTCAAGATTTCAGCCTCTTTCAGTTTTGTTGTCCCTATTTTCAGTGTCAGGATGTTTGTAATTTTGTTACCCTATTGTGGATGCCGATCTGTATTTTGTGAATACTTTCCCCCAACCTGTGGTTAACTTTTCAATTTTTGTTTTGTTTTGTTTTGTTTTGAGGTCACACCCTGTAGTACTCAGGGCTTCTTCATGGCTCTGAATTTAGGGATCACTCCCCTCTGGGTTTGGGGAGGAACCCACTGATATATATATATATATGGGGTGTTGGGGATTGAACCTGGGTTGACTGCATGAAAGGCAAGCACCTTGCTTACTGGGCTATTGCTCTGGTCCTAAACTTTTCCGTTTTTGCAGCAGTTTCTTTAAAGGAGAAGAGCTTCTAATTTTGCTCAATTCAATTTTTGCTCCAATTCAAGCTCAGAGGATCAAGTTTTTCAATGGTTCTCATTCCCCTTGCATTCTGTGGAACAAACCTTGCTCCCAAAGTCATAAAGATTGTCTGTGTTTTCTTGAAGAATTCTATGGTTTCAACTTTCACATTGTGGATATGCCCCCGCTGATGTCCTGGGGGGTGTGGGAAGGTAAGTGATATGAAATATTCGGGTGGTTTTTCTTTTAGAACACAAGCTTGTGTCTTGATTACATTCACTCTGTAGCCCAGGACCTGGTTAGCCCTGCTTTCCAATTCCTACTCCTAGTAATCCACTCAGCAATCTGGTAAGCACAGAGCCCCTTGAGTTCTGACCTCCAGACATCCCAGAGAGAAAATGGGCATGCGTTTGTGGCTTGTGCTTAATCACATCTGGCACAGAGTGCACGGTGCTGGTGAAGTCTTTCTTGCTTCATCTTTATAAAATATTTAGTCTTTTAATTATATGAACTGCCAAGATTCGGGTGCCTGCTTTCGTCATTTCCCAGGGAGCTCTCAGCACAATCTCTCCAATGGCCCCTTCTGAGCATCTATCACATGTTCAAATCTCTCCAAACCCATGAATCATATTTAAATGCTTTCCATATCCCATAATTCTCCTCTTACAGCTCTATTCAGTTAATTACACTTGCTCCCTATTCATCTGAGATACACAGTTTGGGGCTGGGATTTGGAGGAGGGAGAAAAAAATGAAAACAAACTTCATAATGAAGCTTCCTTCTTTTCTGTGAGGTTTAATCCAGGTTTGTGTTTCAGCTTGCACTCTGAATTCCTTCCCTAACTGCTCCTAAGTAACTCCATCTGCCTCTGGGTTGGTTCCCATCTTGAAACCTATCAGTAGGAATCCCTTTGTACCAGGGTAAACTTCATATTTAATACTTTTTCTAACACATCCTCAGCATCACATCCACTGATATCAACCACATTGAATTGAACTGCTCAATTTCTGTAAAACTTTGGGAACTTAAAATATGCACCAGCACAACCAGGTGGTGGATAACAATGCCACTTTCTTAAAACAACAGCAACAACAAAGAAAAGAAGAAACTAAAGAGATAGGATAGTGGATCAGTGGTGCTTTCCTTGCATATGACCAACCTAAATTTGATCTCTGACATCCCATGTGGTCCCTGAGCACTGCTATGAATGATCCACAAGTGCAGAGCAGGAAGTAAATCCTGAGTATGGCCCCTCCACCCCCCAAAAGGAGAGAACTATTTTTTTAATTTTTATTAGTGAAACACCATGAGGTACAGTCGTAGACTTACACATTTTTGTGCTTGGGTTTCAGTTATACAATGATCCAGTACCCATCCCTCCACCAGTGCGCATTCTCCACAACCATTAATCCCAGCATCCCTCCCACCCCCCATCCCTCCATCCCACCCTGCCTCTGTGGCAGGGCATTCCCTTTTGTTAGGAGAGAACTATTTTGAAAATGTGTGTATGTGCTTGTGTGTGTTGGGGAAGAAGAACTTAAGGCATGAATCTAAGGTCATTAACACCAATGAACTGGAAGCAGAATATTCACCCGATGCTGGTTATCAGACAACTAATATGCTCTATTGTTAAACAAATATTGTTATCAAGCAATGCTAAAATTTGACCAGCTTGTAGAAATTCCAACTGAGACTACAATGTGAAAGAATGAATCTTGATGTCCTACCTCTAGTCTGAAAGCTCCATGATGGCTCTATATGTCTAGCTCGCAATGACCACCTCTCCAGCTCTGTGCTATGAGTACCCAGATTTCCTCAGTGAATATGGGCACTTCCACTATAGGACCTATGCATTTGCAGGTCCCTCTCCTTGAAATATTCTACATCTATTTAGCTCCCCCACCACCTCCTCCTCCTCCTTTTAGCACCCTCACATTCTCTTCCTCCTTCTAGCTCTCTCACACTGTCTTCTTCTTCTGTCTCACGGCCGCACTTCTTGCTCTTTCTCCTTTTAATTTCATCACTTCCTGTTCTCCCTCCATCTAGTTCACTTATTTACTAGTGTTGTGCTCTTCAAATCTCCTTCTCAATAAGGTCTTTCCTGGCAATACGGTCAGGGGACCCAATATGGTCCCCTGAGCATTGCCAGGAGTGATCTCTGAGCAAGTCAGGAGTAAGCCCTGAGCACCACTAGGTGTGGCCCCCAAACTAAAACAACAACAAATGTGCTTAATCATGGACTGAGGAGATGACCAAGGGTTGGAGAATTTGCTTTGCATTCAGGAATCCAGGTTTGATCTACAACATTACCTGCTTTCAAGAGAATTCTCAGGAGGAAAACTCATAACACTGAACCTGAGAGTAACTTCCAAACACCATCTCTGGATGTGGACCCCTTCCCTCATCTCAAATTTCGCTGGCTTACCTGGTAGGATCCTGTTAGCCAGATCTCTTTTTCTTGCTTTCCTGAATAGATGCTGATAGTGCAGAAGGGCCTTTCTGTGATGCTGAGGCAAATGTGATGGATGGCTATAGCAGGTCAGAGATGATCAGGACAACAAGGTAGAAGAGCTTGGGTCTGGACCATCCTGGTTACACCAGCCTTGGCCTACCTTCCCTAGGATTTCATCTTCTCAGTAAAAAATAAACAAACAGGGGCTGGAACAATAGCACAGGGGGTAGGGTGTTTGCTTTGCATGCAGCTGACCTGGGTTCGATTACCGGTATCCCATATGGTCCCCCGAGCACCACCAGGAGTAATTCTTGAGTGCAGAGCCAGAAGTAACCCCTGAGCATCACCAGGTATGACCCAAAAAGCAAAAAAACAAACAAAAACCAACAACCAAACAAATAAAAACCCCTAACTACCAGGTACAAGCTACTATCCTTTAGAAGTCTTAGTTACTAATAGTCGAATGTTATAGAAACTGAAACTATTGAGTGACACAGGGCTCCTGCTTTGTTTTCAAGGAACATTCAGTGCGGATGTTGGTAAATTGTTTCAGTGTCAGCCATGATTCCAGAGCCATATTGTTACCTGATTATAAAGCATTTTCTATTCCATTTCCAAACTCATAACAGCCTATTTCCAGGTCACTTTACTATAATGGGGCCATATCAAACCCACCTGAGTTTTAAAAGCGAATGTGCCCTGAGGTTGACAATGCTTATCATCAAGAAGGTCTCTGAGGAAGGTCTAACTTCTGAAGGTTCAGCATGCCAGAGAGGGTGTCAATGACATCATGCTAAGAGTCACTTAAGGTGCCTTGACTGTTTGAAACTTAAATACATTTTTCCAAATTCAGAGGGACTATGCATTTTGGGCAGAAACAAAGGTTACATTAGTTATCAGTCACCTTTCATACATATCTCTGCAAACTCATCCAGATTCAACTGGACTCTCCAATCACCACCACCCCTTTTACATTGTTAGATACCAGAGTCATAGTAACATGTAACATACTTGGTCCAAACAGAAGTGGCAGACCCAATGGGGGTCAGAGCCTGTCCCCAGGATTCTAGAAATGGATTCAAATCAGTCGGAACTGAACATGTGTAAACTTGGATGTATTATCATTTCACCACTCGGCCCATAGAAAAGATGATAGAAGGAAGCAGAAAGGCAGACAGTGTGTATATGCGTGTGTGTGTGTGTGTGTGTGTGTGTGTGAGAGAAAGAGAGAGAGAGAGAGAGAGAGAGAGAGAGAGAGAGAGAGAGAGAGAGAAAGGGTGCAGGGGAGGGGGGAGGTTAGTAAGGAGAGGGAGAGAAAGAGAGTGTGAGCAATTAGGGTTGGAAGGAATTAGGGAGGAAGAAGAAAGACATAAATAAACTTCCCCAGTTGGTTCCTCCAAGGTAGTTTGGTGTGTTATTCTAGTTCATTCCCAGCTCTTGACTTTACTAGATTCCTGAGGCTTCCACTAATAAGTCACTCTCTTTCACATAAAGTAGCTGGAGTCCATTCCTGTGAATTGCAATGAAAAGTTAACTAGCAAATAAACCTCCATACACCTCTTTAGATTTGTGAGGATGGTCCATGATCTGTGTGTGGTTTCTTAAAATGACATGTGTCTATAAATAGATGTCACACTGGTAATTTTCACTGAACCACATTCCCTGAACACCTCCTGGGTGCGGGGCCCTGTGGTGGAGGAGAGAGAGGCACTGTTTCCATCCTCAGGGAGTGAGTGCATAGTGAAGGGTGTGGGCAGAGATGGGCATGAACTCACCTAACACCCTAGGAGACAGACATGAGTAAGCTCCCTAAAGAAGTGAAAGCAGACTGAAATGCAAAGGGGCTGGCAATTTTCTCAAGGTCATACAACTATTCATCAGAGACCTTGTTGGAATTCCGACTCTAATTGGCCTTACTCCAAACCCATTATCCTAATCATCATAGGATACTGGAAATAGCCCGTACATGTGTCTAGTTAGAAAAAAAAAATTCTTGTTTTGAAAAATTCATTTCAATGCATGGGGAAAGGTCTCTCACCTCTCCAGTAAGAGAGCCTCTGTCTTCAGCTGCTGTAAGTGGATCCCAGTCCTACCCCCATTTCCAGAAAACACCTGCTCCCAGCTTCCCTTCTTCTGTGACATAGTAGCCGATGGCAGTGATCATACTCCAGTTGAGGCCATTTGAACAACCTTCCCCCATGACCAGCCACTTTCTCACTTTCTCGCTCTCTCTCACCTCCCTTTCATGGTCAAACTTATCAAAAGAGCTGTCTAGACTTAATGTCTTCATTTCTTCACCTCATTAACACACTCCAAACTGACTTCTGCACCCATCATGTCACTGTTGTCGGCGTCACCCGTGATCCCTGTTAGTACATGGTCTGACTTTTCTAGCACTCATCTGCCTTGACCTCTCAGGAGGGTTTAATGCTCAAGGTCGCCCTCTCCCTCTTAACACCCTTTTTTTTTCTTTCCAAAAAAGAAATTAATGAGGGAATCCGAGAGATAGTCCAGGAGTTAAGGTGCTTGCCTTGCATGTTACTGACTCCAGTTCAGTTGGCAGCACCACCTGGTCCCTCAAGTGTGACCAGGAGGCCTCTGAGTCTAGCCAGGGTGACATGAGGATCCCTAGCACTGAAAAGTTTCAGCAACAGCACAGCGTCCTTGATCCCTTGCATTAAATCACAGGTTTGGTTGGCTGGGAGTCACCGATGGAACTTCCTGGCCCATTAACCACCAACTTGGGATGCCCCCTTCAAATTAATGAAATTCATATTCAATAAAAGTAGCTATTTTTAAGGTGACTCAGAAGCACTTAGTTCATTCAAAGGTGCATATATATCATACTTTGAAATATTTCTATTTCTGAGATATTTACTTCATCATAAATCCCCTTATTCCTTACCCCTAAAACATGTTTCCGCATTTCCCACTCTCCCCAGGCCCATGGCATCCTCCACTCTATGTTCATCTCTAAGGATTTCATTGATTCTGATCATTCTATAAATAGAGTTATAGCAGTGGAAGCTTTGGTGCCAGCTTTCCTCCGCTTGACCTAATGCATGAAGCATAATCTATTTTATAACCAGTATACTTCCTTTTCAGAGCAAAGCAATATTCTATTGCATCTATAAACCACCATTCTTTAATTGGTTTATTCATAGGAGACCATTAAGCTATTTCCATATTTTGCTATTAGCTAAAATCTGTATGCACTGTTTAAACTCTGTGTACTATTTTAATACTGTTTTCAATTCTTTGAGGTAAATGCCTCAGAGAAAAAATTGTGCTTATGGTGGGACAAAACCGAACTTCAGGTGGGACAATTCTATATTAATTTTCTGGGGGTAAATCAAACTCTTTTCCATAAGGAGTGGATTATTCCCATCAGCAATATATGAGAACTTCAGTTTCTCCTCATTCTCACCAACCCGTGTGAATTACTCTTCTGGGCATTTTTTTAAGAAAAGAAAAAAAAACACAACAGAACAACTATCTCCATGGGCATGAAGTTGTACTTCGTTGTGATTTTTATTTGCATTTCTCTAATGACTAATTAGTCATTTTCCTAATTTCCCTAATGAGTAATGATGTAAAGCATCCTTTCATGAGCTTATTGGTCATTTGTGTATCTTCTCTGGAGAAATGTCTATTCAAGTCCTTTGCCTATTTTAATTGGATCATTTGTCTTTTTTGGTGGTGCAAGATTTATTTGTTGTCATTAGGGCCCTTTATAGATTCTAGATAGCAGACCCTTATTAGATAAATCTTCAGCAAATATTTTCTCCCATTCTGTATGTTGTCTTTTCATGTTCTTGATAATGTCCTTGTCCACAAGTTTTTAATCTTGATGAAATTAAACAGTCCAGTTTGTCTGTTTTTAATTTGGTTATCTGATCAGGGTGAATAGCAAAAATTCTGTTACCAAAGCCAAGCGCATGAAAACTTACCCCTGGGCTTTCTTCTAAGACTTGTGTGATCTTAGCTCTTATATTGAGCTTGTTGATCCATGATGAGTTAATTTTCCTCTATGGAGTGAAATGTAAGTTCAACTTCAGTCTTTTGCAGGTAAATGCCCAAGTATTCCAGCTTTATGCATTAAAAAGATTATTCTTTCCTTGTTGAATAACCTTTGCACTCTTGTCAAGAATCAGTTGTGATTGGGATACTTTCTCACTGTGAAGCTTTGGGATGGAACATTCTCTCTGGTCTGGTTCTCTTTCCCTTGTAAACCCAATGTCTTCTCCCCAGGAATTAAGAGTCAGGCCTGTGCATATTTTCCTTATCACTCCAGACTTGCTCTCTAGGCAATTGTCACCCATTTGCAGATGACTCATACATGAAGATTTCTAGCTCAGCCCTCTCCCTGGGACTTCATATCTACATACCCCCAAATACTAGCTAGCACGTGTCTACTTGGATGTCACATATAGATCACAAAAAATCACCTCTTCAAACCCAAATTATGACTCTTTCCTGATAAAACCTGTTTCTCCTGTGATGTTCTCTATCTCAGTGAATGGTGGCATTCTAATAGCTGTTCTATTATCCAAACCAAGAAACTGGGAGTCCATCTTTCTTATTAATCTCCCTGAACCAATCTTCCTGTAAGCCTGTGCCTGTGTGTCTTCACTCTCTCTTAAGTCTACCCACTGTTCTGTCTTCACCAGCACTTCTCCAGTCAAAACTGACTTTCTTTCTCTTCTGAACTGCTGCAGGAGGCTTGACTTGCCATCTGATTTCTTCTCTTCCTGCCCCTTTCAAACAAGTCTTCATAATTGTAGACAGAGCAATGACTTGAAGAAAAAAAATTAAAGAAAGAAAATGATCTTCCTATAACTCTTCCCGTTCTGGGACCAGAGAGATAATACAGTGGGTAGGCAAAGATTAACCTAGGTTCCATTCCAGGAATCCCATATGGTCCCCTGAGGCCCACCACTCTGATCCCTGAGTGCAGAGCCAGGAGTAAGCCTTGAGGACCCTCAGGTGTGGCCAAAACAAACAAAGGCCTCTTCGCCATTCCTATTGGAATAGAGAGCAAATAATCAGGTAAACCTACAAGGCCCTCAATGGTATGATCTTACTCTCCACACTCCCTTTTATTCTCTCCAAGTACTCCAGTGCGCAAAGCTGCCTTTAGACACAGGCCCTATGAACAGGCAGACTCTCTGGCGGGGACACCCCCTTTACCACACTCCCCTCATTCCTTACTCAACACTTCAGACCTCGTCTTCATTATCATGGTTTTTGTTTTTTTTCCCCTCTGGGATACTGGGCCACATCCAGAAGTTCTCAAAAGTGACCACTGGTGGTGCTTGGGGAACCATTTATGGTGTCCTAGATTCAAAACTTGGTCAGCAGGACAGAAGGCAAACACCTTGACCCCTGTATTTTGATAGCAGGGACCAGTTCTGCTTTTGTTCACCACAGGAGCACTAGTCAGGCACATAATAGACACTCAATAAATATTTGTGAACTGATAAATGAAACTAAAGAATAAATTAAAAAATGAAAGACAAAATTATTTTCCAGAAAGGTAGTACCATGTGTGCTCTCCATGGAAATAATGAAAGTAAATATTAGGCACCTTTCTAATATCAAGTCCTTTAAAATAAATTTTCTTAAATTTTTTAAATCTTATATATTAAAATTCAGTTACTATTTAATTTTCTATAGGCTGTATGTCGTGGTGCTGGTGCATAGGATGATCATGTGGTACCAGATACTGAATCTAGAGCCTCACTTATGAAAGGCAGGTGGTCTATCATATGAGCTAGAACCCCCAAATTTTAAATACATAGGGAAAAGTTTCAATAAGATATGTTTAAGGACAATGTGGGGATACATAAAAAACACAATGAAAAATAATAAAGTGGACACTGGAGAGAAAATTCAAAGGTCTTTTAAAAAAAATTCAAAAGCATGTGCTTTTCCAGTAGAAAACCTGAGTTTGATCCCCAGCATTGCATCATCTCTTAAGCACTATCAGAAACAATCCCTGAGCACAGAGCCAGGAATAGCCCCCCAAATACTGCCAGTTGTCATCCAAGATTTCCCCTATCGCACAAAAAAATAAAATGACATGCCACATAAATGGATTCAAAGTTAATGTTGCAAAGATATCAATGTTTCCCAATCACAGTTTTAATTAAGTTACAGTTGATATTATTCACATTTACAATAAGAAAATGTTAAAATATTTATTGACAAATAGTAAATGATGAGGAAATTAAATAATCCATCAAAAATTAAGTGATCTATGATATGAAAAACAGAATGACGATCATATCTGTATTACTGATACAAGAATAAACAAAAAAACAGTGAGATGATTCATAGATTTCAGAACTTGAAATTCTGAGAAAATGAATGCAATGAGAAAGTTTCAGAATGTTTGGTTTACTATTTAGAAAAATCAAATTTAATTCATCTCGTCCATATGAAAATAAATTTTAAAGCAAATAGTTTTGTAAAAAAAATGAAAGGAATTTTTTCTGAAGAGATTATTAAAGACTCAAGTTGTTTTATAGTAGAAAAGATGTTTTTAATTCTAAACAAAAATCAAAATACCACAAAAGATGTAACTTATAGATTCAAATGCAGAGACATGAAAGAAGGCTAAGGATGTTTAGGGAGCATCTATTTAGGGAGACTATACACAGCAGTGCTTGGGGTTTGCTCCTGGGAGTGGGATGGTCAGGGGTCAAATTCAGACTCCCACATGCAAGGCATGGGCTACAGTCTTTTGAACTATCTCTGCAATTCCCAAAAATGATATTTTAAAGTAACCAAAACCACCCAGCCACCATGTGATGTGGCCCTGAGGGCCTCATGTATCAATGGGCTGGGCAGAGAAAGCTGCACTGGTTGGCTGAGTATCACTGGAGAGACTCCTGGGCTCCTGAGTACTGCTTGGGAGTCCCCTAGAATAACTTATAATAAAATAAATAAATTCAAGAAGCACCTTGTCAAGTAAAGGAGAATACAAAATATATACAAAGGATTAATATCTATATACTGTTTATAATTCATGAAGGAAACCCTGGTAAGCAGATAGTTGAAGAATCCAAACTGCCGATTCATAAGAGCAGCAACAACCAATCAAGTGTTTCATATCATAAATGGTGAATCATCAAAATTGAATCCAATGATTACTATTTCCTCATCAGAGTCAAAGAGTGAGTGAAAAAAAAAATTATAGTTGACACTGAAACACTACTGTTAGTCATTTAAATGAATGGCCTTTTCATAGAGTTTAATTTGGCCACATATAAAAAATATATACATATATTATATATACCTCAATGGTCTTGAATATATTTTTTTATTTTAGGCAAGAAGCTTCTCTTAAAGAAATTTCTTCCAACTTGAGAGAATACCTGAAAATGTACACAAATGAATGAATATAAGAATGATGATTGCAGTGTTTTTTTAATAGTAACCACAAATTGAAAACCACAAGTAGGCTTGACAACATCTAAAGACACCAAGATACTAGCATCTTTTAGATGTTAAAGAAATCTGAAAAGATCTAAATACATATAGATGATAGGGATATGGTGCAGGCATCTATAACACTAGAATTCTGAATATTATGGAGAAATGCTCGTAATATACAGTTGAAGAGAGAAATGGGATCAATGCTTAGGAAAAAGACAATAAGACATTGATATTTCCTTTCCGAATGATAAGCCTGCAGGCGGTTTTTAATTTTTGTATCTCTTCTAGCATATTCTAATTTTTTACCAAATGAAAGGTAGTTTTGCATAATCATCTCCATGTAATGGATTCAAACCTAGTCCTTCTCCTGCTGCCCCCAGTCACCTTCTCCTGGGAAACAGTGAAACTCTGTAACCTTCCAGATGTTTGTCATCAGTTTCCTTGTATGAATATACATGGTGACTATTTTCACAATCAGAAAGTGAAACTATCTAATTTAAGTAATCTCCCCTCTTCCCACCCCACCCCTCCACCCAGCACTAGGGAGTTAAAAAAAAGAAGAGTGGGTATAGATTTTTTTAAAACTATCCAAGAATGAAAAGTTTGCCTTAATTTCAAATAAAAGCATTTTTCCCAATTTTCAAAAGACCAAGAAGAAGAAAAAAATGTATGGAAACCATTTTAATTTGGATTGGTAGGCAAGACACCTTGCTAAACAGCTTGCTCTGTTCCTGCATATTAGGAGAGGATAAACAAGGGCTGATGGGGTGCTCTTCCTTGATATTTCACAACAAGCCCATAGGCAAAGGATCCCAGGCCGAGAAGAGAGTAGGCAGGATATGTGGGGGTGTCTGCCCAGGCCAGGGGGGTCGGGGCGGGCAGCCCAGCGAGAGCCTGGCGAGGCAGCGCCGCTAATCCCATTCTCCTTTATGACTAGCTTGAGAAATGACCTCTAGCGAGATCTGGCCCTTGTTCTATCCAGCAACTAGATTTTTCTTACAGAAAATAAATTAAAAAGGTGTGACCTTGCTGAAGGCTGGCCGAGAAAATGAGGTACATCTTGTCACGGGCAGAGGAGCCTATTTGTTCAATTTGAAAGGCTGCCGCTTTGCTCCGATTAGAAGTGGAGATAAAGGTTGGGGATGAAAGGAGGAGAAACATTTCTAAGCAAGGAAATTAAAGAGCTACATTGGGGACCCTTTCAGCAGGACAGTGGGCTTTTTGTGTGGGAGGCTTATCAGGCCCCATCAGCCACACCTTGTCCCTGTGCTCCAAGCTCCCTCTCCTAGTAGCACACAAAACCTGCCATGTCAGAGAGAACCGGGTGAGAAGCCCCCTCACTGATAGCCATCAGCAGCCCCCCATCACCCCTACACACACACACACACACACACACGCACGCACGCACACACACACACACACACACAGACACATACACAGTCACCATTGCCCAAAAGTGACCCACCCAAATTAGATTCGCTGTACTAAAAAGATTCCAAAGTCATTTTATCATTTCTACCTGGAAGCTTTCTACTTCCATACCCATAAACATTTCAGAGCTTGGAGAATTTCTCCCCAATTCACTCAAATCCACAGGCATCGAAATACCGTTCTGACCATAAAAGTTTCAAGGTAAAGAAAATGTCCACCCAAAGTCCCCGAAGCAAAGAACCCTTCTTTCAACTCTTGTCTTCGTTTTATAGACATTTTTTTATGCTCCTGAGTGTCTTTCAACTTTTAAAATAATTGCTTATATGGGAAGGGAGGAGGCAAGAGAAATAACTTGCTGGCCTTTGGGGGTGCTATAAATGTATATCCATCATCTTTTCCCTGGCTGTCTGGGTCTACTGAGGTTCCAAAGGAGTCAGGAAGGCCAGCCTCCCTTGCCCTTGATTTGTAAAGGCCAATCAGTGGTCAATTTCCTGTGTCTGTAGTCTCCCACCATCCTGATTTGAATATGGCTCCCTTTTTCTGCCCCTTCATTTTTGCTCAAGTGGCTAATGCTACTGGATTCTTTTTCTCACTGGTTCGTTCTTGCTAGTCCCAGCCATCCACTGCAGTGTGTCTTAGTTTGTAGTCTTCCTGTGTGGCCAGTGTGACCTGCTATGGCTGCCATAATAAAGGACCTGTGGTGGACTGGGTGGTGTAAACCACAGAAAGTGGTTTTCTTGGAGTGGCAAGTCTGAAACCATGATGTCAGAGAGCTTGGTTTTTTCTGGGGTCTCTCTCCTTGACTTGCAGATGGCCATCTTCTCTGATCTCTCCACACATCATGACCTTCACTCTATGTGCCTATAAGCCTTTATCCTAATCTTTTCTTCTCTAAGGATATTATCACCGATTTGCTCAAGCGGGCCCAGTAACGTCTCCATTGTGAGGCTTCTTGTTACAGTGTTTGGCATACTGAATACTCTTGGTAGCTTGCCAGGCTCTCTGAGAGGGGCGGAGGAATCAAACCTGGCTGGCCAGGCTGGCTGTATGCAAGGCAAATGCCCTACCGCTGTGCTATGACAATCATAAGGATATTATCATGACTTTCTTTTAACCTAGTTCTCTCTCTTTCTGTGTCTATCTCTGTCTGCTCTGTCTCTATTTCTGTCTCTCAGTCTCTGTCTCTCTGTCTCTGTCTCTCACTCTCTCTCTTTGTCTCTCCCCTCCACCTCTCCTTTTGGGCCTTTATAGTTTGCAATACAGATACTGAAAGGTTATAATAAAAGGTTATAAAGGCCATGGGGGCTAGTCCTGGTAGTGCTAAGGGTAGTGCCCTAGATCAAACACATAGAGTAGGTATGTGCTCTAACCACTTGAGCTATCTCTCTGACCCTACATTGGCTGTCTTTTCAAAGACCCTATTTCCAAGTAGAGTGTGATGAGTAGCTTGATGCAGGGGTTAGGACTCCAGCGTGTGAACTTTGAAGGACATGATATGGTCTGTCAGTGGAGAATCCCTCATGCTGTGATCACAGAAGGAGGAAGATGTCCAACCCACTGTGAGAGCCAAAGGACAGGACAGTTTTTTCCTTTACTCTGAGCCTGGAATGCTTAGGTACCTGCTCTACCAGATCTCACCTTTGGACATGGATGATGCTAGCAGGGATGAATCAAAGATACTGGTCAGTGAAGGCCATCTTCCCCAGAGTCACAGTGAACTAGGTGGCAGGGGTGAGATCCAGCAGTGCCAGCTGGGAGGGTTCTACCAAGTGTTTTGACTCACCCTGTCCCAGCTGGGTCATTCATTCAGCAGGGTGAACTTGGCAATGCTCGGCTTCCTGCTCTTAGTGCAATGCTGATTCTCCAAAAATGTCTCCGTGTTTCTTGGGCCACCACCATGTTTCTAATCAATTCTTTTCCTTTTGAAGTTAGTCCCCACCTTTCTGTTGCTTGTCAACAACAGAAAGTTTCCCTTTTATTCTGGTTCCCTTTTATTCTGAGGCACAGCTGCACCATGGTCATATTATAATGTTTTCTCCAGAGCATCTATTTAAGCAAGTATCTCTCCCTCTCCTCAACTTCCCAAAACACCATCCTTTAATTTGAACAACAATATTCTGGGTATCTCTCAAGTGCTTAGCCCTTTATTTGATTCTAGGGCAATCGAAAGTCCATGTGAGTTTTCTTTTTTTTTTTCCAAGGATGAGACAAGATGTGAACTTTTATTTTCTCTTCATTTATTTGCTTATTTGGGGCTGGATGAGCCACACCCAACAATCCTCAGGAACTTACTTCTGGCTCTATGCTCACTTCTGGCAGTGTTTGGAGAACCATATGCAATACAGAGATTGAACTAGGGTTGCCTCATGCAAGGTAAACACTTTAATTCATGCCTTAACCCCTGTACTATTTCTCTGGCCCCATAGATGTGAAAAATTTTAAATTGCATTACTAAGAAAATATGATTATAATTAAAAGATAGTGTTGAGTGTAACAGGGATGTCATAGAAGGAGAGACAGATAACTCCTGGTAGTAGGTAGGAGGGAAGTAAGTCAAAGAGGCTAAGTGGGAACTTTTGAGTTTCCAAGCTCAAAATGAAATGGGTATCACTAAATGGGAATAATTCAGGGGAAGTACAAGGGCACACATACAGGGTTGACTGAAGTAGGCAGGACTTAAGGGTTAAGAGTGAGAAAGCCTGGGGCTAAAAGAAGATTGGTGAGGACATTCTTGCAAGGATTTGACAGAATCATGGACGAAAGAGCTAAATTAATGGTGACATGAAAGTCAGGGACTAAGTTTCAGCTTGGGCAGCCACCTCTCATATCAGAGGCCAATGGTCGACCCTCTCACTGAGATTGTGCCCAAATCACACATTGTTTTCAAGTCCCCACAAATACTCTAAGTGCAGGGGAAAATCCAAGCTAATATGTGTGTCTGACACTATACCTCCCTAACTAAATTGGCCTCCAGAAGCTAGCTTGGTCTCTACCATGTCTCCAGAGCCTACAGAAGCTCAATGCATCTTTGCAGAAATGGAATCCCCTACTGTGAGCTAAAGTTCTCTGTGCATGGAGAGAACAGGTTCTTGGGTCTCTGCATAACTATCACCCGTTCAGAGCCCAGCTTGATTCTCATTCTTCATGGGACTGCCAAAAAGACTTGGATCATTGGAGTTGGTGGTAAGACCCTGGAATCAGGGCATGAATTTAAAGTGCCTTCAGCTAACCAAGAACTACTTAGCTTTTTGGTTCAGTGCTAAGTTTTAGTACTGGGTGTGTAAGAATTGCATTATTTGAGAATTGGTGATTGTGGGGTCAAAGGGCACAGTACTGGACATACATATGGTCATAACGGGTCTGGTCTCAGAAACAAGACTGTGTATTCTAGACCTGGTTGTCAATCAGGGATCTAGATATGACATTCGGCTATCTGAAGAATCTGTTTCTGTGGGCCACATTTTACCTATTGCAATATATCGGGAAGAATGCAGTACCCCATTTCAGCCCCACAGTTAGGAACACATCGTGCCTCATCTGAGCTTCATTGGTAAAAGGCTAGGTCCAGTATCCTATTTTTCTGTATCAAAACTTGATCACTTGATCACTTCACTTGATCACTTGACATCCCATTACTCATCAATTTGCTCGAGCGAGTGCCAGTAATGTCTCCATTTGTCCCTGTCATGTGCTAGTGTAGCCCAATGGCATCTGCTCGTTTTAGGAACACGAGCAGCCTCAAACTGATCATTCAGGGTCTTGATGAAGCAGCCTGACCATCTCATAGGTGGTTGGCCACACGATCTTTTGACATCACATGGAATCCAGTCAGTAATGGCTCTAGTCCAGCAGTCATCTCCAAATCTCATTATGTGTCCAACCCATCTGATTTTTGATGCCTTGGCAAATGAGACAGTGTCCCTGATTCTTGACCGTCGATGGAGGTCAGAACTCTGGATTCTTTCTCTCACTTGAGTGAAGCGTAATACTCCAAGCATAGCTCTTTTGATTCCTCTTTGGGAGACACTAGTAGCGTTCTCATCCTGTTTTCGTAGGGCCCAAGTCTCTGAGGTGTATGTTACTGCAGGAAAAACAGTGGAATCGAAGAGATGTGCCCAGAACCAGAGGTTCTTCATCCTCTTAGCTATTTCTTTGACGCTCTTGAAGGCATTCCAAGCCACTCTCTTCCTCCTGCACAACTCAGGTGCCAGGTCATTCGTGATGTTGACTTCTCGACCTAGGTACACATAACTGTTGCATTCGGAGATGTTCGTCCCATTGAGAGTGAATGGAACATCAGGAATGAGACTCTTTCTCATAAATATTGTCTTCATGAGATTCAGCTGTGGTCCAACCTTTCCACACTCATGGTCGAAGTTGGCCAGCATTTGTGCCGCTTGGCTAATGTTTGGTATAATTAGAATGATGTCATCAGCGAAGTGGCCGACCATCTATCTTCACTCCTATTCCTTCCCATTCCAGTCATCACATGATGTTCTCGAGGGTGGCACTGAAGAGTTTTGGTGAAATGGTATCACCCTGTAGAAACCCTCTTTCATTCCAGTCGTAACATGACATTCTTGAGGGTGGCACTGAAGAGTTTCGGTGAAATGGTATCACCCTGTAGAAACCCTCTCTTTACATCAATGATCACCTCCCTGTAGAATGGTGAGATCCTGGTAGTGAATCTGCAATACAGCTCATGGAGGATCCTGATGTATTGAGTTTGAATGCCCTGTTTGGCTAGGGCCTTAATGAATGCTTCAGTCTCAACAGAATCAAAGGTTTTCTTTAAATCAATGAACATTAGACAGAGTGGCATCCTAAACTCCTGAGAAACCTCAATGAGCTTTGTTATCATGTGGATATGGTTGATTGTGCTAAATCCTTTTCAGAAACTGGCTTGCTCACATGGTTGTCCTTCATCTAGTGTTCTGCCAATCCTATTCAGGGTGACTTGAGTGAAAAGCTTGTAGATGACAGACAACAGGCAGATTGGGTGATAGTTGCCAATGTCATGGATGTCCCCCTTCTTGTACAGTAGTACAGTTCTGCTTGTTTTCCATTGGGATGGAACCTTGCATTCAGACAGGTCGCAAGTGAAGAGCCGAGCCAGTGTATTGATGAGTACTGACGGCAGGTTCTTCAGGTGTCCGGGTTTGACCTTGTCTGGGCTGGGTGCTATTCGCTTCTTTACCAATGAAATAGCGTGTCAGATTTCAGAAGGGACAATGCTGGGAGCAACATACCCATCCTGTGGAATTTGGTATGTGGGCAGGTGAACGTGGCTATAGAAGAGGTCCAAGTAGAAGTCATGGATAATCTTCTCCATAACCCTTCTGGAAGATATGATAGATCCATCAGGATGTCGGAGGGCAGTCATATTGGTCCTGTAGTTGGTGAAGGGCATTTTGAATGCTTTTCCTGGCTTCTGCTGCATCTACCAGCACTGCTGCTCTTCTTTCTTTGAGGTCTTCATTGATCGCTTCTCTGCACTGCTTTGAGAGCTCATACGTTTGCTTGCGGTTGCCTGAGGCTTTTGCCAAGCCACGTTGGCAAATGAGCTCAAGAGTTTTCGAAGACAGGCATCTTTTTATGGCTATCTCTCTCGGCGTTCTTCGCACAATCATGGAGGTGCTGAACTAGTCGATCATATTCCTCGTCAATGTTGTAAATGACTGCATCTTCTCATGTTGCCACAGTGGTGCCAAAGAGCTCCCAGTTGGTGGTCCTTCTGGGAGTTCTCTTCTTAAACTTTGCAGCCCTTTCTCACCGCTCTTTGAAGTAGAATTTTGCACGAAGGAGATGGTGGTCCGATCCCTTTTGGAATTTTGAGACAACACCTACATTGGTCAGGCAAGACCATTGATTGAATATGATGTGGTCAGTTTTGTTGTGGAACCATCTACTGGGAGACTCCCATGTTTAATGTTTAGATTCGGCCTTCTGGAATTGTGAGTTACCATGGATGGTCTTGGTTGACATGACGAACTCAGTCTCTCACTCTGTTTGTTCCATTCTAGGCCTTGGGTCCCGATGTGAAGTTCTTCGGCTGATCTTCTTGGTCCTGTCTTGGCATTAAAATCACCAACAATGATCTTGTAGGTGTGGTCTTCTTTATAGAACTTCTCCAACTCCATGTAGAACTTCAAAATTTCTCCTTCATCATAATTGGATGTTGGTGCTAGACAATGAAGATAGAAACTGCTGGCAGTGAGCCACATCTATTCAAGTGTAATCGTTCGATTTGGGTTGTTCGGCATTCGAATGAATCAATGTTTATGGCCAAGTTCATGTTGACAAGGACACTAACATCACCGACACCTCTTTGTCACATATTCTGAAGAACAGTTCTTCCCCAGTGTCGAAAACAGCGTGATGTGATTGATATCAAAACAATGAAGGAATTAGGAGAGAGGTTGGCGCATGAGCAGAGAATCACCAAGTTCTGTGGCAGCACCATTAGGCTCAGGGATTTGATGCCTGTTTGAAGGTGACTTCTTTTCTGATCCCAACACTCTTCCTCCAATCTCTTTTCTCAAATCTTAACAAAGCCTGCTGTGTGTTATAATGAGAAACTCTTGTCTCAGCTCCTGGAAGAGCTGAAGTTGAGCTACAGGCAACAAAGGTGACGACATGCATACTGCCTAATGCAACTATTTAGAATGATGCTTCCTAAAACTGGAACCGAAAGATGAGAAAAATAAGAGATGAGGAAAAATAGCCCAAAATGCTGCAAACTAAATAACTCCTCAGTAGTTCACTACTCTCCAGAATTGCCAGAAAGAGTAGGAAGATCATGTATACTCCTTGGGCTTGTATTGGATCCTGACAAGGTGTTTATCTACAATATCATCTTTGCCAACAAGCTTCTTCTAACACTTTTAGTTTTGATGATATCGCTTTAAGAAAATAATAATACATCTCTGGACATTTCCCCCTAAACATTCTTACAAGATAAATGTACTGTACAGTATGGCTTGTCCAGCAAAACAATTTGTCACATAAAGCCCTTAAGTCTTCATATCAACAAAATTATTCCTGTCCTTGACTTTACCATGTTTGTGTTATTTAGTATTCTAAGGGAATTGGATGTTTGGTTGCCCTCAAGAACAAGAATGAAATGCTACCAATTATCAGGAAACTCAACTGTCAAAAATATCTGTTCCTTAGGTGACAAAGGGGAGAATTATAGTATGCTCAGAATATTATTAAACATGGGCTAAAACAAAATAACAGTATCCAATACTATTGTCTGCACAGTGAATATTTCCCCTTCACACAAAATGATTAGAGTCCTTCAAACTCACCTTCTATTAAACAAAGAGCCAAGAATAGGGTAAGATGCTTGTTATGCATGCTACTTAAAAACAATGATGTGTGGCAGTGTCCTGCTTGGTTTACTGTGCCCTTGTCTGTATTTTACTTGTGACTAATGTTTTTTATTATCTTTTGTTTCTCCCTACTTACAATAAGAGTCTCTACTACCATTTAAGGTCATACGAAATATCCAACCACCCTCTAGAATTTTATGCACTTTATATTTTTAAGATTTAGCTACAGTGAACTTCTAAACTTTGTTCAGTTGTTTCCCCAGTCTTACAAGAAAGACAAGGAAGTATGAAAAGATTGGCTCCCCCAGGTCCAGAGCTAGGAGGCGCTTAGACCAGGGCCTGAGTCCTTCTCCATAACCTACACTTTGATCTGTAACCCCATACATTGCTTGTTAGAGGTAGAGGCAGCACAGTTAGACCAGGTTGGTATTTGTGCCTCTAGTCTTACACCCAAACATATTTTTACCTGTCCTGGACAACTGAAGCAAGAATCTACAGGATGAGAGGCTGTGGTATTCCGGCTTTGCCTACATTTCTTCTCCATTTCCTGATGGTATATCCTCTCCCTTATGCTAAAATCCCTGATGAGGACATACCAATAAAGTAAAGGTATAAATCTTGGGTAACGGCCTTTATTATTGTCGATGTGTGGTATGTATATTACCAATTTGACTTCCACATGGATCATAAGTTTGGTTTAGCTGGTACTTTTATTTTGAGGAATACAAAGGTACTAACTACCAGGGCACTGATCCATAAAGGAGACTGTAAATGATTCTTAGAGGTGGGCACCCAGGCCTGAACAGGAGCACCTGAAAAAACAAATGCCAACTTATTTCTCGAATCAAAACAAGTGCCGGGGGTGATGATGTACCAGTCCAAAAATATAGAACAAGAAGGACTGTATGGTGTTGAGAGTGAAAATGGGAAGAGATCCAAGGTGATTTTCATGTAGCAGGAAGCCTCAACCTCGCAGACACAGCAGCGGCTGCCTCCCTGCTTTGTCCTTATCATTATGTGTCAGCCACTATCCATTAGGAGTTCTGGCTCTCAGTTTAATCTGAACTTGAACCTCATTCAGTGGCCTGTGACAAAATACACCAGAGACGCTGTGAATTCCCCTAGATCACCCAATTTCTCTACTTCCCTACTCCTGTAATCTCTTCACCACCTCAGCAGCACAGAGGCTCAGCCAGAGTTGTAGCATTTTAGGAGCTCTGTGGGGGGATTGGAGGTGCTGTCACATCATCACCTGTCACTAACTTCTCACTAGCTCCATGATCCTCTCCCTTTCCCAGTTCCTTCTCAAGCTGAGCATCCTGCATCACAGACTCGGGGAACTGTCACTCTTTCCAAGAGGCTTCCCTACTCTGTTTTTATCCTGGGGACCACCAGGATTTCACTGCAAGGATAGCCTTCTTACCTCATGATGACATATGGTCAATAGTAAGGTCTCCATGTGACTCTCTGGGGACTAGATAAAAACTGCCCTTCAGAGAGCAGAGTGGGATAGCATGGGGTGCCAGTCCAACACCTCATGAACCGCTGTAATCCTGTTTGAATTTCTCCTTCATTATTTCCTTAGATCCCACCCCGCAGAAGTGAGAGTTTGCTATTTGATTTGAATTGGACTTTTTCCTGTTCAAGTTCTTGGGTATCATGACACAAGATGAGAGGTTCAGAAAGTAGGCCTCCTACTAAGGATCTCTTGTTCCCCACCTTCAAATATGTCAACTCTGACTCATTTCCCCTCTCGAAGGTGAAGTGGAACTGACAGTGACCCTCCCCAAATCGACGCTCTTTCTGTATGTGATTGGGCTCACATAGACTCCATCAATTCCTTACATACTGTTTGAGTAGGGGCAAAATTAATTCTCCTCAGTAGCAGTCAGTGACTTATCACTATCAGCCACACACACAGAGGGAGAAATTGTCAGAGCAAGAGATTTCTTAGCTTTGATCTAAAGGTTGATCAAAAGCAGTTAAGCTCTGTTTTCTGTCTTCAATATTTCCTGTTGAAATCAAGTTGTAACTGATCAAAAAATCTTGCAGAGGGAAAGATGGGGACAGAGAAGGAAGGAAAAATGAGGGAGAGATATTCTTTCTCTGGGAAGACCTACTTTGTGCCAGATACAAGACAACTACCTATTCTTAGAATGGAGAGAAGGCCCTAGAAAACATGTTGATTGCCTTTCCACTTGTGTTTTAATTGCTTAATTAAAGTCTTGTGTGTCTCTCCCTTCAGTCAGCTAGAAAGGAGCCTTTGCAATAATTTTTCTTCAGGCTGCTTTCTTAAGCTTTCTTTTCAGACCCAATTTTGTAGATTCTAATTGCAAATTCTCGTTCAAGTTCCTAAAACACTCTCTTATAATTATCACCAAACAAATACAGTGATTCCACAAAGCCCAAACATGTGTCGCATTAATTCTCACAACTAAAATACTCTCCTTTTTCTTGGACTCTAAGCAAAATGGACCATAAGCAAAGTTTGATAAAATGACAGGTGGAATTCCTTCCAATTAAGACGTAAATATTTTTCCAGAGGCTAAGCTCACTGCAAAATAATAATCTTCACTCAACACATCTTTACATGTCTTTGGCAAAACACCTGTCTAAAACTGTTAACACTAAATATTTTGGGAGCTCTGTACTTCAAAGACAGCCCTGAAAACGTCAAGCATTGTTAAAATGTTGAAATAATTTTGGTTAAATGCTTCTGTGACAACTGTCGGACTTGATTTGTTTTAGCTGAATACATTCTGAATATTGCTTGGAATCTGTAAATTGGTCATTTGCCAAAAGATGAGAATTGGGCTGAAGTCAAAAGAATTACATGCATCAAAGAAATGAAAAAAAAAGGTGGGGGAATCTGGGTATTTTAAAAATGCAATTTATCTTCTGGATTGGAAGCTTCAAAAGAACATTCTTAGCAATGATAGCATTTGCAGTAAAACCATAAAGTATACGGTAGAAGGCATTCTGACTCTTGACCATATGGATACATGTTCAGTTACACCTACAGTACCTCAAAAGGGGGGAAAAAACAACAACATATTTTGAAGGCCCTTGGCTAAACAGTGATTAAGCAATCCATAGTTGAGGTGTTTCCTTAGAAACTTCTAGTTAGTAGATTACCAAGAACTTAGAGCTCATGGAATCATAGATGAAATATGAGAAGTATTAAATCGCTTGTAACCACCTGGTCCAATAGTGTTCTTTATTCCTTCAACCACCATTTTGAGACAAGAAAATTGAAGCCTAGAGACCTAGAGGTATTCACGGTTGGTTGACAAAAGTAGTTACTGCCAAGGGCTTAGGGTAGTTGTGTTGCTGAAGGGTGATTGTGGGGAGTCAAAAAACATAATGTGACAGGATAAATGTATGGCATTCATGTTAAAAAAGTATAGTAAGAGCAATAAGAGGGGAACTGATGTCTATGGGGTAATTACGATGGTCAGGTACTGTGCCAGGCACTTTGCCACATCTCAGTTTCTTCCTGTAGTCACCTGTACACAGGGAACCATCATTATCCAGTAGAAAAGCAAACATCTCTAAGCCACCTGTCCAGAAAAGGCAGATAGCAATGGATACATTCAAAAATTAGAGTCAGGATTGACTTCAGAAATTTATTCTTTATCAACTTAATCAATGGCTGAACAAATAGCAATATTCCTAGATTATAAAAAAAATTATTCTTAATCATATGTTGATTGAACTTCCCCTTTAATATTAATTACTACACAGGTGGTTCCTTTTCCATTAATTTGCAAACTCATGGATACATTATACCTACCCCAGAGCTTGAGAAATATATTGATAATAATACTTTCAAAGACCCAGACCAGCTGAGCACAAATACGCTATGAGTCTGGATAGAGGACGTTATTGAGGCTAAAGGTATGGAAGTTTCCATAAAGATATCCCATTCCAATATTTTATTCCACTTTCTCCACAAGGACACTTACTTCTATCTTAGGATGTACTCTGACATTTTTAACAGACTATTTCAAGTTTTGACATAGTCTGAGACATTTGGAGTTGACCTGAATTGCTCATATCCCCAGACTTCCTTTACTTAACATATTTTTATTGAACTCCACTAGGTCTAAGCTTCCCCCACACTAAACATGCCCTGTTTAGTCTGAACCAGACAACATTGAACTTGGAGGGGATTTGTTACTTTCCTTTTCTCTTCATAATAAGACTCTTTCTGTGGAAAATGTCAGAAATCCAAGTCAAACCAGCAGAAACAGAAAAGAAATTATACTGTCTAAGGAAGTCTGTTTTTTTAATTATGCCTGAATCTATTGCCCTGAACAGGGATAAAGGACACCAGTCCTCCCTGTTTCAAGTCTCACCTGTTTGGGGACACTCTTACACAGAACCTTGTTCCTGTGGAGACAAGGGGACCACACACCCATCCTCACAGTGTAAGGCTGACATCTTCCCTGTTGTCACCGATCCCAGCAAAACAGAAGCTTCTCCTTCTCAGCTTTCCCATCAAAATCTCCAATTTAGGTCTTCCATGAGTCACTTTCTCATGGCCCCACCGTTTGACCAGTCACAAGAGCCAGGGGAATGGATGTGCTGATTAGTCAGGCCTGGGTCACATGCTCGCTCCTAGATATTTGTGGATCACTGTTTGATCACAAGAATTAAGAAAAGAAGGTGGTGGTTTTTCAGAGGAAATGCAAGACCAACAATGGGAAGAAACCAATACCAAACAGGTGAAATCATGGGACCCTTACACCTACTGTCATCTTTTAGATACCACCGTTTAGAAATGCAGGAACCCCTAGAGAGGGTTCCCAGGGCCAGTATATGAAAAACATCAGCCTGGATTTGGGAAACTAGAGCCAAGGTCCTGAACCTTTATTTCAATAGAATCAGCAGTAGATCTTAGTTAGAAATGCAGATTCATTGAGCTGGAGAGATAGTGTGGTAGGCAGGCTTCTTGCCTTGCATGTGGTTGACCATGCAAGGTTCAAATCCCTGGCACCCCATATTGTCTCCAAAATCTGCTAGGAGTGATCCCTGAGTGCAGAGCCAGGAGTAAACCCTGAGCACCTCTGGTGTGACCCAGAAAACAGCTCCCAAACCCCACCATTTGCAGATTCCTGTTCTCCCAGAAATTCGAATTTGGTGGAACTGGAGCATGAGAACACATTTTTTTTTTAAAGCGTCCTTAAATAATTGTGATGTGGGTGGGGACTTGCGAACTATGTTTCAAGAGGCATTGGTTTAGATCCTAGGAAGACAGACCAATTATTGAGTATTAAATGAGTTTCACTAAATCCCAAATAATAGCCAGAGGGAGTCTGAAGATAAACAGAACAAACCTTGACAATTGCTCTCTATTAATTTCTCACAGTCACTGTGACTCTCACCGCCACTTGGGCAGTGTTTGGTGCATAATAAATGTTCTGGGAGAGAGGGCTCTTCCACAAGACACTGCTGAGGTCTGGTGGATTGAAGACTTGGGACTTTGGAATGTGATCCCTTATTTTCAAATGCATAAATACAATCATTGAGAATATTATGTTTTAATGAAATAAGTGGAATGCTAGTCTGTTTTTAAAAAGAGGGAGGAGGGAAGAAGAAAACCCAACCACAACTAGGAAAATAAATGCATTTAAAGAGAAACAATAAATGCATTTAAAGGAGAAACAATGCATTGTGAGACTTCAGACCGCTCCCTTTGCTTCCCCTTCTCTCCTATTCCTCCCCCACACACATCCCTTCTCTTTTCTTCTCCTTTCCTTGCTTATCTTTTGTCTTTATTAAATGCACCATCCCTAGATATTCAAGCACAGAGCAATACTGGGAGGCACAAATCCTGTTAAAGTGCTCCCCACCAGGCTGATAGGGAAGGAATCTCAAGGAGAGCCCAGCCCAGCGGGTCTTCCGAGAGCTGCTCCTTGAAACTTGAAACCTTCTGAGGGCTATCACTTCAAGGCACACAGCCCTAAGAGGATTAAGGTAAGTATCCCTCCTAAAAGCCTGAAAAAACAAAGATTAGGTTTTAGCATCACAAAGAAACATATATTTATATAGGTTCTGAAGGAGAGGAAATATGTTAAGACTTTTGGAGTGGGGGTGGAGGTGAGGAGAAACTCTGGAGAGAAAAGGAATCATCCCCAGCAAGGGAAGACATTCCTCCAGGCTTAGCCACTGTTTACAAAGAAATAGATGGAAATTGAGATTTACATAAAAGGCACAAAGAAGACTTTGGCTGTGAAACCTTAGTAAGTGTAACTGATGATGGGGGCCCGGTATCTTTTGTGAACAGGCCCAGTAGCGCCCCCTGTTCTATAAAATGGGGGTGAAATGATTAGATGAATTAATAATTTAGTCAATACCACAAAAAGAACTTCTTCAAGAAAAAACAAACTTCTTTTAATAACTCCCTGATATTCATAAATGACCAACTGATGCTTTATTGGTATTTATGTTTACAAAAAGCCCTACTGATATTCATAAATTATCACCTCCCCACCATTCTTAATCTCCAAGAAGCATGACTAAATCTGTAATTAAGAATAAATCACCAAAACCTGCAATCCTGTTTGAAAATTTAAAGGAATCCACGAATCACAGAAAAAAAAATGTACCTATGTGCAAAACTGCATTTGTTTATTGCCTTACACATATTTTTATATTTTCCTTCAGTGTAGTCACTGTATAAAATTGAGCTTCACCAAAACTATTTTTAAAAAGTTGGTTCTTTCTCTCTTTTATTTTTAGACAAAATAATTGAATGACTAGATTCTTTTTCCTCAAAAGGAAATAGATACGGATTATACCTGTGAAACAAAAAAAGGAAACTTTAGTTCTCTTGGAAAATAAAGTTCCATCAGAAGCTTATTTTGTTTGCATTGATGACGAAGGTGAGTCTACGGGTTGGTCTTTAAAATGGCTCTGGTGACCATTCCACCTTTCTTTCATTTCTGAGAGTGACAGATGTTTTCAAGCAAAAACTGCATTGATTGCTTCTGACCAGGAAGAGGTGAGGCCACTTAGATACACCCCCAAAATCCCTAGCTCTCAAAGAAAATGTGCTCTCTTCATTTCATTCAGCAAATCAAGTAGGTCACATATATCAGGGTCTGTCTCATCAATACCACTTGCGGTGGGAGGTTACCCTTTACTTCGTGCGGGAGGATGGGGGGTGGTGTGCACACCTGGTAGTGCTCAGGGCTTACTTCTGGCTCTGCTCTGAGGGATCACTCCTGGCAGGGCTCTAGGACCATATGTGGTGCCAGAGAAGCAATCAAGGTCCACCACATACAAAGCAAGTGTCTACCCACTAAACTATCACTCTGGCCCTAAACCTTTATCATTTTAAGACTCTTCAAGCATAATAAAGTTTCAATCATCGCCACCACTATTTTTTTTAAGGTTTCCATAGGCTTCTACCTGCCTCCAAATAGGAAGGATTTACCCCCATCTGGTGTAGCTGTAAAGTCTTTCTACTAGTATTGGCCAGATTCAACCTCCTAATGCACCCCTCCCCAGGTACACTTGTTAGAATTTCTGAACAGAGCTCTGAAATGCTACACAGTGGATATGGCTCTTGTCTTGCCTTAAATTCTATCTCAGGCACCACATATGGTGGGGAAAAGCAAACAAACAAAAAAAAACCATAAAAATTTTTAAGTAAAAACAGGGGTGGTAAGGCTGTCAAGAACAGAAAGATTAATTATTTTTAAAATATATACTTCTAACTATTTTGAGGAGGGGCCTGTGTCTTCTGCTATAGGCCAGGCCTTTCAGCACATACAAACTTGCCTCTGAAGACTGGGGTCTTCAGAATATTGGGGTGAGCATCTCAGTCTGTTGCCCTTTTTGACAAGCCCTTGGGAAGGCAGTGAATCAGGCAGTGGCTTTGATACCATGGAGACTCTTCCCCACTGTTGACCAAATGCCTTGTCCACGTGGTTACTGGACCAGTTTGACATTCGGGGAATCCTCTGAAGTAAAAAGAAAGTACCCATGAACTTCTCTATGTACTAAATTGTAAAATCAGATAAGATGTTGAATGGTTGGGTTGTATAGGTGTACAATGTTTTAAGTCCGATTTGCTCCCCCCAAATAGTCCCTGACATAGGAATTTGAGTGTGAGCAGTTTATTTTGGAGGGGATCCCAGGTGACTCTCCCCTATCGGGAGTGAGAACCAAGTTGCAAACCACTCAGACTCAGTCCTGTCTGTACAGCCCCCCAAGAGAGCGACCATATTAAAGAACAGCTCAAACAAGGGGAGGGGGAGCAGAAAGAGAGAGCTTAGCGCCCGTCTCTCACTGAAATCAGCTCCCCCGGACTTTTTCAGCATTGTGAGTGGATCATGAGCCTAGCTGAGCCAGTAGTTGAGACTTATTACTGTAGAAAGTCATTAGAATATAGAAAGAGTGAGAGCTGTTTGCAAAAATATGTTGCTGTCAACAACCAACACATTGTCTGTCATTGAGTTCATTCTCCTTGGAATGGATAAAAACAAAGTATTCAGGGGACCTCCCTAATCTCCTCTAGTTGTTTAATGAAGAGACACGGAATGACTAGAAATTCCTTTGTGCTTTATTTCAAAGTAATGGGAAAGGGATCAATAATTCTGGAATGGGTAATATCTCTTGACCAAGGCAAGTTTGTCCTTTCATTCTTCCTGCTAAGTGATATCCTTTCCAAGGTACATGTCAACAATATTGCTTCAACCAGGTGACTTCTTGCATTGGTATTGAGATAACCTACACCATAGGCTGCTTTGAAATAAGGCAAGCTTGGCATCATGGATACTATGAAAGTTTAAATAAAATTCAGCATTTTCCCAAAAATGTCTACTTCTCATATAATACCATTTAGCTTAGAGGATTTTCAAGATGGAAAAATACTCCTTTAAGCCTGTTAACTTGAATTTTCCAACATCACCTCACAAGAAGCAAGTTTTTGAATTTTGTTTTGTTTTCATTTTTATTACTATGTCCTCTCGTAACCAGTGCTTGAAACAAAGTGCTCTTGTTATATTGTCTTTCTCTTATGTTTTCTAATTTAGTACAGCCTGATTTAATCACAGACTGGTGGATATACATCAGAATGTTGAAGGATCTTAATTCTTGTTGTTGGAGAAATGATCTCAAGTAAGATGATCAATACAACACTTGTCACTGTGCTCAGCTGAATAATTGTTTTAGCACATAATTCTTCCCCTCCTTGTTTTCTGGGCTGAAGGCACTTCTCTATCCCACTGACTTGGGGCTGGTCCTTAAGAGTTTTGGCAAACACAAGTTTAGTGCTCATGGGAGAGCCCATGCAAAAAAAAAATTTTTTTTTAAAGTAACTGTATCCATATTTCACCCAAAGCAGAAAAATTAATTTAAAATGGATTAAGGACCTTGAGATTAGATCACAGAATTTACTGAGGAAAACATAGGCAGAACTCTTCAGGATATAGACTTCAGAGATGTTTTCAGGGATTTGTCTCTTTGGGCAAAGACAACAAAAAACAAAAACAAACAAATGCAACTATCTAAAAGTAAGAAGGCTTTGCATGGAAAAAGAAACAATGGCTAAAACTAAGTAACACTGTACTTAATGGAAGAAAATATTTACATACCAAACATCAGATAAAGGACTAATACCCAAGATATATAAAGCACCCAAAAAGCTCAACAACAAAAATAATCAATAACCTCATCAAAAAAACAGGGAGAGGAGATGAACTGACACTTCCCCAAAGAGGACATGCAATTACCCAGTAAGTAAATGAAAAAATGTTCACTGTCACTTGTTATCAGGAACACCCCAATCAAAATGACAATGAGCTATCACCTCACACCAATGAGAGTGGCACTTATCAAAAAAAAAAAAAGTCTGGGAACAACCAGCGTTGGAGGGGATGTGATGAAAAAGGAACCGTCATTTACTGTTGTTGAGAGTCAGCCCTATGAGAAGCAGAATGGAGATTCTTCAGCAAAGTAAAACTGGAACTTCCACAAGACCCAGTGTTTTCACTTCTTGACATCTACCCTCCAAAAACATAAAAACGTTAATTCAAAAAGATATCTGCACTTAGTACAATGATCATGGTATGAAAAGAACCCAAATATGCAACAACAGATGAATAAATAAAGAAATTATGGTATGTGTATACATTATGGTATGTGTATACATTAGAATATTACATAGCTACAAGAAAAGATAAAATCTTGCAGTTTTTGCTACAACTCAAGTGGACCTGGAAGGCATCATATAGCACTGCACTGTAGCACTGTCCTCCCATTGTTCATCGATTTGTTCGCGCGGGCACCAGTAATGTTTCCATTGTAAGACTTGTTATTACTGTTTTTGGCATATCGAACACGCCACAGGGAGCTTGCTAGGCTCTGCCGTGCGGGCGGGTTACTCTCGGTAGCTTGTCAGGCTCTTTGAGAGGAATGGAGAAATCGAACCTGGGTTCTCCTAGTGCAAGGCAAACGCCCTACCAGCTGTGCTATCACTCCAGCCCGGAAGGCATCATATGATGTGAAATGAATCAGAGGAAGAAGAGAGAATACCAGGTGATCTCACCCAGAACAAGGGAACAGATAGCACTGAATGAGAACTTGGCCTTTGCTTGTGAAACAAAGTACCAAGCAATGGGGAAAAAAAAGGAATAGGTGGAACAAAGGTGACATAAGGACAGAGATGGAGGATCTGGTTCACTTTGGTGGTGTTGATTTGGATGAACTACATCCAAAAGTTAACAATACCATAACTATGGGATACAAAGTAAAATATTTTTTTTATATTTAAAAAATTTAAACAAGGGGCTGGAGTGATAGTACAGCGGGTAGGGCGTTTACCTTGCACGTGGCCAACCCGGGTTCAATTCCCAGCATCCTATATGGTCCCCCAAGTGCCAACAGGAGTAATTCCTGAGTGCAGAGCCAGAAGTAACCCCTGTGTATCGCCGGGTGTAACCCAAAAAGCCAAAAAAAGAAAAAAAATTCAAACAAGTAGGTGGTGGGTGGGAATGGTTAGTGTTCATGACATCTGCAAAAATATTGTGATTTGGTCTATAAAACAACATCCTTTTTCACCCCACACTTGCTTGGAGTAAAAATTATTACAATTGGATTTGATCCTCTCACATGCCCTACCCCCACCCCAAAAGCTGCTTTTAAGAAATGAACAGAAAATAAAGAAATATATTCCTTTTCATGTGTCTTATTCTTGCTTGATTCCTAAACGATGTGATCTATGAGATCTGGCCTGTCATTTGACTCTTTCTCATATTTGTGGTTGGCACTAATTAACAGTCCATTAGAATGACATTTCTCAGCTGATGCCTTTTGATGTGAACTTTTTCAAGTTCTGTCTCATTGTAGTTATAACCTCCTAACTTCTCACTCTGATGCAGCTTAATTTGTAATCAAAATTATCCTCTAATGAAATAACACAAGTCTGATTTTAATAGGGTGATTTGCTTGTTTGTTTTAAAAAATTATGCCAATTTGCCATTTAACCAAATTTTATCCCTTTCTTTTTAAGTGAAAGGTACATCTTCACTATCCCAATTTGAAATGAGAATTCTCCTCGACTTGTTGCATGCAATTAAACCACAACAAAAGGGACCTGAAGTCATTTCACTTTTCATAAGGCTGTAATTATTCTTTAACTATTGGAATATGACATCCCTTAGGAGCTAATTATCGAAAAGCTATCATCACACATAGGAAACACACAAACAAATCCTTCAAGCACAAAGTAAATGTTCAACATTAAAGAGCTGCTTCCAGGAAGTCATACCAATCAGTTGGTCCAGCTAATTACTAATCTGATTTTTTGGAGTACTTGCATTAGATAATTATGATGCCTATTCATAACATGAAAAGCACAGTCTTTGACTGACTTTAATAAAGATCTAGCTGCAAGAAAAAAATGTACTAAGCATCATAATTCAAAATTTGCATTCAGCAGAACCTGGGAGAAGTATGGCAGATATTTTTTAATAGAGAACATTTCATTTATCACATGATAGATATATTTAATATACCTTTTTGTGTATGTCATGTTGAATGGCAAAGTGAGTTATTTTATTGTTATGATTTTTTATGAGTCATGAAGCACTGCTTAAAGTTCAATTCGGGTTTGAAATGTGTATGATAAAATGATTTTATGAGTTAACTGAGACTCACATTAGATAAATATAGCATATTAAAGATTATGCTATGGCTCATATTCTAAATGAATCAAAGTCAGAGTCATATCCATAATGTGGTGACTGCTCTAGTTATTTCTAAACATATTTTATGTCAGTGTATTTAAATCCTCCCTATCTTAAAGATTATTATAAAACTAATAAACACTTCATACACTTGGTAGGAATGTGTATTGGCACAACTTTTGCAGAAAGCAACTGATCATAAAGCTCAAAGTGAAAAGGTATATTTTCTTTTGATCTTGTCATTTACAGGCTGGAGCGATAGCACAACGGGTAGGGTGTTTGCCTTGCAAGATACCAACATAGCCGACATGAGTTTGATTCCTCCGTCCCTCTCAGAGAGCCTGGCAAGCTACCGAGAGTATTTTGCCCGCGTGGCAAAACTTGCCAAGCTACCCCTGATGTATTCTATACGCCAAAGACAATTGTCACAATGGAGACGTTGCTGGACCCGCTCGAGCAAATCGCTGAACAACGGGAGGACAGTGACTTGTCATTTACATTCTAGGATTTTTTAAAAATTACAGATAATAAAAAAAAAAAAAATAAAAAAAAAAAAAATAAAAAAAAATAAAAAATTACAGATAAAATAAATGAATGCTCAGAACCACTTTATAAGGAAGTACTTTACAACTTTGGACAATTTTTTTTTGTAGGAGTACTGCTATTTATTCAGCCACTGATTAGCTGATTGAATTGTGCATGAACTCCACCTTACTTTTTTTTTCTTTTTCCATTTTTTATAATTTTATTTATTGAATCACCGTGAGAGCAGTTACAAAGCTTTTGGGTCTAAGTCTCAGTCATACAATGAAACACCCGTACCTTCACCAGTGCCCAATCTCCACCACCAAAAATCCCAGTATACCCCCATCCCACACCCTCCCCCTGCCTGTGGGGCAGATGATTTCTACATTACTCTCTCTCTACTTTGATCACATTCACTATTTCGACACCAGACCCACCATTATTTAAGATTTTACTCCAACACTCAGATCTGCTGAAAAGGCAACAATAGACAATTTGTGTTCTATTGCTGGTTATGAATAACATATGATGTCGTGTGGCTGCAGTAGGGCCATGTGGTTTTGAAGTTCTGAAATTTTAACACTTAAATCTGGAGGGATTTCTGCCCAAAGCCACTGGGTTTAGAGATCTGCTCCTGAGTCTCTGGGATCATGGCCGTTGAGCAGCTTGATGAGGAGCCAAAGAGGCCATTCGTGGGCAATGACTTGGGGTCTCATTGGGGTGGGGAAGACAGGCCCAGCTCCACCTCCCCCCCATCCCGTGAGACCCAATAAGTTTTGTCACTGCGGGCCCAAGCCTGACTGTCCAATGGCCTCTGGAGGATGACAGCCACCAAGTCGCCAAGAGGGAGCAGGCGGAGGGATAGCACCCATTCCCCCCTGGGGTGGTCCGGCGACAGTAACCTACTGCGGGGTCCAGACACATTTCTGACAAAAGCCGCTGGGTTTCAAGATCTGTTTCTTAGTTTCTGGGATCAAGGCTGTTGAGCAACTTGATGAGGAGCCAGAGAGGCCATTTGTGAGCGATGACTTGGGGTCTCGTTAGGGTGGGGAGGACAGGTCCGGTTCCACACCCCCACATCCCGTGAGACCCAACAAGTTTTGTCACTGCGGGCCCAAGCCTGACTGTCCAATGGCCTCTGGAGGATGACAGCCACCAAGTCGCCAAGAGGGAGCAGGCGGAGGGACAGCATCCATTCCCCCCTGGGGTGGCCCGGCGACAGTAACCTACTGCGGGGTCCAGACACATTTCTGACAAAAGCCGCTGGGTTTCAAGATCTGTTTCTTAGTTTCTGGGATCAAGGCTGTTGAGCAACTTGATGAGGAGCCAGAGAGGCCATTTGTGAGCGATGACTTGGGGTCTCGTTAGGGTGGGGAGGACAGGTCCGGTTCCACACCCCCACATCCCGTGAGACCCAACAAGTTTTGTCACTGCGGGCCCAAGCCTGACTGTCCAATGGCCTCTGGAGGATGACAGCCACCAAGTCGCCAAGAGGGAGCAGGCGGAGGGACAGCATCCATTCCCCCCTGGGGTGGCCCGGCGACAGTAACCTACTGCGGGGTCCAGACACATTTCTGACAAAAGCCGCTGGGTTTCGAGATTTGTTTCTGAGTCTCTGGGATCAAGGCCGTTGAGCAGCTTGATGAGGAGCCAGAGAGGCTGTTTGTGAGCGATGACTTGGGGTCTCGTTATGGTAGGGAGGACAGGCCCGGCTCCACCTCCCCCCCCATCCCATGAGACCCAACAAGTTTCGTCACTACGGGCCCAAGCCTGACTGTCCAGTGGCCTCTGGAGGATGACAGTCACCAAGTCGCCAAGAGGGAGCAGGTGGAGGGACAACACCCTTTCCTCCCTGGGGTGGCCCGGCAACAGTAACGTACTGTGGAGTCCGGATGCATTTCTGCCAAATGCCACTGGGTTCGAGATTTGTTTCTGAGTCTCTGGGATCATGGCTGTTAAGCAGCTTGATCGGGAGCCAGAGAGGCCATTCGTGGGCGATGACTTAGGGTCTCGTTGGGGTGGGGAGGACAAGCCCAGCTCCACCCTCATCCCGTGAGGCCCTGTGTGTCTCGTCACTGGGGGCCCAAATGTGACTATCCAGTGGCCTCAGACGGATGGCAGCCACTGGGCCACCAGGGGGAGTAGGCCAAGGCATGAAACCTATTCCTACCTGGGTTGGCCCAGCACCGGTAGCCTACTGCAGAGACCAGACGCATTTCTACCTAAAGCCGCTGGGTTCTGAGATTCATTTCTGAGTCTCTGGGATCATGTCCATTAAGCAGTTCAATCAGGAACCAAAGAGGCCTTGCCTCCATTATATAGCTGAGCCGGAGGTGGTTTGTGGGTGTGTTTCCCACATACCTAACTTTTGGCCGTTTACTTTCTTGGTAAACTTTGCCCCAAGTTTTTGGGGTCTGGCCAAAGGCACAGCAGCAATTTTTGGGGTATCTGGAAGTCTGAGGGCGCCATGAGGCTGCTGATGCACTCGCCTCACAGGTACAGATTGACCTGCTGGCGGCACCATACCCCCTGGACAATTTTTTTTTAATGGAGAGTACAAAACAGAAATGAAATAATTGAAAATTGCTGTATATAAATCCACACAAAAGGAAATTGAGCAACTATGAAATACTGAAAGATAAAATGACCTATATATACTCATGCAAAGATAGCAGTGACATAGCAAGTGTAAGAAGAGTAAGGGACAAAGCAATATGTATCGTATGACCTGACAGATTACAAAAATTATTTTTGCGACCTGGTAAAGGATGTATATAACCCCCAATATACATATATATACTATATATGTACACAATATATGTATATTGGATGCAGATACTGATAATTTTTGTTTTTATGTGTATTTGGGGAGATATGGGTGTGAGGAAGGATACACAGGTATAGAAAAATTCACTTTTCAGAAGGACACACAATAAGTGTCTTTTCTTTCTGGGAGTTGTGTCCTTGTAGAGAGAATGCATGGGCTGGGCTGTAAAGATAACACAGGGATAAGGTACTTGCTTTGCAGGCAACTAACCCTGGCTTGATCACTAATACCACATATAGTCCCTCCAAGCATTGCCCTGGGTGATCCCTGACCATAGAGCCAAAAGTAAGACCTGAGCACTACCAGTATGGCCCCAAAATCAAACAGAAAAAAAGAAAGGGGGAATAGATGGCATGGCTGTATGTCATGTCATGTGTGTCACCTGGAACAGAAAGATAACTAACCTGGTAGTATGTGAGCTCCTGTCCTAGTGATCTACTCCACTTTCCATGGCTTTATTTATTTTTATTTTATTTTATTTTTTTGCTTTTTGGGTCACACCCAGGCATGCACAGGGGTTACTCCTGGTTCAGACACTCAGATATTACTCCTGGCGGTGCTTGGGGGACCATATGGGATGTTGCGAATTGAAACCAGGTTGGCTGCGTGCAAGGCAAACGCCCTACCTGCTGTGCTATCACTCCAGCCCCGACTTTCCATGGGTTTAAATATCTACATGCTCCCTTCCCTTCCCTTCCCTTCCCTTCCCTTCCCTTCCCTTCCCTTCCCTTCCCTTCCCTTCCCTTCCCTTCCCCTTCCCCTTCCCCTTCCCCTTCCCCTTCCCCTTCCCCTTCCCTTCCCTCTTCTTTTCTTTTCTCTTTCTCACTTTTTTGGGCACACCTGGTGGTGCTCAGGACTTACTCCTGGCTCTGTGCTCATGGGTCACTCCTCATAGTACTCAGGGTGCCAGGGGACAAAGCCAGTTTGGCCATGTGCAAGGCAAGCACCTTCTCCTCTGTATTAATGTGCTCCAGTCTCTGACTCCTGTTTTCTTTCACATCTGACACCTAGTGCCCTAATAACCTTCTTAAAACATATTTCTCAGATATTGCCATTTTGTAATGACTCCACTAGCCAAATCACCACCATTACCACATGGCTAATGAGTATCTTTCCTAGTTCGTTTTCCCCCATTCCTCAGCCCTTCCTCCTGCTGTCTGTCCTCCGCATGAACACCTGTCTAATCTCTTTAGTACATAAACCGAATAACTCCCCTCCATAAACCCCTTACAATGGGAAGCCTTTGTACCTAAGACAAAATCTAAAAGTTGACATCCTAAAGTCAAGGACCCCATGATAGAATCAACAACTCTCTCCAATTCATCTGCTACATCTTTTTCACTCCAACTCTACCATATTGACCACCTCAATTCATTTATGTAAAATTTACTTTATTAAAACACAATGATTTGCAGTTATTCATAGCTGAGTGTTAGACATGCCCAATATGGGTTTCAGCACCAATCCTGCCACCAGTGTCAACCTCCCTCCCACAGTGTTCCCAGGTTCCTTCTCCTACCCTCTCACCCACCCTCCCATCCTAACAGGCACCTTTTAAAGTTTACTTGTTAAAGTTTGGATCTCATGATTTCAGTGTGTTTGATTCTGTCTTTTGGATATTTAGCTCTCTCTTTCCTTAACACCAATGATGCACCTGAATCCTTTTGATCCTTTCCCTCTGTTGCTCTGTCTTCTCTCCACTGCCTCTCAATTTCTTTCCTTCTTCCCCTATATACTGGGGCCAAGGTTGAGGTAGGCATGCCCCCATGACACCATTGCAATTCTTCATCCAATTATTCTAAATACCACACATAAGTGATATCATCCTGTATTTATCCTTCTCCTTCTGGCTTCCTTCACTTAACATTTTCAAGTTCCATCCATGTTGCAGCAAATTGTATGATTTTGTCACTTCTTACTGCGATGTTGTATTCCACTGCACGTATATACCACATCTTCATGGCCCACTTATCTGGTTTCGGACACTTAGGTAGATTCAAAATCTCAACTATTGTCCTGGGTGCTGCAATGAATAATGGTGTGCATGCATCCTTTTGAATGAATGTTTTCCTGACCTGAATACCACCTCAATTCGTCCTCAAACATGGCAAACTAGCACTTCTTGTGTGACATGTGGCTGCTTTTGTACTGCTTCCTGGATCTTGGCTTAGACTTCCATTTATTCTCTGTGTCCCCGTCTCAAAGAGCCTCTCTATCACCATCCTATCTGGAGTAGCAGCCCTCATCTTTCTTTATCACCTTTTCCCACTTTGCTTACTGTCACAGCATTATCTACCGGGTATACCATATATCTGTTTCTTTGTTTATTTAAATTGTTACCATGAAAATATAATCTTCTGATGGCAAGAATGTCATCTGTCTTGATCAGTGTTATATACTCAGTGCCTTGAAATATGCCCGGTGGATACCTGTTTGTTTAATCTTGATTTATTTTCCTTGATTTTTTTTTTCAGAGAACTTACACACTGGTGACTGTTTTCTTGATACCTTAATATGTGAAAGACATTCTGATTTATATGGTCACAATATTGTTTTAGGACCATTTCCTGAAAAATCTACAGACATTGTTCCACTGTCTCCTGACATTTCAGATTGCCCAGAATTTAGAAGCTACCTCATTTTAACGTATTTCAGACATTCTGATTTTTTTCTCTGTTTGTGTCTACAGCTTTTGAGATCAGCACATGGACTAATTTGAAACTCTTTCATTTATACTTTGGCTTGACTGTACTTCTACAAACTCAGTCTTTTCTAGCCTAAGGAATTTGACTCTTTTTTTTTCTTTGTTATTGCTATTATCCCGATTTTGTTCATTTCTTCTCAGAAACATACACAAGCATTAGGCTGTACCTGCACTTTTATTTTATTTTGGATACGAGCCCATTATTTCAATCTCTCTTTTTTTCCCTTTCGTTTTCCCCAGGAGTTGAACTCAAGGGCTACTACATCCAAGAAATTTATCTAGCTATCTCTCTGGTCCTGTTTTAATTCCTGGTTCTGACAAAGTGGTTCAAATGTATTCTTCATAACATTTAGTTTCCTTTTCTCATTTTTTCTCTTTCTTGCCTTCTATTGTGGATTTCACTTTGGCTTTTGCATACTTAATTTGTTCACAACTATTTTTTCTCTCACTCTTTGAGATTCTGTTGTCAATTTATATTTGCTTTGTGGCTTTCATCAACCTCCTTCCAAAAGGTGATATCTTTTCAGAGTATGTGAAGTCACTTTCCAATTTCTTTTCTGTTTCCTGCCATAAATCATTTTCACAGCAGTACTCTTTACCTGAGTCTTCAAGGTGAGTTCTATCACTTAGCATTTCATATGTGTCATAATTTCTCTTATTTAGTCCTCCATGTGTAAAGAGAGTTCCATAAATGCCTAGAATTTGCCATCAGACACACTACATACAAGGGCAGCACTCATCAGAGGGACAGAAAACCAGTTCTGTAGTGATACAGGGTTTGGATCAAGGACAGAGAATGAGGGTAGGGATGGAGTAAAAGATATTACCACTTTTATTTTTCCCTCAGTGATATAACATAGGTGGACATCTGATTATGGGTTCTCAATCCCATTCCTTCAAGAATTAAGAAATAGTTGATCTCCTTAGATCTATATATGTGTACATACATATATATATGTACATACATGGGCTGGAAAGATAGCACAGTGGGCAGGCCATTTGCCTTGTACGTGGCTGACCCGGGTTAGATACATCCACCCCTCTTGGAGAGCCCAGCAAGCTACTGAGAGTATCTCGCCCACATGGGAGAGCCTGGCAAGATCCCCGTGGAATATTCGATATGCCAAAACACAGTAACAAGTCTTACAATTTGTTGTGAGATGTTACTAGTGCCTGCTGGAGCAAATTGATAAACAATGGGAGGACAGTGCTACAGTGATGTACACACACACACACACACACACACACACACACACACATACACACATATGTTTAGCCTGGGGGCCATAGAGCTAGCACAGGGGTAAGGTGCTTGATTTATGTGTGGCAACCCCCAGTTTTATTCCCAATACCACATACAACATTCCCCAAATACCTCCAGGAATGACTCCAGAGCACAGAGTCAAGAATAAGATTTGAGAATCACTAACTATGGTACCCAAAACATCTAAAATAAAATGAAAATAAAAGACAGACTTCCTTCCCTCCTTCCTTCCTTCCTTCTTTCCTCCCTCCCCCTCCCTCCCTCCCTCCCTCCCTCCCTTCCTTCCTTCCTTCCTTCCTTCCTTCTTTCCTCCCTCCCTCCCTCCCTCCCTCCCTCCCTCCCTCCCTTCCTTCCTTCCTTCCTTCCTTCCTTCTCTTCCTTCCTTTCTTCTTTCCCACATACACTCTAACAATTTCAGCTATGTTTTTAGCCAGGAAAGATTTTCTATGGTAGATGAAGGATCTTAGCAGAGTCTAATTATTGTTAATTACCAAACTGTTAACATTGTTATAAATTAAAAGTCTTATGAAAATGAATATTGATTTCAATTAACAGTCCCTTTCACCTCTTACTCTTCAAAGGCCTGTAGGAAATATTTCAGGGAGTCTCACTGGCAGTAGGAGGCCAGAAATTCATTTAAAACTATAATTCCTAGTAAACGTGCTGTAAACTTCCAGGTCATTGTAATTCCTCATTGTTAATTAGGATCTCCTGCTTAGGGTCCCACACAATTACTGTGTGGCTGCTCTCATACCTGTGACCTATTAGAGCACAGTCCCCATAGGCTTCTAAATTCAACTTGTAAAGCCAAATAAATCAAGTCCCCCTGCCTCCTTATTGGCTACCATGTCCCATTCCACCATGTTTATACGTCCTTCTGGGTCTCCAACAACTGAAAGGAACCACAGCTCAGATAATTACCCAAGTCAAGTGACTTGATTCATCAAAGACTCCAACTTTCCCCTCATTGTTTTCCCTACTACAATCCAACACCAGATTCTGCTCAGTCTCTGGTCTCAGTGTCTATTCATTTCTCTCTCCTTTTCTCTATTGTCACAATTACATATCAAGTCAAGCATGGTCACTTCTCCTTGAATAATCAACTGAATCTACTGAGTTCCCTTGCTCAAGTCTATCATTTACCGGGGGACTAAGATGATCCATGTAAAACATAAATGGGTCCATGGCATTTAATTAAGTAATGCTATTTCAGAAGTATCTCTCCTTCAGTGACTCAATGAATCCAAATGCCTCAGCATGGCTCATGCATTCTCCACACACTCATCTGGTGTTTCTCTGCACTTCTTTCTTACCACAGTTCCTCTCACCCACAAGCTCACACACAGAAATGCTTACAGAGCCTCACATACTGTCAAGTTGCTTTGCATAGATCATACCTTCTCTCACAAATTTCTCTCCCTTCTCTTAGGGTTCTCCTGATACCACACACACTCACAAAAAATCAAGTAAGTTTCCTTGGCCAACTAAGACAATCATTATGTATGAAACACTTGCATTTCTTTACAAATGCCATATCTCTGGCTCTGCCAAGTGTTTACTCATTTTGTTTCTAATTTCTGTATCTACTACTAGTTTTGCTACCATTCTCACCATTAGCCCCATTTTTTCTTGATTACTCTAAGGTATTCTTTAGTTGGTCAACTTATAAGATTCTTTGATTTTCCCAGATATTCCCCTCTTGCCTTTTGAGTAGTGTCTTAAATTGGCCAACTAGCTGATACACCTGATCATCCCTATTTTTGCACTGAAAACTCTACAGTCAGAAAAACCTTTTGGGTCCAAGCCAAAACCTTTTGGGTCCAAGCCACCTTTTGGTGGCCCAGACCCTCAGATCACTGAGGACAGAGATGGAGCATGAAACCTGTCACACAACAGTTAAACATGGAAGAGAATTAAATAGAAATTAAGAAAGAACATGAGCGTAACTGCTGTGTTGTCCTCCCTGGGCATTCAGGAATAGCAAGAAGTCTCTTTTTGGTTCTTGGTTACAAAAATTTTTTAATATTTTTGAAACATTATACATTAAAGTTAAAAATATGCTAAATACAAAGTCAAATATGTATTGTAAATGCACAAAAATCCTACAAAAATCTTTTTAGAGTTATTAATGTGTTAACAATGCTGTAGAAATTTGGGGTGCTGTCACAAGGAATCAGGAATGACTCAGACATGGATTCTACAGGAGTCTGCAGGAGCCCTGGGGACTCCTCACATCAGACTCAAAAGTTGGAGGACAATTGTGGTATCAAAAACAAAAAAAACCCACAACAACAGGTAGTTTATGCCTAAACTTACCAAAGAAAGACTTCATGGAGGAGGTGCCTTATAGGTGTAGTTTAAGCACAGGAATGAGAAAGGGCTCAGATCCAAGTTTTCTCACAGATGAACACATATCCCTGTGTATGGCTAATAACCAGGATTTGGATATGATTCTAGAGTTATGCCTACACAAAACAAGGGTCACCAAGTAAGTGGTTTGAAATATAGTTCACAATTTATTTACAGCATCTGTGGGTCTGTAATCTATGCTCAGCCTCAATGAACACTCTACTTGGGCTCTCACAGGGCTGAAATCATGGTGGCAGCTGAGCTAGACTTGGCAGTTTCATCTGATTGTTGACATATTATCTCCTTAGGACTGCAAGATCCCCTTTCCTTGTTAGCTGTTGCTAGGGACCACTTTCAATACCTCAAGTCCCCTCTTAGGTCCTTGTCTTGTAGGTTCTCAGAACCTTACAACATGGTTAATCATTTGTTCAAGGTCAGCAGGAGTGTCACTAACCCCCTGAAGAACCTGGACCTTCCTTTGAAAGGCTCACCTGAATAGATTTGGTCCACCCAATATAACTCTCTTTTGATGAATTCCAATTCAGTTGACTTAGTGATATTCATAGGTTTCTCCCACACTCAAGGGGCCCCAAGCGATGTATGCACAAAGATCATAGGAGTCTTTGGAACCAGGTTAGGATTTTGTCTAGCAAATAGGTAACAAAAGGTTTAGAGGGACCAGAGTCCTAGGGAGTAAAAGTGGCAGTGGATGCAAGACCTTGATTGACATCTAAGTTTGCAGACAGATAGTTGAGTTGAATTGAGTTGAGTTGAGTTGAGTTGAACACAATAAGAACAACAGGTGCCGAGATATATTTGGGGGGTTAGGGTTCATGCCTAGCAATTGACCTGGCCCAGGTTTGCTCTCCAGCACTGTACAATTCCCTGAGCACTGCCAGATGCTGTCCTAGAGGCTACCACATCTATGGCCTGTGTAATCCCCAGAACCACAGGGTCTGTACCATACCACATCCTCAAACAAGGGATGACAGCCCAATCGCTGATGGAGCACTTCATGGTAGGCCCCTCATCCACCCAAAAAGAAAAAAAAAACAACAGATGACTGTATCTTTATCACAACTCTCAAAAGTTTGTTGATAAGGCAATTGAAATATTTTAAGGGAAAGGGGTCAAAAAGAAAAAGATTTAGAGAAGGACAAAAACTAGGTTGTGTGACTTCCAGTGGAGTAGTACCAGGAGCCTGGAGGGCTGAGTGGATGCATCCGGGTCATTTCTGAGTTTGGAGAGCAGCAGAGTGAGGTATATGCGTTAAGACTGTTTGGGTGGGGCTGAGGACACACAGTAGTTTCAGAGGGGAGTGCTGACCACATTGGTCCTTGAGAAACTGGTTTCAGACACCAGGCTGCTGAAAGAGAAAATAACAAGTCTATTTTCTAGGATTCTGTGGTTTAATCTATCCTCCTACAAAGCAAATCAAAGCCAGCAAACATTAATAAGATCTTCAAGCCTTTTCCAAATGTCAGGAGCTAGAACAAAATACAAATAAATTAATCCCCTGGGAGTTCTTTCTAGCCGTTCTCTTCCAATAAATACCCAGCTCCAAAATTTAAGAATGTCTAACAGTCTCTTTAAACAGAAAGGAAAGATCTGTCTGACAGAGTTCAAATGATCAACCTTGGGGCTTTGATGGCACCTCCAACATTGCATGGACTCATGTGTGCAAAGAAGTGAAAAAAGGAAGCTCCAATGCATGCACACAGGGTTGTGTGTGGGGAAGAAGGTCAGCCTGGCAAAGCACATAGTCCCTTCCCCCTCCATGCTAGGTAGCCTGAGGCCTCCCATAACCCTAAGGAGCAGCCTTGTGACCTACAAGTCGAGAGCAAAGATCCCCTGCTACATTGGCATTTCCCGGTAGGACCCAAAGGGCCTCAGTCCTGTTACCATTCAAGTGAGGACTTGGGTGAATATGCTGTCAGTACCTTAACAGAACGATTGATTAGACTACATTTACTACAGTGTCTTTCCTATCTAGCCATGGTATTTCCTCCTTCCCCGGGGTTGGGCTGACATGGCTGCATGCATTGCCCAAGGGTAAGTAAGTTGTATACTTCTGCCCCCATTGAGGGTGGTCTTGGACACACTGGCTTTAGGCAATGGGATCCTACTGGATTTGAGCCAATGAGAGGTTTTCCATTGTGTTTAAGACTCCTGGTCTGTGTCTGCCCTCTTGTGCCTCTGCCTTTGCCCTGAGAAAAACATGCCCAGACTAGTTCCAGGTCCAGGAGGATGAGAGTTATGTGCAACTGATCTGAACCCCAGATGCACTTGGAACCCAACCTGTCAGAATCCAGATGAGATCAAGAGAGTTCCCCCACTCCCCAGCAGGTGTGCAGGTGGGGAGAAAGAAGTGATGCCTTCAGCCCCTGAAGTTGGGAGTTGTTTCTTACATTGAAATGGTGGCTGGAGTTGAAGAGCAAGTCCGGGTTTGAGGGCCTTTGACAATCTTTGTACCTGTGTCTTCATCAAACATGCAGCCAAGATGCTCTGTGTTTGTAGAGAAGACATGCACTTACGGTTCTCTCGGAGGGATTCAAATCCTAGCCCTGTCACTTAGCAGGTGTTGTCTTAGATTGCTGGGGCAGTGAAGCTGGAGGTGGTGGTGGGAGTGAGGGATGACAGTAGGGATCCAGGGGTAAGAGTCTTGTCTGAATTAACTCCTTTGCTTGGGTTCTGGGCTCTTTGTTCAGCTGCATGTTCTTGCTCCATCATTAGGCCTCAGGAATCTTGCTCACAATAGACTGACGTGGTCTCTCATCAGTCTAAGGTTAGGTTCTAAAGCTCGGAGACAAAGAGGAGATTGCGGGCTCCCAGCAGTCTATCTACAGCCAAGTTGCTCTTCCTGAGACAGGGGACAAACACTGAGGTCTCTGAAGTCTCATTGCAGGGAGGTAATGCCATGGTATCAACTCAAGGATCCAGCAGAGAGCTGGGCCTTAAATCTCAGATCTGAGAATTCAGCCAGAAAACAGCGGGGCCCTAGGACAGCATGAGTCAACCTGTGGCCCCTGAAATACAATGAGCAAGTAGGACTTTGGAGTCCACCAGAAATGCCATTGGTTCAAACTTGAGCTCCAACAATGATGAGCTCCTTGAGCACATGGTATAAGATCTCTGAAACTCAATTCCCACAGATCACTTGTATCACTTGTCATCCCGTTGACCATGGATTTGCTCGAGCAGGTGCCAGTAACGTCTTCATTCATCTCTTCATCAAAACCCTGAACAAATGGTTTGAGGCTCTCCATATTCCTGGAGTGAGCAGATACCATTGCTACACTAGCACGCAACAGTTCCTACAGAAATGGTATTTATGAGACTGACTTTCTCCGGGTCTTTGGAGGATTAGAATCTTTAAATAAGGTCCCCCAAGGGCCTAGCTTGGTACACGAAGCTGCAAGTTCGATCCTGGGCACCATCCCTAGCTCGCAGTGTGATCCTGGTCACAAAGCTGTTTGCAACCCCGGGTGCCATCACAAAGGGTGTGACCTCTGGCACTCTACAAAAAAGTGTTTATGAACCCAGTCACTGCAGTCATATGAGAAGAGGCTAAAATAAACTAAAATCATTAGCCATATGAATCAGTGAGCCTGCGTGCTGGCAGTGTCTACTCTTATACTACTGTTTCTATTACTCTTCCTCTATCATTATTACTTCTGCAAACTCACGCTTCCATATCTGCATCCTCTGAGCCAGAGACATGTGTTTCATAATTCAGCATTGCTTAGATTTTAGAAAAGAAATATGCTGCAAATATAAAATCACAGCAGGGGCTGGGACTGCATTCTGTAACCAAATACATGAATATTTATGCAGTGAAATGTATGAATATTTAGATCAAATAAAAACTATAAATAGCCTCATGTCAGTTTAAATCAGGTTTTGCTACCCTGTAAGATTTTTTTTTTCAAAAAATATAGTAAATAAATAAGAGAAAACAAGCAAACACATGAAGGCAGAAACCAAACCCTTAGTTTTGGGAGCACTGGGAATTGAGGACAGGCATGGAGGGATTCACCATCCCTGCTGGAAGATATTTGAAGCTGTCAACTGGGCCCAGGCCAGAGCATGGCAGAGAAATGGCTTTTCCATTTAGAAAGGCTGAAGTGGAGGTAGCTTGGAGCTGAAACCTCCCCCGCCCCCCCCCCCCCCCGACCCAAGAACAGACAGAAACATACGGGGTCAAGGACAGGATAATGGTTCAGAACTTGTCAGGAGGTTAACTGAGGGTTGATTGCAAAGAGCCTTGAGTGTCAAGACAAGAAAACAAACTTTGGAGGCCAGGGCGAGAGCTTGCGCTTGGCATGTGGGAGGCCCATGTTCAGTCCCCATTACCAGATGTTTCCTAAACATCACTGGGTGTGACCTGACCACCATTATCCTTTCAAAAAAAAAGGCAAAAAAAACGGGCTTTGGAGAATCAGCCAGAGACTGATGTCACTGGGGTTGCAGAGTTTTTCTTGTCTGGAGCAGAGCCTGGAAAAGGTCTTTATAAAAGGGTTTCTGGGGTCAGAGATAATACAGTGGGAAAGGTGCTGGTCTTGCTTGCAGCCAAGTCAGGTTTCACCCCCAGGTCACATATGGTCTCCTGAGCCCTGCCAGGAGTGAACCCTGACCATAACTGGGTGTGGTCCCAAAACCAAAATACAAGAGAAAAGAAAATTAAATAAAAGGGGTTTCTGAGTTTTGAGGACACTGTGAGCCCCCACTCCATCACCCCCAATACACACACACACACACACACACACACACACACACACACACACACGTGTATGCTTGCACATCCCACCATAAGACTCACCTGTGGCAATAAGAATACCTGCCTGCACATCTCTATAGGTGACAGGTGGGGACAAAGTCTGCTTCTGCACTTTTGTGGGGTGCTGAGCTGCCTTCCCCTCTGGAGCCCTGGAGAATGACCCCACAAATCCACACGAGGACCTTCAGCACTTATTCCCCTAAGGTTTGTCCCTTAGTCCGTGTCTGTAGTTCTTAATATCAGCCTCCAGGTAAATGACAGCCCTGCATCTCGTCTTAGGGTGGGCTTAGGGGACCCACTCAGAGTCACTGTGGCCACAAACGAAGCCATAGCTAGGACTGGCCTGTCCTGGCCAGGACTCTTGGTGCCCATTCAGACAGGGTCATTTCATTCACTTTTGCAGCCTCCACAGGCCCCCAGAAGGCAGGAAGTGCCTTCTGAGAGTCCAGGAAGGCTTTGTGGATGGATATTGGAAATGATCAACTCAATGACTGGCAAATAGTATGGGTGACCAAAGACTTCAGGGAGAAAACTTAGTTTCTGGCATTTGGTCTGCGGTTCTCTGATTCCCTTGACCTTCTGAATAAGCCAGTCATGACTGCCCTGAAGACTTGGACTCTGCACCTTTGAAATGGGAGAATAGCTCTGCTCCTCCAGCTGTTCGAAGAAGCAGTGAGAGGAGCCTTGGACAGTGTCGGGTTCATTTCCTCCCTAGCTCCATCGTAGCTTTCCATCCTCCTCCTCCCAGGTATCCCCCTTCCTCATCTCTGGCCTGTTCAGTACCAATTTATCTGTTGTGATCTTCCTTCTTTCTTTTGGAGTCACATCCATACTTTCTTTGTTTTCATCAAGTACCCCAGACTTAGTACTCCAAACTCACTTCTGACAGTTTGGGGGACCAGGCAATGCTGGGGATGAAACCTGGGCTTTCAGATGTAAAGCCTGTGCTCCAGCTTTTAATTATGAAGAACTTCCTTTCTCTACTTACTGAAAAGGGTTCAGGCCACGAGTCTATGATCTGCTGCTTTCTGTGGTCTGACAAGAAAGGCTCCTTCTTTAAATGCAGAGTTCACGATCACAATCATCCTGTTCGGTCTATTGCCTTGAGCAGGCACCAGTAACGTCTCCTTCGCCCTAGCCCTGAGATTTTAAAAAGTGCCATATTCAAGGCTCTTTCAGGATTAGGAGAATGAGACGCATCATTGTTACTGGTATTTGGCATATTGGGTACACCACAGGGAGTTTGCCAGACAGGGAGTTTGCCAGACTCTGCCATGGGGGCAGATTACATTCGATAGCCTGCCAGGTTGTCCAAAGTAAGAATGAGATAATAAGATGTTGGCCGGCCACGTGGTTCCAGGAGCTGGGTTTTATAGTCTCTGGGTCTTGGCCGTTGATGGGATTACACGGGGGTGGGGGGGGGGGGAGGGAGTTGGTGGGGTTGTGACTGGTTCTGGAGGTCTTCGGCTGCTGGGGTTCTGCTTGGGGCATGGAGGGAAACTCAACCCGCCCCCCCTCCCAGGGTCCCCAGTGAGGACAGCCAGGCACGGGGGCAGGAAGAGTTAAAGGCAATTTTAATGAAGAGTTAAAGGCAATTTTTCCATCTTCCTTCACTAGCCCCCAAGACAAATATAACCATACACACACATGCAAGCACAGATTTACTCTTTACATGAGGCTTCCCAGCATTCTTCCCTTCTCCAACAATGCCACGTGGACACCAGCTAACACCTGCTTGTTCAACCAAGATTACCCTTCTTTTACCTAGAATGCAATAGACTCCTTCACTTGGATATGAAGAATTAGATCTCTTCTTCATCAGTCAACATTTCCTGAAGCATCAGAACATGTATTATCCTACTCTAAACCCGGAAGGACCTGGAATTATTCTAGGACAAATCTCGTGTATGAAGCTTATATGTGAGATAAAACACAGGTAGTCCCCATGCAGATTGTGTGTGTGTGTTTGTGTGTTTGTGTGTGTGCGTGTGGTCATAGGCAAAGGTAAATGCTTGTGTGAGCATAGATCATAACCTGCCTTGCTTTTCTAGTCCTCCTGCTGCAAGCAAACGTGGAGACAAGATCATTTCAAAAGAGTAGAAAAGAGTTAACTTTTGCATCTTTATCAATAAGAAGAGGAGAAAGCTCAAAGGCTCTGAACATCTCTGTCCTCTCTCCTGAACCTTAGTTTCTCTACCTGGAGGAGGATGGGAGAGGGAAATGCTTTATAAGGATTTGTTTATAAAAAAAAACTTGGGTTTAGAAAGTTAAATTGGAGAACTATCTGAAGGCAGATAGAATGCATTATGTGGGTTCGTGAAAAATAAATAAATAAAAACAACTTTTCCTTAGAAAACACCTAACTGAAAAAGCTGATTTGTTAAATAAAACGGTGGCTGTGCTATTATACCCATCATGCCTTCTTGATGAGCTAGAGTAAAGAGGAGGGATTTATTTGAAAGTCAATCGACTACAGTATTTACAGGTCTACTGTATGTGCTAGTTTAAATTCAATGGGATAAGAAACGAATGCATCGGAATTTGACCAAGGATACATTCATATGTCAGTTTAATGCTCCAGCTGTTTAATCAAAATATGAATAAAAGCTCTAAAGCCCAACAAGCAAAAATATCATAGTTGTGGGATTCAGTGATTGCTTCCCCATTGTCAGCCAATTACTGTGTAATTTTTCCCTGTGACTGAATAACTAACTGTTAGCAAATAATGAAAAGGCAATTACAGCGACGCTTTGTTCCTATTACTCCCTTCATTTTATTCTGCCTATAATTATTGTCGGAGCTGGAGGTTTACTGTACCACGGAAGCAGCACCAGGGAAGAAAATGGGATGGGCTGGTGCATGGAAAATTGCAAATGTCACAGCTACCTTCATCGGCACTGTTGGACTTCTGAGATTAAAAAATCAGAGGAAGCAGCTCTCCATGTGGGTTTTACAAATTCCCTACCCCAAGCTGTTGTGGCTAGTGGGGAGGTGGGAAAGGGGTGAGGGTGGGGCAGGCAGAGAGGCAGGTACGATGTTTGTTCTTTTTTCATGTGTAGGATTCCCAGAGGGCTGTGCATTCTCACCATCGTCCGCCTGAAACCCTCTCCTGGAACTCTTCTGTTAGCCTTTGCTTCTCATTAAGGATCTCCATGCTGCTTCATCATGGGGAGTGGCATATAAATGATGCATTTTATGGGGTTTGATCTTTCTTTAGAGAGAAAATATGCCACATATGGACAGATGTCTGAAAAAGAAAATGATGATCGTGCCCTTTGTGCGGTTGCTAGAGCCTATTTTTAGAAGCTGGCTTTCACTGGCCATATGTAATAGACGCCCCCTCCCACCCACTTGCTCATTTTTATTTACCAAATTATTAAATAAGACTGAAGGAAGAGAGGGACGTTCTTAATGTTTTTACTGCCTATTTATTTAATGAACATATCATGAGTACCACCAGTAACGATTCTGAGGAATCAAAGATGAGTGAGAAAGGCAATTAGCCCCTACCCCAACAAGGGCTCTGTCTTGGGATATTTCACAGTGTACAAGCTCATGTTATTGATGAAATCCCTGCCATGTAATAAACCCCTTTGCAATTTTTTTATTTAAACCAATAGTAGTTAAAGCTCATGAATATGTAAGTTTGGGGGAGGATCCCCTTAAGTTGCACTTGGCTGGGGCACCTTCATTGATGGAGCTTTGCTCTGCATGGCTTTCATTCATTCCCTTCTCAGGAATAACTGGTCAGCTCCTTCTTCACGGAAATATCTGAAGAACAGAACAGGAATATGTGATGACCTTTACCAGACAATTTCAGCCTTATATAGATATATTGTAGATTGTTGTAGATATATTTCTAACACCCCACTGGTTGAAACAAGTCACATGGCTAAGCAGATACAAGGATGAGGAAAATATTCTCTCTTGATGAAAAAGATGTCAGAGAGAGCTGGCAAAAGATCTAATAGGTAATGTGAAGAGGAGGAGGCTGGGGTGGGGCACTATTCATGTTCTAAACCACACTTGGGCAGTATTCTCATCTCAATTTCTGAACTTGCAAAATGGAGGTTCAGCTTACCTGCTTTAAGAAATCACTGGAAGGATGAATCAAAAGAAATGAAAACATGAATATATCTTGACAATGATAAAAACCTGTATCATATTATTGGTTCTAATATTTTTCCTTATTTTTATACATACAGATTATTCCCCTAGACCTAAATTAGATTTCTCCATACACTTCAAATGTCTATAAGTCCATCCCTTCTTTCATCATAGGTATTAAAAATGGAAAATGGAAATAACTTACTTATAGGGTCTGTTATTTCTGTTTTATTTGTAAAATAGGTCACTTCTCCAAGACCCTGATCAGATTTGAGGGCAGACAGAATCTCAAAGCTATTGTTCTTGGTTTCTGTGGCAGCCAGGCTGTAAAATTCCCCTGGGCTTAAAGTAGAAGAAAACGTTTATAGGCTAACTCAAGCTGTTTGGGAAACTACTAACCTTAGGCTATTTCCATAGAAAAACGTAGAGCAGGTTATGAGGGGTTGGTTGACCATAAATAAATAAGGAGGGATATACACTCATAGGAATAGGAGAAAAGCCAATTAATAATGCCAAAAATAAAAGTATATTAAAAAAACTCAGAATCAGACATATATGAATTTGAATTCTTGCTCTACTATTTAAAAACAGATGTTTGTCTCCTTGGTGCTTCTGTTTCCTAACTGTGAATATGTTATCCAATTCATTGTGTTCTTGTGAGAACTAAGGGAGATATACAAACCCTTAGCATTGAACTTAATACATATATGGTATAACCAAGAAATCCTCTTTCCCACCCTGACTTTTCTGAAGTATATTTTTGTCAAACTGTACCAGACATAGTTATTCACATTTCTGACCAAGACCAAGGAATAGCTTGCTTCCACTTATCAACTCTTTTACTGAGTTGGATCAAGTAATAGGTAAGTCTTCAAGAGTAATTTTGACCTAACAATCAGATGAATTGAAATATATTCTTGAAGGCATCTCAGTCACTGTAGAAGTCATAGAACTCATCATTCATAGCCTATTCTGACCTTCTATTTCTAACTAGCACCATTTCATCTGGCAAAATCCTGTTCATGTGTATATTATTTGTATTCTTTCTCCAGGTCACCTCTGTCTCAAGTTTTCCAGCACCTCCCCTCTCCTTCCCCCACTCCACTGCCCACATTGTCTTCGGTATAATCAGTATTTCCAGATAGAATTGCAATTATTTGGAAGCAAATTGATAATGAAAAGGCTTATCAGGAAGAGAAAGAGTTATATAAAACAACATTAAAAATCAAGAGAAAAGCTGTTGACTTGAATATTTAGGTAAAACTACCCTAAGGGACCAGAGAGATAGTACAGTGGCAAGGCTCTTTGCCTTGCATTCGGCTGACCTGGATCTAATCCCTTGCACCCCATATGATCCTTCTTTTCTTGGCATAGTCAGGAAGGATTCCTCAGGACAGAGCCAGGAGTAGACCCTGTGTACCGTTAGGCATGCTTGTCTGGAAATAAAAATCCTAAGAAACATAGTCAACCAAATTCAACATGCTTTTTCAAAATAACACATGTGAACAAAACAAGATATATTGCCAGTCTGTGTGAGTGTTGAATATAAAAAAGATTCACTAAAACTGGTTTTGGCTACATCCTGTGGTGCATAGGGATTACTCCTGACTCTGTGTTCAGGGATTATGCCTGTCAGGCTTGGAGGACCATATAAAGTGCTGTGGTTTCAACCTAGGCCAACTGTGTACAGGCACGCACCCTACCCATGGCACTCTCCCTCTAGCTCTCACTAAAACTTCTTAAAGAATATATAGATAATAATTACATGACTATCATATTAGAAATAGAAATTTTTCTAGAATACTAGCACTTAAGATATCTTTTAAATACTATTTTTTAAGTTTGTAAGTCTGTAACTGTATCTCAGTGATTTATTAAAATAAAAATACTCCGGTTTCTCTTCAGATTGCATAAAATAAAAAAATAAAACAAATAAATAAATACTATTTTTAATAAGGCTAACAAAGAATTGTCATGATTTCATAAGCAACTGAGCTAACATAAATTGTATTTATTGGAGAAACTTGGAAAGTGCTCATTTTTAAAACCGATGTAAGTCAACAGAACCTTTAAGATAGCAATAGACAATTAGAAAATAATAATAGAAGAAAGAGATAACCTAACATAGGAAGCAAAATGATAAAGCATCAAGAGTCCCCTAATAAGAAAAAGAAAGAAACATTTTTAAAGGGTAGAAAAGAGACCTGATGAAATGGATCAACATACCATGTTCATGGATAGAATGGTTTAGTAATTTAAAGATACTAAGTTTCTCCAAAATAAATATATAATTCCAATAAATAAATAATAGATGATTTTATGCTTCATTGATGTCTGAGAGACAGTATAATCAATGAATGGAGAAATGCACATTATTTAAAGGACTCAACACGGAGAAAGGGTTGGATCCTATCCTCACACCAAATACAAAACAAAAAAACTAGATAAACTCATTGAATTAAAAACAGAGATGATAGTAAAACTAAAGAAATAGAGTAAACAAATAAAATAAATGTATTTGTTATATGGGGCTGGAAGATAATGTTTAACTCAGTACCCAAAAGAACAAATAATAAAGTGAAAACTAAATAAAGATGAAACATTAAAAGGATATGAATAGTGATTAGAATCTATCCTATTGAGTGAGTATCCATACATTTTGAAGCAGAAATATATTACTACGTCTAATTAACACATCATCTGGACAGGACGCTGCCTGGGGCTTGCAGGCTGAGAATTGTAGTCCAGTGCCACCTAATTACAGCACATGATACTACACAGAATATGTATGGGAAGATGCACCCACCAAGGTATGATGGGGCAGATGAGAAGAGCTTCACATAAATTCATCTCAAGAATGCATGGGTGGGGGGCTGGAGCTATAGCACACCAGGTAGGGTGTTTGCCTTGCACGTGATCGACCCAGGATTGATTCCCAGCATCCCATATGGTCCCCTGAGCACTGCCAGGAGTGATTCCTGAGTGCATGAGCCAGGAGTAAACCCTGAGCATCTCCGGGTGTAACCCAAAACAAAAAGGAAAAAAAAGAATGCCTGGGTGGGAAGTCAGATGTGGAATGCAGATGGGACACTTAGAGTGAAGAGGAAAGGTGAAAAAATTAAGTGAATACGGAAAATAAGACAATATAAAACAAAATAAGTGGCGAAGAGATAATACAGCAGGTAAGAATCTTGTCTTGCATGTAGCTGACCCAGGACTAGATCCCTGACACCCCATTTGGTCCTCTGAACCCCATCGGGAATGATCCCTGAGGAGTGAGTCGGGATTATTAAGCCCTGAGCACATCTATTTGTGACCTAAGGTCCCCACCTCAAAATTAAAATTAATTAATTGAAGAAACATCCAGGACAGAGAAACAATCAGTTTATCAGGGAAAGGGAAAGGGAGAGGGGAAAATTTCTATAGCATAGTCAGTCTTATTCTTTAACTTGGCTTATCAATTTTTTAAACTTCTATCCTCCTCATGACTTGGGTTCTCAGAATTTGGTCATTAGAAAATACGCATTAGTTGGAGTCAAAGAGTTGCTTTATACATGTTACCAGGCTGTTTTAAAATTATGCTGAGCCCATGTAAACTGCTAGTTAGGCAAAATAGCATTGGATGTATGATTAAAACTGGGTTCAGCTCCCAGATCTGTCTTCAACATAAGAAGGCCACTTCTTGGACAAGTCGTTTTACCTTTTTCCACCTTTCTGTGTTCTCTGCCTCCCTCCCCCAGTTGATCTTTATGATTGAAATTCTTGCGGGTAAGAAAAAAAAGTGCTGCCTCTGACATCTCCATTGTTCTGTATATTGATTTTTCTCTACCTGCAGCACCACTCACTCTTCATTTGTCAGGAAATCCTTTTAAGTCAGAGGAAATCTTCTAATACTATGCCGATTCCCTCTTGGTACTGCATCTAAGTTAGACCTTAGAACATTTTCTAAATATTCAATACACGCAAGGATATAAACCTGTGGAGAACTGGAACCGTGTCTCATGCATTTCATAATCCTGAGGTCTGACATATAGTACTTAGTATGTACTCAATAAATATTGGCTTTAATACATGCCTTCTTCATTATTACTGTGCAACCGTGGAGGGTGTATTTCCCAGAATCTACTTCCTCACATGTAAAATTGGGTAATTACTATTTCGTAGAATTGTCATAAGAACCAAATAAAAATATGAATGTACAGGCTCTCAGAGTGAACGGGACTTTCAAGGGTCAGTTCTATAATTATGTAACAAAACAATTCAATCTTTGGGAAACTGGTTTTCAGATAGGAGTTAAAGTCTATCTCCCTGTTGAAAGAATAATGGGGAAGCAGGAATACACAAGGAATGTGTGTAGAATAGTTATGGGATAGTCATCATTCTTGTCTTCTCTAATGCTGCATGTATTATCTAAACATTTCTGACAATGTTCTATTCATCTAAAACTTGGGAAAATAGGCTGATTTATATAATATTTATATGTTTTCTCTCTTCAATTGCAGCCTTTTATTTAATTTGTATGGCTGCCATCAGAAATATTTCAAAGTATATAAAGCTTTTTCCTATTTATTTATAACATAAATATATGGATCATCCTTCAAACCAAGTGAAAGACATAAATGATTATATTGATTTTTAAAGTAGTGATCTTGGGATTATTGAAGTGGGGTTGAGCATTGCCTCTGCACTAAACAACCTGTGTCTGCTCTCCCTTCCATTACTTTTGTGCTTCTGTGATTTTCCTCTTTCAATGCAGAGTTGGAAGGGTGACCTTATTACTGCTATAATTGTGTCTGCTCCAATAAGCCCTTCCTAGCCCCTCCAGATTAGGAAGCACCACCCCAGGATAATTAGTAAGGTTTGTAAAGTGAGAATAAATAAGATCACTCTCAGTGAGATCCCTCTATGGCCAAAGGGACTTATAGAAACTATTTTGGTAGATTAGGTTCTTATTTATTTCCTTCCTGTTGACTGAGTGCAGAAGAGAAAGATTCACGATATCTCATTGTGCTGATATTTTCGCATCTCCATCCTCAAGACGCATGCAGATACAGACACACACAGACACACAGACACAGACAGACAGACAGACAGACAGACAGACACACACACACACACACACACACACACACTGATCTAATTCTATCCTTGTCTTGTTTGCATCTTGGAAAGATAAACTCTAAGGTCATCCAAGTTCCCCTGTCATCTGAATTTCAGTTGGGTTTGTCAATAAGAGAACAAGCAGGGTAGGAGGACCTGGGAGTTACAAGTTATGATCTCCATTTCTTCCCTTTGGGCAGCCATGTCCCTTGGCAGGGGCTTCCACCCTCCATGATCATCGTTCTTGGCAGATGGCCCTCTCCAAGGTCTCCTTGGCTCTGGTTACACCTTTTCTTCTCCTTGTCCTTCCAGGCTTCCAGGTGGTAATTTGGGTAAGCAGTCACCCAACCTCTCTAGTTTTTCCTCTCATCTAGATACTTTAGAGGACAAAATCATCTGAAGGATTTTACTGGGGAGAGGAGGTGTTGGGAAAGCTTTGATGAATAAATATGTATTGAGAACCCAGTAGGTTAAGTCCAATATGGAGACACATAGGTGAATAAGAAAACTTTAGTCCAATGCGAGGAGGAGACAGAAGAGAAAGTAATGAGCATTCAAAAGAGCAGACCGGGGAGCACTAAGGGTTTTTAATGGTAGGTAGGATTCCTCCCCCTGGTAGTAAAATGTTTCTGTCTCCAGATGCAGCTAAAATCAAACTTCCTAAGTCTGATTTTCTCCTGCTGTGTCTCCCCACAGACAATGGACTGTCCACCTTTCAGGTTAAAAGTTGACACTGGAAAATGATCATCTCAATTTTCCAAGCAGCCTAGGTCGGTAGGAGGAGAGAGAGAGGGAGGGAGGAAGGCCTGAGGCGCTTTGAAGGTGTGAAAGGCGCCTCACATTGTGTTCAAACCAGAAAACCTGGACTTTCCCCACCCCAGGTGTCATTAGGTTCTTGCAAACACTTCCGCTAATTTCTCCCCTACTCCCAAGAGAACTCTCCCCATAACATAAAATAATAATACTAAATCTGAAGGTAAAAGGAAAGACATCATTACCAGATTAATACATCGTGAAAAAATTCACATTTCTGATAGATATTTAACAGTGCATGGGTGATTAAATTAATTGCATGTGGCGAACAGAAAGATAGCTCCTTAATGCATGTTAAATATTAACAATTTGAGATAATAGGCGTCTACATGTCTCCTCTGTACAGCTTCCTTTGTCAGTGAAATGTACTTTTGTGCAGAAGAAAGAGATAGTTTGCAACGGGATAGTCTTACCCACGAAGACCAGCACCGCTCCCGCAACCCCAGAGCCACCAGCAATCAGCTTAATCATAAATGACCGGAACCAAATGGATTCAGGCAGCCATGCTGACTACTGAGTTAAAAAGTTTTATATATCAAGAGTCTGAATGCCAACTAAATCAAAACCTTTCAAGGCAAATCAAAGGGCCAGCAGCCCTCTCCTGGCTTCTGCCAAAAGCTTTGTTTCGCCATTTCCTCCCGCGCTGTCAGGAGATGGTGCCTACAGTGGTTAAGCTGAGCCTCATCTCCTGGGGCATTTGTGTATGTTCCATTATCCTCAGAAAGGCCCTCACCTTCCCTTGAAGCGCTGGGGGTGGGGGTGGGGGCGTTGGTTCAGAAGAGTGGGGGTGGGGAGCAACAAGAAGCCAAACAAACTGATTGATTGCAACCCCACTATGATGTCAGCATGAATTAATGTTTCCCACAGGCATGCTAATCAGCTCCGTGACATAATAATGGTTTCGATTACACCGGTGGGACTTCAAAGTTATTCCAAAGATAACAGAACACAACATTGGAAGCCCCAGGAAACTTCCACCAGCCTTTTAGATGTTTTATAAAGTTACCAATCTTTTCATTGCTGGGGAAACAAAACAAAAAAGCCGAAAGGAAACAGAATATTGAATTTGGGATGAATCAGGCTCGGAAAGTGATTTCGTTACAAATTCCAAATGTTCAAAGAGATAGTAGCCATTAAAAGCTCCGAGGGGTCGCCAAGCACTGGCAGCGGGCAGCAGACTTTTCTCAGCCGGGCAGGTGGGTCCAGTTCCCAATCTGGAAAAGAATTTCTCAGTCTGGATGAAAGGAATTGGTTCATATGAACAAAGAAAGTGGATAAGGCAGTAGGGCTTAGAGATTAAGTCTGCTACCGAGTCTTTACCGCTGCTAGATATTAATCTTGGGGCTGATTATTTAATGTCCCTGAGCCTCCTTCCCTCTGGTATAAAATGGAAATAATGATTGCTCCCTGACAGGAGGGTTGGGAGGACTAAGTCAGGGGACACCCAGGAAATGTTCATGCCATTATTACCATCCATAAACATTTGCTCTCACAGAGCCTGAGGTGTGATTACTATGAGTAGTCATGTCCCCAGACATTAGGAGTGGTGTTGATCTCAGAATGAACCGAGATTCTGAACACAGACAGTTCGTTCTGCTGGGCCTGTACTGCTCCATACTGTTCCCAAGGATGGAACTAATGCTGAAGAGCCCCCGCCCCCACCCCACCCCCCACTACCACCAAGGTCACACAGGCAATATTGAGTACTTGGAATTTTTAACTTTTTGTGTGTGTGTTTTGGGTCATACCCAGAGATGCTCAGGGGTTACTCCTGGCTCTGCACTCAGGAATTACTCCTGACGGTGCTGGAGAGACCATATGGGATGCCAGGAATCAAATCTGGGTCAGCCACATGCAAGGCAAACACCCTCCCCACTGTACTATGGCTTTGGTCCGGGACTTCTCTTTTTTTTTTTAATTTTTGTTAGTGGAACACCATGAGGTACAGTTGTAGACTTACAGATTTTTGTGCTTGGGTTTCAGTTATACAATGATCAAGTATCCATCCCTCCACCAGTGCCCATTGTCCACCACCACAGATCCCAGTATCCCTCCCATCCCCCATACCCCTCCAGGACTTCTAACTTTTGATATCTGGTTCTAGCCTATACTCTGAACCACGTCTTCTAGACACATGTACACAATTCCTTCACACGTGCCTACACAGCCTAGAGCAAACACTAGGGATCTCAAGTCATGACTACGGCAGACTTGGTTCTGCAGTCTGGCCTCCCTGGGTGCAAGGTCCACCCTCTCCACTTGTTCACTAAAACCTTAAGGAGATCTCATCATTTCTCTGAGACTCAACTCTCAACCTATACAACAAAAACAGTCATCTCACATACCTGAACACAGTGCCTGGAATTTGACACATAATGAACCTAGTCAATTTAACTTTAATGATTAGGTGAACATAAATATTGGGTCTTGAAAAGAACTTGCACTCTTTTTGTCTCATTGTCTCTCTCTGTCTCTCTCTGTCTCTGTCTCTGTCTCTCATACACACACAGATATGCAGGTCAATCACTCAGTTGTGATATTTTAAGGGATTCAATAGGCACAGTAGGAATTTCTCATGGTATCTGAGAGTTACATGGGAAGGAGGAAAGAAGACCACAGCTGCCCGACCAGTGTCTCTTCTCTGTCTTACCTTCTTTTATTTTTTTATATTTTATTTTATTTTTATTTTTTTGCTTTTTGGATCACACCTCGCAATGCACAGGGGTTACTCCTGCACTCAAGAATTACTCCTGGCGGTGCTCAGGGTACCATATGGGATGCTGGGAATCGAACCTGGGTAGGCTCCAGGCAAGGCAAACGTCCTACCTGCTGTGCTATCACTCCGGACCCACTCTCTCTTACATTCTTACTCCTTTTATCTCAAGGTTGAGCTATTCTGGAGCATCATCCATGGCCAGATTTCCTCCATGAGATGCCTCTGTCTGCTGCAGCCCAAGACTGAGGCTCAGATACAACTTCATTCCAGGAATACCACAGCGAGATATGTAAGACTCTGTGTGTGTGTGTGTGTGTGTGCGCATGTGTGTGTGTGTGTGATCCAAATGAAAGGGGTTTGGACATACCTGTACAGTATGCAGACTACAAGCTCTACCTTTCTGATGGTTTTCTGAGAGGAAAACAGGAAACCATCCGCTCGTCTGTACGTGAAGGACTTTCCAGTTCATGGTGGCATCAGACTTTGGCATTTGTTTGGGAAGGAATCATGGATGGTTCAGTTGATTCCTTCACTTGATAAAACACACAACTCAAGGCTGGGGAGATGGTTCCAAAGACTGAGCACATGCTTTGGGTGCTGGAGGCCCGAGTTCAGTTCCTGGCACCTATGATCTCCCAAGCACTTCTGAATGTAGCCCTCCACTGTGCAACTAGAAAAAAAGAATGTTTAATGTCTTTAAAATTTTTTTAAACTCACCCAATGTCCAAGCAATCCTTTCTCCCACTTGTGATCCAGTCCCTGAGCAGGTCCATGGAGGCTAATGGCACAGGAAGGAGGTACAAAGGTGCTTCCAGCACTTGGAAAAGTCCCTCAAGAGACAACACAGATCTGAAGAAAGCACAAAGGAAACAAGGAATAAAGGCGATGAGCTGAAAGACAAATGAGAGAGCAACAACGACAATACCAGAAGTCAACAGACGACACAGGAAAGACAGTGCACCCTCTGGAGATAATGCTAACATGTCTCTGAGTCTGACCTGAGGACAGTTCGGCCATTCCCACAACAATTTAGCAGCTAAAATTTTACCGTGGAATATTCTGGTAACTTCCAGTAAAGAATCTTTGATGGTTTATAGTTCCAAGCACCTTGGGTTAAACATTGGGGGTTCTTTCTCCTCTTGCAGAGAGCTTATGTTTTTTGAGTTACACCCACTACAGTGCTCCTGGGCACACACCCAATTCCATCGGGGGCACTGCCAGTTCTTCACACTTATCTTTAAGCTCTCTTTTGTGTTCTACTCCCCCTATCTGTTAGTCACAATTATCTCCAAATCAGACATGGTAACTCGTAAAGTCAAACATTCTGTTGTCTCTGGAATTTGTATATGCAAGTGAAATACTTGCTTTTCTCTTTGTGTCCTTTGTATATTTTTATTTTAGAGCAATGCCATTTTTGTATAGACACAGGAAGACGGTAAATGCTACACTTTTTTAATATGGGAGTTAATGACTCTGAAAAAAATATTTACTCCTGGGCATCCGTCATATTTATTTGACTTAAGACTATTGTCCTTAGATTGACCTTAGTTCCTTATACCTCAAAAGGTGGGTTTCACCAAAGGACTTGGATGGCTTTGACATAGGGCAGCATAAGGGACATAAGAAGAAGTACATAAGTTAATAGCATGGTCATGGAAAAGAACTCTTTCATGACCTAAAAAGAAGTAACCAAATAAGGACCCTATTTGAGTTAGGAAAAATTAATCTGGCCTGAGAACCGTAGTCTGGGAAATGTAGTGAGATGTCCCCCAAGAAAAGCCACCCTTTACCACAAGTCCAGAGAGACAATTTTAAAGTTTAATCTAGGGTATGATCTAAATTCGTATCTCTTATTGTGTTTATAATATATGACTAGAAATAAGTAAACTTAATATGACTGTTTAAATGAATTACCAGCAAAAGAAAGAATAAAGCAATATGACCCTAGATAGAATGCCATCCCTGGGCAGATCTCCTAAAAAGAATCTAGAGTACTGAAGTCCGTAGAGGGTGAGCCATCCTTGGGTGGATTTCCTAAAAGAATTTCCCCCCAAAGGAGGCGCTTTACATCTGTTCATATTTATGTCAATGTTCAACCACATCTATGTGCAATTGATATCCCCCAACTCTTCACAATTTCTTTATAATAATCCTGAATGATTTGAATAAAGTTATTACTGGTTACCAGTCTATGGACCCATTCCTTCATCCATCAGCTGAGAGGACCAGGGTCACCACAGGTTTGTGATTCAAACAACTGGCACCTGAACAGGGACACCAATGATTTAGACAAATCTTGACAAATTTTGTGCAGGTGAGGTATTCTCTACAATTAATTCCCTTTCTCCTAATATTTCAAAATGGATAGAGTTGGACAGAAAATAAATCTTAAGTTCAAAACATTAACTTCTACAACCTTGCTAAATTTAGAGTATTTTGAAGCTGCTGCTGAACTAAATAAGTGCCTGACACCTTCTTTTTTTTCAGATCTTCACCAACCCCTGTGTCTAGTGGGGGACCCAATGCCTCCACAATTCCTGATTGTGGAGATTGTTTGCAGTGCTGAGGAGGAAAGAAGTGATAGGCCAACACACACGTAGTATTAACCGACTATGGTTTAACCTTGACTTTAACTTCAGTCAGGGTTAGGTGGATGGTGCTATTAGAGTCACTCCCCTCGCACTCCCCATCTAAATGTTGAGATAGCTGGGTCTTTGGATGCCTCTAATCCTACAGAACACCAGTGAGCTTGCTTAGCTCCTACTCATGAAGAACTGGAAAGTGCAAGGAAATAACAAGTCTTAGGTTGGTGCTCATCCTTGCTGACTGGCCAGTGGGGAAACATCCATCCTTGGGTGGACTTTACTACCCATTTCACACTTTTCTCCAGAATCCCTCGTGCCATGGGGCTCTTGGTATCGACAACAACTACCTCAAAACAACCTGATACTGGTTTTCTTCCCTTCCTGTTCTGCTCTTTCTCCTCCCTCCCCACCCCTCTACTCTGGAACCACACTGTACCGATGTGTTGGTTGCAAAGTTTGTTCTCAGAGGAACCCAAGTTAACCAGAATCATCAAGGAACTCAACCTCAGGGCTTCAAACCAACTCACAAGGGGATAGGAGAAGGCATTCTCGTCCTGTGTGAATGACATGGTATAACAAATGTGAAACGGGTAAATAGAGGCACAGGGAGAAGGTAGAGGTGGGAGAGTAACTCATGTGGGGAGCAGGGGTAGAAGCTCAAGCAAGCATGATGCTTGGAAGGGACAGCCATTCACTCTGATGAAAAACCTGCACTTATAGTAGGGCATACTCAAGACTTACATGTGTGGCATAGTAAATAATCACTAGTGCGATAAAACAATTTCTTGTGGTCCACAATATCCATGAAGTCTGTCCAAATGGCAGACAGGCCTTGGGAATCATGACACAGAGAAAGCGAGGGAAGGCTTAAGCATAACAGGCAGAATCTCTGTGAGCCCCGGTATCTTCATCTATAAAATGAGTCTAAATGTCTCAGTGTTTGCACAATATACATGGTTAGTCCAACTGGTCCAGTTTGGATAAAACAATCAAAGTTGCCAAGCCTTTATGACCAAACTGACAAGATTCTATCCGTTTAGCCATCTTCTGGAAACTCATTCATAACTAGCTTCCAACAAGGAAGAGTTTCCAGTAGAACACAGCAAGGCCAGGGAAGGGCAAGGGGGTGAAAAGGCAGAGGGGCTGGAAGCGTAATTGTACATTTTGACATTAAATGAATTACATGGAAATTATATGCAAATCATTATGTAAATGTGGCATATGTTGTTTTCGAGTTAACAGCTTGGACACTTTTAATAATTACAGCATTTTCAGGGTAAATTAAGAGCCCCAATAAACTCTATTTAGGATCCACTTCAGAGGAACAGGATTTAATGGTCTTTGTTTTTCATTTTAAGTGGCATGGGTTAAGAGAGAAACCTGAAATTCTCCCTCTTAGCTCTGGAAAGGCCACTGTCTTTTCTACAATATTCTTTTGATGACAATGATGATCCATGACAATTAATAAGCACATTAATGCCAAAAGCCTTTGAAAATATAGACTTCTCAAGAGAGAACTGCTTTATCTTATTTTATCCTTTCATACGTTGTGAACAGATGTAAAAGATTAAAATAAAATATCCTTCTCTCGATTGCATGATTCTTCCATAATTTAAGAAAAAGAAACCATAACAGCAGATAATAAGACAGTCTCCTCTGGGCGCCATTGTTTCTGCTGAGAGAGCTGTGGTCTGGAAGACCCCAAACTAATTTCTTCATTCAAAAGAAGACATCAGATGTTCTGTTCTTTCTACCTCACTCTTGCAAAACTTCCCCAATGTTTTATTTCTTGTTTTCTAGGTTTTGTTGTTTTGTTTTGTTTTGTTTTATTTTTGAGAAAACTCAGCCTCAACCTGTGCAGGGTAAGTAAAGCTAGAGGCGAAGACTTTTCATTTCCTTTGTCTATCTTCATTTGGGGGAATATTTTGGACTATATAACCTGAAGACTCTGATGACAAAATCTCTCCAAGACTAGATGACATATAATGAACATCCTTTTAAATGCAAAACTAAGCTACAAAAGGGGGAGGGGGAAGCTGGGAATTCCCCAGAGGCTTAAAAACAAAGAAGCATTTGAAGTCTTGAGTGTTATATGTGAAATGATACGGCAGCTGCCTTGGGGTAGGGGTAGCCAGTCTGGGCAAAATAAGTGTGTGGGTTTTTACCACCACACAGCAATAGGAGTTAAGGCTTTCAAATAAGACCTAAAAACAGAGGGACACTCAAAAGAGCATCTCCCTCAGAGACAGGACAAACCACGTCATCTACCTTCCAGCAAATAGAGATCAAGAAACATGAATTACAAGGCCTGTGTTTAGAGAAGGGGAATGCCAATGTTTTCCTTGAAGATTCACAATGGCAGGCTGTTCCAGTTAGAAGTGCCCAGGGCACCCAGAAGTTGAATGGTTTCAAGCTGGAGTTAGCCCCAAGGTCCTATGTGGATCCATATAAGCTCTCAAGGACAGACTCCCAAAGCAGCTCCCTGACATAAAGACCTTCTAAAGAAGGGGCTACTCTTAAGTTTAAGTTATAAGTTTTAAGTTTTAATTTTAAGTTATAAAGTACAGGCAGGAACATTTCCCCTCTGTGTATTCAAAAAGCTAAACTTGAAGGCTTCTCCAGTATGCAGAAATAAAAGTCCGATAACAGATTTATTCACCACTTTCCTGCTACACACACCTTTCCTTTTTTCTTTCTTTCTTTCTTTCTTTCTTTCTTTCTTTCTTTCTTTCTTTCTTTCTTCCTTCCTTCCTTCCTTCCTTCCTTTCTTTCTTTCTTTCCTTCCTTCTTCTTCTTTTTTTTTTGCTCCTGGCTCATGGATACAGGAATTACTCCTGACAGTGCTCAGGGAACCAGATAGGATGCTGGGAATCAAATCGAGGTCGGCCGCGTGCAATGCAAACGCCCTACCCGCTGTACTATCGATCCAGCCCCACACACCTTTCTGACTGTTTTGCTTCATGAATTTTTAAAAATGTGAACATTCAGGTAAAAATAGAGAAAAGAGAAAACCAATGGACGAGGCCATGAGTCCCCCAAACCCAGGACCTCCAATCTTGAGGTACTGCCTACCTAGAAGTCCAACTCACCTGACCCAGTGCAGCACTGAAGGACTGGAAATATTGATCTTCCAGACTAGTCAACATGAAATGCTGAGCCAAAAGAAATGGTTTTGTCTGTTGTGGATTTTAAGCAGCATGCAGGATATTTTGGACTGACTTCTAGGCAAGGAAATAAAGTCATGGATCTAGCAAGTCTACAAGAAAAAGACAAGTTTGGAGATTCCTGTGACAAATAAGTTCAGTAAGTTAGAGTCCTATAATTTTCAATCCCTAAAGAGAAACCTTTATGGCCGGCTATGAGTCTAAATTAAGCCCCATCTCCTAGGCCTATTTTTGAGGATATTGATGACTTTATTTACCAAATACCTCTCCCAGGCCCTAAGCAAATAACACTGATTGCTTTCCAAATGCATATTCTCTTTGTCTCCATACTCACACCCACATCCACATAATCCATGATTACAAATTTCTTGACACTTAACAAAAATGCCTCTTCTTCCAGAAAGCTTCTTGATCTTCACCTCTAGAAGTAAGGCCACGTATCTAGAGATTTCAAATAGTGTCTGCCTAACAGAAACTTAAGTAGCCCTCAGGAATTGTCTTTCTGTGAATCCCCAATAAGAAGAGCATTGAGAGGGGCTGTTTTCAATTTTCAGTCACCTATGGACGAAGTTTACATATCTCTTCCTGTCCATGACTTGTACTATTATTCATTTAACAATTTTTTAAAAAAATATGAATTAATGTATTTTGGAGGGAAAATTACCTTCACTACTACAAAATTAATACCACTTGGAATAAAAAAAGTCACTATATAAAATACATACAAGTATCAAATAAACAAAAACACTATTAAATTTGAGTTGGACATAATTGCTTGCCCAGAGCTCAGTCCTTGAGGCTGCTGGGTCTTTATTAGTAAGTAAGTAAGTAAAGGCCCTCCCGTTGATCGTCGATTTGCTCGAGCGGGCCCAGTAACGTCTCCATTGGAGACTTTGTTGTTACTGTGTCTGGCATATCGAATACTCTCGGTAGCTTGCCGGGCTCTCCGAGAGGGGCGGAGGAATCGAACTCGGGTCGGCCATGTTGGCTGCGTGCAAGGCAAACGCCCTACCCGCTGTGCTATCGCTCCAGCCCCCTAAAGGTAAAGGCCCTCCCGTTGATCGTTGATTTGCTCGAGCGGGCCCAGTAACGTCTCCATTGGAGACTTTGTTGTTACTGTGTCTGGCATATCGAATACTCTCGGTAGCTTGCCGGGCTCTCCGAGAGGGGCGGAGGAATCGAACTCGGGTCGGCCATGTTGGCTGCGTGCAAGGCAAACGCCCTACCCGCTGTGCTATCGCTCCAGCCCCCTAAAGGTAAAGGCCCTCCCGTTGATCGTTGATTTGCTCGAGCGGGCCCAGTAACGTCTCCATTGGAGACTTTGTTGTTACTGTGTCTGGCATATCGAATACTCTCGGTAGCTTGCCGGGCTCTCCGAGAGGGGCAGAGGAATCGAACTCGGGTCGACCATGTTGGCCGCTTGTAAGGCAAACGCCCTACCCGCTGTGCTATCGCTCCAGCCGGGGTCTTTATTAAAAGGGGAGATTAACAAATGTTAGATATTTGTGAAAGGCTGAGCATCAGTGGGGTGAGAGTTCCTGCCTCATGTAACTGGTAATATTAAAAGAGCATCCGAGGGGAATATATTAGTTACCATTGATTCCAGGTTACCTGGTAGGTGGCCTTGCATTCAACACTGAGAGAGCTGTGTGGGGAGTTTAAGGGCTAATGTTATGATTTAGAGACAAATGACTGGCATTTGAACCGCAACATCATCAAAGAGTGGAAAGCCTGCTTAGAGAATTACAACTACTTTGAGATGTATCATCAGCAAGATAACAATAGCACAATACGTTTTAAGAGAGACACCCAGTGCAAGGCCATCTTGGTTCTTAAAGGATGGGAGAAATTCTGGCCACAGTAGGGTGCTCAGGGCATAGATAGACACTCTGCTCATGATTGTTGCAAGTATTATCATCGGTACCTGGAACATCAGAAAGTCCCCTGGAGGCAACCAGGCAGGAATCAAAGCCCAAAGAGACACAAAGACTGGATCCAAGCCAAACTACACTCTGCTTCTCGTAGTGCCCCCAGAATTCAGTCAAGGACAAAATATTGACAGACCCGTGCTTAGGATGATCTCTGGGCAACTGGGACAACTTTTACTGTAATGGTCATGTTTCTGTTAACACTAGGATGAGTAGACATCAGAGCTTTTTTTGCTTGATGCTCTTCCCAGAGAGTTGAGTTCTACAGGGAGGCTCCAGAGAAGCAGAGGACAGGAAAAAGAGGGGTATAATTCCAGGGCTGGCGAGCTACCTTCGGAATCAGAGGAAATAGAGGGGGATGAAGGCAAAGATGTGACAGAAATGAGGGAATATGCACTTATTAGCAACATGCTTAAAGACACAGTTTATATGGGAAAAGGAGGAAAAGAGATATCAGAAGTTTTCTACTAATATAGCATGGAGACACAGGGTCTCTCTCTCTCTGTCTCTGTGTGTCACCTCTGCATGTGTGTGTATGTGTGTTTGTGTGTGTGTGTGTGTACATCTTTATCAATATCCTTAGTTAGTCTTTCCACCTTCAGAGACTATGAACAAAAAAGAAAGATTGATAAGTTTATGCTACACCCAGCTGAAGAAATACAAGGTAACTTAAACATTCTAAGTGTTGGTCAACATAACATTTAATTGATGCATCTGGTTTTCAACTTTCCATTCATATACCTACTATCACATCTTTATACATCTATTTATCATTTACAAAGAAAGAACTTCTTGGTAAGAAGGTTCTTTTAGTTTTTTCATTATTATTTTATTTTTTACTTTTAATATTATTATTTTACTTTATTCTTAGAAAGGTGTTCTTTATTTCTAGAGTCCATCATTAGGGAAAAAGAAATAAAACAAGAAATAAGAAAGAATAAGATGGGGGCTGCGGCATGTTCAAGGTAGGTGATTATATTTTTTCAAGAGCAGCTTCACAACCACTTATGGTCCCAGGTGAGTATCTCACAAGCACCTCCAGAGTATTTTCCAGAGAACCTAATTTCTCACTCTTTAGTCTTAAAATGTTAGTCATGGCCGGGGTGCAAATTTCCTGTGTGTTCTGAATTTGTTCTTATTCCTGTTGCCCTATCTTCGTGTTTCCTCAGCACCTTGTTGAAGATCAAATCCAAAGCTGGGAGTACTCAGTTCCACTCCCAGTATCACTAATTACAACCAGATACCTTCAATCCCGTCTTTTCAATTTCCCTGGGTCAAAATCGGCTCATTAATGACACAGACAAGCAAAATAAAGGTTAACTGGGAGTCAGCACCTCTTCTACGTGCTTGTTCTCCTGCTAAGAGTTTTCAATCAGTTCCTTCAAGACTTAGAGTTGTGTCCATTTGGAGCAGATACTTCACTAGTCTCATAGCTCTGAGAGGACAGGTGTTCCATTTTGCAGACAAAGAAACCGGCCCAAGTTCCATTATGCATCGCCAAGTGTCAAACTCATGTCTGATGCACCCAAAGTTTCCATCATCGGCCCTCTCCCCAATGGATGGAGAGGCTTAAAATTCCAAATCTCAAATTACCTGGCTCCTCAGGCAACTTCTTTTTTAAAAAAAAATATTTTTTACATTTTTTGGGAGGTTGGTTTGCTCAGTTATTTTGAGGGAACATTGTGCCACACTTGCCTATTTTTGAAGGCTTGTTCTGGCTTTGTGCTCAGGCATCACTCTTGGAGGTGCTCAGGGAACCATATGTGGTACCAAGGATAAAACCTGGGTTGGCTGCCTGCAATGTAAGTATCCTGCCTGTCTCCTCTCTGGTCCATTTACTTATTTATAAATTCTTTTTTTTTTTTGAGCGAAAAAGTCACTAACTTCTTTTAAAAAATTATTTAGAAGACAGAAAGAAAATATTCAGGATACAGGGCACCGAAGAGATAGTACAGGAGCTAAGGCATTTGCCTTAGATGCTGCTAGACCATGTTCAATCCTCAGCACCACATATGAACTGCCAAGATACAGCATGACTGATCGCTGAGCACAGGTTCTGAAGTAAGTCAGTAAAGCCAGGTGAGACACCCAAACCAAAAATATTATATATAAGAGACCAGTATACAAAAGACCAATGTAAGACAAAATTAATAAGAATAGCAATTTTTAAATAATAATTTTATTAAAAAAATTAAAATAGATGAAACAAAAGCATAAACAAATATAAAAACTTTACACCAAAATAAATAGAAGCTCAAATCAAAATGTGTAAAAATATATAAAATAAATTAAGAAGGTTTAAAAGAGATTTGCAGTAAAGAGACAAATACTTAAGATGGACAGAGGACCTCCTATATTTAATTGGAAAGCTATTTTAAAAAGCAAACAAGAGTGGACAAATCCTGAACATTTTAACTCAGGGAAACTTTAATGGATAAAAAAAATTGAAATTATACACTAAAAATATTCTATGTGTCTGAGAATATTGACTCAAAGTTATCAATAGCAAAACATTTTCTACTAAAATCATTGAACTTAGAAAAAATATAAAGAAGGTAGCGAGGGTGGGAGAGGAAGGAAGGAAGAAGGAAGGAAGGAAGGAAGGAAGGAAGGAAGGAAGGAAGGAAGGAAGGGGAGGGAAGGAAGGAGGGAGGGAGGGAGGGAGGGAGAGAGGGAGGCAGGCTAGCAAAAACAAAAAAAACGAAAAAACAAAAAACAAGTGATTAATAAAGGAAAGAAAAATATAAGCACCAGATACCTTAATTACAAAATTTTGTTAGAAGAAAGCAATTTAAAAAACTTAAAGCAAAGGGGAATAAAGAGAATAGAGAATTTGATATTTCACAAGGCAAATTCTGAAGTTCAAAGTCTTCTTCTTTTCTTAACTAATCCCATGTTAATATAATATACAAATTCTAGGAAAGTTTTTCCCAAGAGGCTTTATTGAGGAATTTTCCAAAGTACAAGTTTCAGACAACCAAATGACTTTAAAGACATCACCACAAGGACAGTACTGAGCTTTAAACCAGTTACTTGGGGAACTAAGACTGAATAGTGGTTAAAAGGCAAGAATCTACTTTGTCAGGACTGTTGTGTATAGGCTTTGTAGCTGTAGTACAATTATCAAATAGGAAAAAGAATCAGATAAGTACATGGAAAACTTGTTAAATTTTCCTACCTAATTACATCAGTGGCAGAGTATTAGGTTTGTCCTGAAAATATTGTGTAATTTGGGGTCAATATGGAATGTTCTGGGACATTTTTTTTTTCATTTCCTGTGCCCTTGAGAACCCATGTGGAAAGGATACAGATCTATCACAACAAATAAGCCAACATTTTTGAAAAACAAGACCCCATCATTATATTCTTAAATTTGAAATCATTATTCTAAAGTCATGAGGTCCACTGAATGTCCAAATGACTGCCCGAAGCATAAAGGTTGTACTCTTGGTACCATTTCCAGCTGATAGAAGAAACCAGGTTGTCTTGGGAAACAACTGGCTTTATGTCAGGAACAGGGATGTAAAAAATGAGACTATATACCTTCTCTTTAAGATATTCAGAAAATGTTCAATGATTTAGATTATGTAAAAAGAGCTTTATTCAACTTTGAATAGGCCAATGATGGGATACTGTAAACTTTGAGGAGGAAAACGTTCCAATTGATTGAATCTTGTCAAATTGTATTCTTGAGTTCCTAAATATATTTTGTTTTGTATTTTTTTTTGTTTTGAGGTCATACTTGGCAACTCTCAGGGATTATTCTTGTCTTTATTCTCAGGGACCACTCATGGGAGGGCTCAAATGACCATATGAGGTGCTGGAGATGAAATAGGGGTCATTAATATGCAAGACAAGCAGTCTACCTGCTGAACTATGGCTCTAGACCAAGACAGTTTGTTTTTTAAAAATCTTATTTTATAATAGTTTAGTTTACAAACAAATTAACAAGATATCCAGTTTCTATGTGTCCCAAACCAACTTTTCCTTATTGTTGCCATTAGCACGTTTGTTACAAGTAATGTAGTGGGTAGTGGTTTTGATATGCTATTTTTAAAGTAATGTCCACCCTTCAAAATTCACTAATATGAAATATAGATTTAACTGCATATGTATGCGTATTCCTTTATTTCCTTTCCTCTCTTCTCTTACTTCTCTTCTTCCTTCTATCTTTCCTTCCTTACTTCTTCCTCCCTTGCTTCCTTCCTTCCTTCTGATGCCCAATTTGTTTCTCTCTTTTTTATAACAATTTCATAATGACATTTTAAAAATCAGTAACTGTGACCTTTGGGTTAATAGGGCACTAAGTAATTATCTTGAAAATTAGTTAATGAAGAGGAAAAGAATAAGCTTTTATCCAACCTCTCATACATATGAATCATACCACTGAGCAATCAACTAGAGATGAGAGCAAGCATCCTGTTTCATTTGTATTTCTATTATATGAAAAAAATGAAAGTGTGAAAATATCACCATTTTACAAGCTTGGATGAAAGGATGACCAGTAGGGATCTGCAGCTGCCTGGACCTCAGAGGAGAAACACACATCTATCTGCTCATGCTTCCTGCTCAATGACCACGACGCTTGTGAGATTCCTCCCAAATAGCCCGAACAGCAGCCAATCCAATCCGGGTTCCAGGGCAGGAAAAAATTACAGGCAGAGGAAGAACATGCTGGAGGGGCCTTAAACTCACAATTAGAGAAATTCAGAATGTGGACAAACTTGTTGACCACCATCCAAAGATTGAAAATACAAATAGCTAAAGATGGAGAGAGAATCTCTAGGTTAAAAGAGCCTTTGAAAAGCATAATATGGGATCACTTGGGATGGTAGATGCATGCTGAAAGTAGGCTATGGACCAAACATGATGGCTGCTTAGTGTCCATGTTGCAAACCATAACACCCAAAAGGAGAGAGAAAGAGGGACTGTGTCTGCCACAGAAGCAAGGGGTGGAAAGGGGTAGGGGTGGCGGGAGGGACACTAGGAACATTGGTGGTGGAGAATGGGCACTGGTGGAGGGATGGCTACTTGAACAGTTTGATTGAAATGTAATCACAAACATTTTTAAATCTGTAACTGTATCTCACAAGATTCATTAAAATAAAAAAATGAAAAAAGAAAACAGAAATAAAGATGGAAAATTTAAAACATAAAAATAAAAAGCATAAAATGCCCTTTTAAGGGGAAAGAGGATTTAGCTACTATATTTAGGGGCATTCCTCTGGCTTATAAAGACATGCAGTTTGGGGCTGTGGGGAGTAAAGATGCAGTCGGTGGGCTGAGCCATGACCAAGGTCTTCCTGAGCACTGAGCAAGGTGATATTTCTTATCTGGGTAGTGACCACAAAGTTGTTTGTCTGATAATAATGCTCAACTTACATGTTTTTTAATGTGGATTCTTTTTTTCTTTTTTCAGTCTTTGTCTTTTTTTCCTTTCAGACACCTAACCAAACAGGTAGGAAGAATAAAGAAAACAGAGTATTTGAGTCTTCAAGAGACCTGGAGTCAGTGATAAGCCAGTCATGTACTTATGAGGCAAGGCAGTTAAGTTCAACATTTTCATTTCACATAGGAGTCAACACTATTGAATTAGGCTTATACAGCACTCTACAAAATACACAGAAGCTGCTGTTATTCAGAAATCCTGAATGGCTCCTTTGTTACACTCCACTGTACCGATTATTCAAAGAAATTAGCACGTGAAGGGGGGGAAGCTACGTTAACATAGAAAAAGACCTCAAATACATCAACCTGACCTCTTGCTTTTGCATAGATTATACTCAGAGATTTTCCCCCACCCCACCCCCCCCCCACCCCCCAAGCCAAGGAAATTGAAGCCTTCTTTGGCTCAGATGATCAAAGCCCTTTCTGGGGATGTATTTCATAAGCGAATCATGCAAACTGCCAGGAATTTTAGAACCCATCTCCACCTTCTGTGAAGTTAACCTGTTCTTCCTGGTCCCTTGCATGCCTATACTATTTGCAAAAAAAAAAAAGAAAAGAAAGAAAAAAACAACAACAGCCCTTTCCTTCTGTCTAACCAGTAAAACAAACATGTATGAGAGGTTGTACACATTGTCCCAGGACATATATTTGCGGTTCAAAAGATTGGTCCCCACAAAAGGCAGGTTTTCTTTTTAGAAATGTTTAGATACATTCACAGGAGCAGAAACAGGAGCATTCATCATAGAGATAAAAACTGCTTTAAAGGGCCGGAGCGATAGTATAGTGGGTAGGGCATTTGCCTTGCTGGAGGCTGACCTGGGTTCAATCCCCAACATCCCGTATGGTCCCCCAAGCACCACTAAGCAAAATTCCTGAGTGAAGAGCCAGGAGTAACCCCTGAGCATCACTGGGTGTGACCCAAAAGGAAAAAAGAAAAGGCTGCTTTAAAGATGACATGGGCGATGACTTTATGGGTGGAGTTTTTGTTTGTTTTTGATTGGGGGGCCATACCCAGTGGTGCTCAGGCTTATTCCTGGCACCCTGTGGTAGGGGTCACACCTGGCAGTGGTCAGGGGACAAAATGTGGTGCCGGGGATTCAAACTGGAGTCAGTCACATATAAAGCAAGCACCTTAATCTATGTATTATTTCTGGTCTCAGGGCTGTTTTTTTCTTTTTCTTTTTTTTTTCTCTTTGGGTTACACGGGCTGAAGTGATAGCACAGCGGTAGGGCATTTGCCTTATAAGCAGCCAACATGGCCAACCCGAGTTCAATTCCTCCGCCCCTCTCAGAGAGCCCGGCAAGCTACTGAGAGTATCTCGCCCGCACGGCAGAGCCTGGCAAGCTACCCGTGATGTATTCGATATGCCAAACACAGTAACAACAAGTCTCACGATGGAGACGTTACTGGGCCCACTCGGGCAAATCGATGAACAACGGGAGGACAATGACAGTGACAATGGGTTACACCCGGCATTGCACAGGGGTTGCTCCTGGCTCATGCACTCAGGAATTGCGCCTGGCAGTGCTGGGGGGGATCTTATGGGATGCTGAGAATCGAACTTGTGCAAGGCAAACATCCTACCTGCTGTGCTATCTCTCCAGCCCCAGGGCTGTATTTTTAAGGCCGGATGCTATCTCGTCAGATTTTTTGCAGGCCTGTAATCACTGCAACCTTTTCACAGGTGGGAAATTAGTCCTAGATTACATTTAATATGTATTAAATTTCCCGTGTGTTAAATGTGTTTCATTTAACACACGGGGAAAACTGAGGCCTAAGGAAATGGAAGTGTTCTCCCAAGATCAAACAACAAGCTAGAAACAGGATTTGAATGTAAGGGTGTTGAGTTGATCTGCTGTAGCTTGTGAGCAAAATCAAGTGTGTGGGAACTGGCATTAGAGAGTGTGGGTCGCTGAGTAGCAAGGAATGCAATCAAGCTTGCAGAAGAAGTGGACAAGCCAGAAAAGAGCATGCCCACAAAGAATCCAAGGTTCTGCAGTTAGTCCTTGGGAGATCAGGGAACGTGGGGATGCCTTGGAGGTCAGGGAATATGACACCATTCAGAGGCACAGATTCAGTGAAAGCACAGGCTGAAGAAATGAAGAAAGTAACAGAGTGAAGGAAGGAACAGCCCCCCTTCCCCCCCAAGGGGAAAGTGTAGTGCCGTGGAAGCAATGGTGTCAGAGCCAATTCCAGTCTCAGAACCAGTCTGGGAAGAATCCCAAATCCCATAAGATCTTAGGTGGATGTTGACAGAACTTGGGGTCAGCCTGCTGCCAGTTGGAATTATCTGGATGACAAGAAGAGAATATTTCACCAGTCTCTTCAGGTTGCTGAAACAGTTTGGAGAAATATGTACTACATAATTATGACAGATTTCTGAGACCACAAACTTAAAAAAATAATTTCACCTCTGCCAATAGTGTCTAATCTTCCTTCCACTTCAGGATGTCCAGAAAGTCAAATGTTATCGGTGGGAAAATTGCATGTAGTAAAACCTTTCCGACTTTAATGTTGTTCCAAAGGAAACGACATCATTTATTTCCCTGTACTTTGGAAGCAGCCAAAATCCCTCCCGGTCTGACCCAAACAGTTGCAATTAGCCAATTAATTTGGACAAATGAGAGAGGGCCTATTTGCCCAGAATTACCCAAATAATTGGAACTTTGTCGAGCTGGTCCCCGAAATCACATCAGCCTAAGTCTGAATCTTTGTGGTTACTCTACAAAAGGAAGCAATAAATTACACTGTGTAATTTGGGGAGATGGTCTTTTTTCTTATTTTTTGACATCAGATCGATTGGAAACCCGTGGTAGGAGAATTCCACATGGGTGAGGGAGAAAGAGATCCAATTAAGGAGGAAATGCTAACAAGCTGCTTGAGTGAGCTCTGAGGCATGCCGGGAATAGAACAAGTCCACAAAGAAAATATTAATTTTAAGCTCAAAGAGAAAATAAAAATGGGAGCTTGAAGGAGGGGGGGAAAGAAGAAAAAGAAGTGTCAGGATATTTATATAAACTGTCATTCCTGTGTTTTCGTGAAGGCTCCTGCCCTCTAAACGGTCCATCAACACTCTCTCTGATCACAGGCTTCGCTCTGATTGAGTGGGGAGATGTCAGCCAAGGAGAGAAACATGTGGAAAATCTGTTAACCATGTGTGTCATTCCTGATGTCAACATGTAAGGAAATAGGGGGAGAGGCTGGCCATTTGTGCATTTCCACTCCAGCCCCAAGAACACTCAAGAGCACTGTTGGCTTTTAAAAATATATCTTCATGATGACCGTTGTTGTTGTGAGGGTAATGGTGATGATGACGAAAATACGCAGGATTTACTGTTAGCCCGACGAAAATAGAACAGGACCACCTGGTGCCCCAGGGCTCGTGGAACCCTGCAGTGTGTATGCGCCTGAGGAACTGTGAGGGAGTTTAACTCTGTATTTTTTTCTTAACCGCTGGAGATCTGAAGGGAGGCACTTACATTTTTTTTCTTCTGGAAACACTGGGGAAGGGGGTGGGGTAGGGGTGGTTATTCTCCTCTCACCTTCAAATCCTTTTCCTGACAGTGGGTAGAATTCCAGACAGCTCTGTCCAAAGGTCATCAACAGCACCCATGTTTTTTGTCTAGAGGATCCCAAGTACGTAGGCAGGTGCTGGGCTGTCAGAGCTGAGTTGTAGTCCAGCAGTATCAGCACTGAGTCCGGTAACTGTGACAAAGGCAGTGAACCTCAGTTTCCTGCAGAGTGAAAAGCTGGGGTCTGAAGTTTCACTTTTCCTATCAAAATGTGTGTATTCACTACCAGAGACATCCTGATGTGCAGATTAGGGTCTGGGAGATCTGGGAAGGACCCTTGACTCTTTATTTCATAGATATATGAAATATATATGAGTACATATGTATGTATATATATACACACACACTTATGTATATGTTTATATATGTGTGTATATATGTGTATACATATATGTGTGTGTATATATAATATGTGTGTGTGTGTGTGTGTGTGTTAACTTCCCTCCACCAATATCCCCAGGTTCCTCCCACTTCCCAGTCTACCTTAAAAAGGCAGGCACTTTTTTAAGTTTAGTTGTTGCAGTTTAAACCTCATGCTTGTAGCATTGTTGGCTCTGTAGTTTTTATATGCATATCTATACATGTGCCACATATGAACATATATGCCCAAACCACACCTCTACACCACCGATGAGCTCAAGTCACCCCTGGCAGATATCATTTGAACTTCTAGATACAATCATGCCTGCAGACAAATCTCTCAGACCTTTCTCATTACACAGGCTAGGCATAACTGTAATGGCTACAAACATGATGCATTTCTTTTTAAAATTCCATTTGCACTATCAGTATTTTCTCCATCACTTAAAAAAGTAGTCAAATAAAAAGGGGGGTGCGCAGAGCAATAGAACAGGGGGTACGACACTTACCTTGTGCTTGGCCAGGTTTGATCCCCAGCACTGCAGATGGTGCCCTGAGCCCCACCAGGAGTATCCCTAAGCACATAGCCAGAAGATAGCCCTTAATTCTGAGGTGTGGCCGAAAAACAAACAAAATAGTCCGGAGTCGGCAACTCTTATGTAAAGTGGTAGATATTGTTACCTTGCAGAACACACAGTACTGGAATCTGCCCATATAGTAGCAAAGCAGCCATTGAGAACATATAAACAAATAGGCAAGCTGTGTTTCTATAAACTTTATGTTGTAAAATAACAGATTCAACAACCCACAGGCTATAGCTTACCAACCCCAAGTCTAGACAATTAAGAAAGTCCTGGTTTGAAGAGTTTCCCGTTTTTCATATGTAGATGTCTTCACCACCGCTGATTTCATGCTCCTAATATAATGTCACTGAATGTGGAACTGGGAAGAACCTAATACCAGTTCATCATTACGTGGTATTTCCATCCTGGGGATAACAATAGAAACTCAGGAGCACCGCAAATAGCAAAATGTCATAAAATAATGAACAAGTGATGATTTTTGAATATTTATCTCCTTTGTCTTGATACTGTTTCTTTAATCATAAGTTCACAGAATTTATCTTTTTAACAACAGCATTGTCAACCCCATTTGAAGGATTCTGAGCATTCAACAGCTAGCTCATGTGAGCCAGAATGTGCTGAGTCCTGGCACCACTGCATCCTCTGTTGCCTTTTTTAAAAATGGTTCAAAAGTGACACAGAGAAACCGGGATCCAAAGACATCACAATAGTAGATCAAAGTTTGGAAAGGATTAACCGCATCTTCAGGAATTGCAGTTTAAAATTCCAATGTATTAGACAAGTCCTTTTTGAAATGGTAATGCCTTGTACCTGAGTAGAAAAGACAATTAAGATAATGTGTTAATTTCCCTTGAATCTGACAGTAATATTTTGATCCTGTTAATTATCCAGAGAACAGAAAATGTATATAATGTGCGCGCTCCGAGCAGAGCTGACATGCTTGCCGCCTGGTTAAGTAGGCACACTTATCCTATAATTAGCTGCTTGGAATGCAATTTCCATTCCTTCCTAACTACACCCACTAAAAAATAAACCAAAGTGGCATTTCAGCACTGCTCCAGCCTGGGTTTTCCCCTGGGAAAGCAGCCAATGATTATTTACTAAAACTTAGCCTCCTTTCAAAACGATCAGAAAATAGCAATTCGTTTGCTAATGATTTCTGGCAGGTGAGGGTTAATCAATGTCTTAGGAACACCCAAAGACCATGTCATTACAGCCCTAGTATGTTTGCCTTCTCTGAGGGATAAACTTATCGATGTCACTAACCAAGCATTTTAATGAGAGTTCATTACCAAAGGGCGACCTTTTTAGTAGGCAAGCCGATTCATAGGGGGAAATGTGGAAACCCAAACTTATTTTCTTAAACTGGCAAATAGGGATTTTTAGATCATATTATGGAGTATATTATGGACTTTCAAATAACTCCTTCTTCTGAATGAAAATTACAACCAGTTTAGCTATGTACTTTACAATTCATCACACACTTACTCTTTTTTTTTTTCTTTTTGGGTCACACCCAGCAATGCCCAGGAGTTATTCCTGGCTTTGCCCTCAGGAATTATTCCTGGCGGTGCTTGGGGACCATATGGGATGCTGGAAATCGAACCTGGGTCAGCCACGTGCAAGGCAAACGCCCCACCTGCTGTGCTAAAGCTCCAGTCCACACTTACTCATTTAAAGTAACATATTCCAGCACCTTCCCAGGAAGGCTAAAAAAAGGAGGTGAGGACTTCCATTAGGAAAGAATTGGTATAATTAAAGTCTGTATCCACCTTGATAAGAGTTATGTTCTATCAACGCTTCTGTCCATTCCTCATTGTTTTGTTTCTCTCACATGTCTGTGTGTCTGATCTCTGGCAATTTCAACCAGTGTATTAGGATGGCAGTAACCCAGGACTTGGGGTCAGAAGAGCGAGATTCGGGTTCTAACACGTTCTTATTTCTAGCCGTGGGAACTTGAAAAAAGGTCAGTACATGCTCTGGCCTGAGGACTGCACAGTTGTGAGTAGAAGCACTGGACCATCCTGGAGCACCTTCTAGCACACTGTACTAGGAATGGCCTTGCTAATTTGGCTTTGGCGTGCCTGCCCAGAGGGCCTCATTCATCATAACGGGATCATGTGCAGAATGAATTGATGCATGAATGTAGGTATGTGTCCTCGCTGTAATGATCTCCAGACTTCAGACAACGTCTTGAAGTTACGGATATCATGCCTGAGACAGAGCAGGGGGAAAAGTGACTGCTGGGATTTGAAACTCAGTTCTGTTGCTTACACAGAGGCCATGTGGCTTGGGTGAAGGTAGTAAATATCTCTGTGCATGGGAGTGGCAGTGGTGGTGGCGGTGGTGGGAGTCCTCTGGAAAACGGGGGTGATAAGAGTTCCTCAGTGGATTATTGTGAAGGTCGCTGGGTTCCTATCAGAATGTTTCTTGGAGCAGTGCCTAGCACAGAGCTGTTGTTGCCTAAGTATTAACTTGTGGAACTTACATCATCTGTTTGAGAATAGGAGTGGAGAGATAATTCAGTGGGTAAGGTGCTTGCCTTGCATATGGCTGACACAGGTTTGACAACCCCCCTCCCCAGCACCACATATAATCCCCTGAGCACTGCAAGAAATGATTCCCTTAACAGAGAATCAGAAGTGATCCCTGAACTTAGATTCAGAAGTAAGCCCTGAACCTTGCTGTGTGACTCCCACACTAAAAAAACAGACCGACTGTACCTTGTGGTGTCTCACTAATAAAAAGTTAAAAAAAAATAGACCGAAAACTTTTTCAGATTTCAAGAATGCATCAACAATAGACATATTCCTTGTTGAACATTCAGCATTTCCCATTTCTCAGCCTGTTTCTCCTGGGAAGTGTGGTAATAAGGAATGGTATTTTCTCCTGAATACGCAGGTCCTACTGCAGATATGTCACCAACCTCTCCGTGATCCTTTCCCCTTCTTCTTCTTTCTGTGGCTCACAGCATCAACTATAAGACAGGGAGCACCGCTCAAACTGGGATTGGCTAAGACCATAGGATTGGGGGGTCTCCTGGTCTGATTCTTAATAGCAATAGTTTAAGGGTCAAATTAAACAAGTTGTGGAACCTAGGAGTCCCAGGAACAGTATTTTAATATAGCAGGAAGATTTTCTTTGATTTCTTTTATTTGTGTATTACTATTTTTTGGTTTGTTTGAGGGCCACACCCAGCAGTGCTCAGATCTTGCTCCTGGCTCTGTACTCAGGGATCACTCACTCTTGAAAGACCCTGGGAATTAAACCCGGCTCAGCCACAAACACGCCGAGCACCCTATCTGCTGTACTGTTGCACCAGCCCCAACAAAAAGTTTCATTTTTAATATGGGATGGAGGTGCTACTGCTCTCAAGCCCCTTTCCTCTGGCCAGTCAGGCAGTTGACCCTTGGAGATTTGGCCAGTGTGCTTTCATGAAGCTCATTCTGCAGGGCTCCAAGGAAATAACCCATATTCCATGCAACAATGACTGCTTGTCCCTAAATTCTTTCATCCCAGCAGGCATCACCCATTCTTCCTTCAATCTAGAAAACTATTTCACGTACATATGACTGCTCTCCAACCCCTACCCCCAATTACCTCAATCTCCAATCCAGTTCCAAAATAAGAACTTGATCCACAGCCTTAACCTGTGGATACTTTATCCACGGCATCTGTATACCTGCCCCCAATACAATCAGAATCAGGAAAAGCTCCTGTGCAGGAAAAAGACATTCTAACCAGTGCCTAGGGGTACTGCCACTGTGTCACCACAGTCCCTGCCTCTGAGCCACCACAGGAGTTCCCTCTGCCACCCCCTCCACATGTAATCTCATGTTTACATGTAATCTCATGTTTACACTTCTCTCAGTGGCATTCGAAGGCATGGAGGATCAGAATCATCTGGCACTAGGCACCATCAGGGTTGCCTTAGGGGATCATTCTGCCTAGTTTTTGTTTTCTTGTTTGTTTGTTTGTTTACAAGACAAGGTAAATTCACAACTGAAGCACAACCATGCCAAAGAGCCTGCTCATGTCTATCCCAAACTCAAAAATCAGGAGTCGGTGACCTTCCTGGTTTGAGTCATTTCAAAGAGACATCAGAGGGTTTGATCAGTGGGGCTGTGGGGGTACAGATGGGGACTCTGAGCCAAACTGAGCAGGCCCTCTAGTTTTTACTTTTTCTTCAACCAGAGGTGAGTCAAGTTTGGATGCCTTCAAGTAGAGCTTCCTCACACTCTTCCAGCCCTCAAAGTCTCACAAAGATCTTTTTTCTTTATCTCTTGATCCTCACCCTAACCCGCCCTGTGAGCTCCCCACCCTCCCTCCTCAGTTTCCTGACTACTCTTTTTTGTTTATTTTGGGAGTGTACCTGGTGGAGCTCAGGGCTGACTCCTGACTTTGTGCTAAGGGTTCTATTCTGGTGGTGCTTGGGAGATCATCTGGGTGCTGGAGCCTGAATGAGATCAGTTGCATGCAAGGCATACTGGACTATCCCTCAACCCCATCCAATTTTTAAAGTCTACCCTCAGGAAGATGTCACTTCTCTCATTATCATCTAGGTATGAGAACAGCACATTCTTCTCGATGGCTTTGGCTAGAGCAGCTATTGTCTTGTAATCTTTTGATATAACCTTTTGAACACAGTGGTAGGGCAGGGTGTTTGCCTTACAAGCGGCCAACATGGCTGACCCGAGTTCGATTCCTCCGCCCCTCTCAGAGAGCCCAGCAAGCTACTGAGAGTATCTCGCCCGCACGGCAGAGCCTGGCAAGCTACCCGTGACATATTGGATATGCCAAACACAGTAACAACAAGTCTCACGATGAAGACGTTACTGGGCCCGCTAGAGCAAATCAATGAACAATGGGATGACTGTGACCATGACCCTCAGGAAGAGGACAAAGGGCTTCTTCTTGTGCTGGATTTCCTCCTGTGGATTAAAGCTCTCACCTTGTGACAGAGAAGACAGATGAGGGTACATTTGGGGGACAGAGGGACCTATGGTCTCCCCATAGTCTTACCTGAAGCAGCTCCCTGTGTTTCCTTTCTTATGGCCTTTACACTTACTTTATGCCCAGAATTGAACAGCAAAGTGGACACAGCTTCCCCAAGAACTCAGGGAGGAGGGTCAAGCTTGGGGGTGCAGAAAAGATCTCCCCGCCAAAGCCAATTTGTGCTGAGTTGGGGCTGCTGAGAAGAGTGGACCAGCGGCTGGGCACAGTCCAGAGCAGGGTTCACAAGGGCAGAGACCCAGCCATGTGAGGGAACATCATGTGTCTGAGACACGGAAGGGCAAGGAACAGAGAGGAGAAAGAGGGGTGAGACATAGGGAGTGGTGGTGCCTTCCTAGGCTTCATTAGGAACTATGAACTTTGTTTACCCTCCTTCAAAGGGATCCAAGGGGCTAGAATCAGGCCACAGTGATTTCATATGTCTGGAAGAGAACTGGCAGATTCCGGGAGGAGTGGGTGCAATCGACAAGGGGCTTCTGTAGGATTCCTGGGCAGAAATGAGGAGGCTGAGTCTGGTAAACAAGCCCAGAACTGTGACAAGAGGGTGGATGCTCTTGTTCCAGGCCCATCCTTGGACTCCGCTCCTCTGGATTCAAATTCCCTTGCCCTCCTTCTCTCTCTGAGAGCAAGGACCAAGGAATTTGCATCTAGGCATCCCCCAAGATTAAGTCAGTGTCTGACAGAGTTCCCTATATGATCAGGAGATAAAGCCCAGACATGAAACAGGGGAAGGTGTGAAGCAGAGAGTGCACACAGAGTAGAGTCAGTTGGTAGCAGTCGAACGCGAGTGCGGAAAAATCCATGGAGCAGAGACATGATTAAGAGGTGCTGAATTATTAACTGGGAGCAGGGGACTCTGATAAGAAGCCCAGTAATCCCCATGCAGCAAAGGATAGCCCCACAGCCAAGGCAGGTCTCTGGTTAGTCCCTACTCTGTTCACTAATGTATTCATTTCAGAGTTGAATTAGACATCAATTTTTAAAAATAAAAATATATTGGAGAGAATTTGGATAAAAATATAAACTTTTAAGTTATAACTGGGAGTGAGTTGTCCAGCATGGACCTACCCTAGGCTCGATAGCAATGCCTTCCCTTTAGCTCAGATGTATTCTGTCTCCAATTTGACACAATCCCCACTGCTCTCTATTGCCTCCCTCCACAGAGGCTAGTGGTACTATGTGAAATCCCCTCTATACTGTTATCCTCCCAGCAAAGAGGAATGGAACCCACTTTGAATGCCTTTCTTTGTCTCTAGCCTCTGAGAAAGTGAAAGTTAAATGGAGGAAGCAATGTGTTTCAGCAGAAAATAAAATCAAGGAGGTAGGGAAAATCTTGTAGTCAAAGATTACAAGATGTCACTGATAACACACAATAAGTGCTAAAGTTATGTCTTCTATCACAGTTTACAATGCTATAGTGCATGCTTAAGAATTTGCTAAGGAGGGCAATCAATCACTGTCCTCCCGTTGTTCATTGATTTGCTCTAGTGGGCCCAGTAATGTCTCCATTGTGAGACTTTGTTGTTACTGTGTTTGGTATATCGAACACACCATGGGTAGCTTGCCAGGCTTTGCCGTACAGGAGAGATACTCTAGGTAGCTTGCTGGGGTCTCCGAGAAGGGCGGAGGAATCGAGCCTGGCTCTGCCAGGCCAGCCGCGCGCAAGGCAAACGCCCTACCACTGTGCTATCTATATTTAGTGTTCCTACCAGTCATTCTAAGAAGAAAAAAAAAATGGAAAGGTCAAAAGGAAGTTTCCAGAGGTAATGGCTCTATTTATGGCCTACCTTGCAATGATGATTTCACCAGTGTAGACGTAAGTCCCAAATGTATCAACTTATATATTCTGAGTACATACAGCTTTTTGGCAATCAGTCATGTCTCAATAATGTTTATAGAAATTAAATATGCCCATATTTTTAAAAAAAGTTAAGTTCAAAAACAATCTACTTGACTATTACTAAAATTAAAGTACATTTTAATAAATTTATAAAAAAATGTTAAGTCCAGATGTTGGTTCGAATAGTAGAAGGAGAAACCCATCTTCTACATGACTAATGAGAAAGTAGGTTTAGTGATCACTTAGCGAACAATGCAGTGTTTCATGCTCTAGGTTAGGTCTAGGAGTCTACCTCAGAAAACCTGGTCTGTATTCTGTACCCCCTCAAGTACATAGGCCCCCAAATACATGCACACAGTGCAGAGCAGCTCTTTCCAATACAGTGAAAGCAGAAGTCATCTAAATGACTCTGAGGAAGAAGACGGTGGTGTCTACACTGCAGGGGGGTCCTGGAGGCTCAGGATCAACTTAAACAGAAAAGTGAGGACAGTCCCACTGGAGCTGCAACAGAGATAATGACCAGGTCCCTTTGGGGAATATAAACTGGAAATAAGCCTCTTAGAGTGGGAATGCCTGCCTACAGTTAATAGTTCAACTCTCTCTGCTCATATATCTATGCCAAATTTCAACTAAACAAACAAACAAAAAAACCAACCAAAGAACTAGTCACACTATTAAAATGTAATGTGGCATCTGTATTCAAACTTTAACATTATCATCATTATATTTTCTTAATCTGAATCTACTGATGTCTTAATATATGAGTGTCAAGTACGTTGGGGGACGTTGTCATTATAAAATGAGGTGTCTTTGAGAGCCTCAGAACCCAAGAGATCCTCACCACTACTGCACATATTATATTATTAATAATTAGAACCATGGCTCTGGATTACCAAGGAATGGTTAAACAAACTCCTCTCAATAAAAATAAAAGGAAACAGAAAGGTATGTGTACCTACCAAAAATATTGAGACAAAATTTATGCTAAGGTTTCGTTACCTTGAAATTTTACTTATATGAAACATCTTATTCCCATTGAGACCAGATTAAGTAGGTCTTCTATACATTTTCTCAGATGAATAAAGCATTGTTTCATTGTTTCTCAGAGCATTTGTAAGAGTGTGGTGACAGAGGAAATGTCTGAATTTGAAAGGAAATCTTAAGGGGTTGTGAAGTCTCAGGAAGGTTCTTAAATGACCTAACCAGATGTTTTGAAGTCTGATACACCCTTAACCCAAACTGAAATTCATAACAAAGTCAAAAGCAATAGAATCCAATTGACTCCAAAATGCCTTTGCTAACAAATCTGACTGTTTATACCAACTGACTTTAATGGGGCCTAATTCCTGTTTGGGAGAGATCATATGGCCAAGGAAACAATGAGACATATAGTAAGGATGAAGAAAAATGCTTGAAATTCAGGTAAATCTGGAATTGACCAGTTAGAATGCATATCTCTAAGGATACGTGGAATAATAACTAAGAGTCAGGTCTGATTGCTAAACTACTTGAGTCAGGATCTTAGCTATCTGCTTAACTTCTAAACTCAGTTGCTAAACCCATCTCACCCTGATTTCTCATCTTTGAAATGGAGGAAGGGTGAAATGGTAGCCACATTATAAGGATGTTATTTGGATTAAGTAACAATGTACAATAAAGTGCCCAGAATACCTTAGAGTGAATAAAATAATTTGTAACTTTTATCTACTAGAATTATTTTTTAATGTTAGCTATATTATCCAGATTATAAAACTATGGACAAATTTGTCCTTTTTTCTCTTTATGTTGAATAACAAGTCATTTAGCTAGTTCTACATGTCACTTAAAGGATAAGGAGAAATAAGAGAATCTGTATGTCCTATCCAAGAAATAAAAATCCTAGATGGAAATGGGACCCCTTTAGTTGGTTGGTTTATCTCGGGGAAAAGAGTGAGATTTCTATTGGAATGGGATGGGTTCAATAGAAACTACTTGAGACATGAATCAAAAATGTCAAAAAGAGTCAGACAAAATGGTCATGCCATTGTTCTTGCTCAGGTTTGGGCCAGGCTAACTAGACCACATAAGATCAGAAGAGCACCAGCCACTCAGGGCACTGGTAAACAGATGTGCATCATGGATTTCCAGAGTACCCAGTGGGAAACCCTAAACAAGTCTTTGCTGCATTCTGGATCTCAAGTTCCCTAATTAAAAATGAACGGGAGGAACCTCATGGCCCTTAAGCTTTATTAAGGTCATCATTGCTTGTACAAGGTGATAGCAGTTGACTGTCTAGTGAGAGCTGACTTTGGATATAGTCATCAACCGGTACAGTACTGGTTCTAGCCTAAATTTAACTGCATACCTGGTCCACTGGAAGCGGTGTCTCTCTTCTTGCAATTGGTCTCAAGAGTCTTAGGCCTGGGGATGTGAATAGATCTGTCCCAAATGGTCCCCACTCTGTGATAAATAGCTCAAAGGCCATGCCCTGCTGACTCCAGTTCTAATCATGCCTTTGCTTATCCTACTGGAGAGGGAAGTGAAAACCACTTTACTCAGAGCAGAACTGATATTCAAGGAGAAATATTTGAGAAGCAATAGCTCATTATTTTTGAAAACTCTGGAATAAAAGTCCAAGGTAGGAAAACACCACAACAACCACTAGCATTTCCATTCTGAATAGACAATATATGCCAGGAGCTCTGAAATAAAGATAGTGTGATTCGTTTATTATTCCTTCTCTTTAAAACCTGCATTAATTCTGATTTCTATTTAAATAAGAATGATTAAATTTTATCAGCTGAGATGGAAATATTGTGATAAATACTGGCTCGTGGCCAAACTAATCTCCCAAGCCCACAGCTTAGGGCCATTGTCTTGTATAGATATTTGAATGGCAATGGGCTTTTATCAGTATTTCTAAAGGCACTCATTTAATTATGTGGTTGTAAGGATTTTCAAAACCCCAAAGAATACCATTAATACATATTCATTTCTTGGATTAATTCGACATTAACATCAGAAAATATTGTTAAGGGATGCTCACACTTATTTTTGTTTTAGCAAAAATAGTGTATCCAATTCTGGTTGCAATGGTGTATTTTCAACATTCTGTTTAACTGAAGCTATAAAAATGCCATGCACAGTGAGATAAGTCTGGAATTTAGAATTACAGGGATTAAAGGAAGAACTCAAACACTCCACAAAGCTTTATTAATGAAGTATACTTCACAGAGGTTAAACCATAGCAAGGAAACAAAATCTCTGAACCAGAAGTTTGTGCACATGTGTGGATCTTGTCAATCAAATAGAAAATATTTCAAACCCTCAGGAAAAAATGTTCCAGGACAAGGGCAGATTAGGAGAGCCCTGTTCAAAATTTCCAGACCCAGAAATTTGAGTGATCTAGACTCTTTCTATTGGGAATGCTACCTTTCCTTAGGAACTAATAAAAGCTCATGAACACATAAAACACATTTAATACTAATGTTTCCTCCAAAGCAGTTTTTTCAACATTATGATGAGTGTGTTTGTGAACAAAGACTCAGATTCTCCTTTCATTGGGATTTCTTCTTGTATCAGGTTGGCTGAGTGGAACAAATCCATCCGTTGGAACTGAAACCCACATGATCACTGTCTGCCCAACTTCACTGCTGTTCTTTGTTGGCTTTGGTTTCAATCTGACCAAATCACTGGGCACTTCTTCCTGTGCTGACATTTTGGGGAGAGAAGGTAGATGGGAACTGGATAGGGAGGGAAGAGAAGGGAAATGAAAGATGAGCAATTTGTCCATCTAGTTAAGGCTGATCTATTTTTAGGGTGGCCAACTGTCCTGGTTTTTCAGGGACAAGGGGATTTCCTGGGACAGAGTTCTGTGTTAAAATAAAATATGTCCCATGAAAATCAGTGTAGTGTTCATTCTGTACTGACCTTGTAGGTCAAACCTTCGAAAGATTTCAACAAACTGAGAAGATGGACATTGGGTTTTAGTTGAAGACTGATGAGAGGTATAACCTGTCACCAAATAAATGCTAAGTAAAATTTATGGCAGAAGGTGGAGGTAAAGAGAACTTCCAAAACCATTTCCTACAGAACATTCTGAGGTTCTCAGTAAACCATTGGTTCCACAGAGGGTATTTGATTTTATATGAAAAAAAAAAGGTTTTAAGATCCTTTTAAAAAGTTCCTTTATAGGGCCTGAATAACAGTATAGTGGGTAAGGAACTTGTTTTGCACATAGCCAACCCGGTTCAATCCCAGGCACTGACAGGAGTGATCTCAGAGCACAGAGCTAAGCCATGAACACAAATGCAAATGGCCCAACTCCCCTATCCCCCATTAAAAAATATTTTAATGCTTCTTTATTGCAGAAACTCTCCAAACTAATGTGCATTATGAGTTATAGGAGGATTTTAAATGTGTTGGATCACAGAATCTTTTTTTCCAAGAAGCATCTTACAATAGGGGAAATTATTTCAGGAAGCACCTACTTTAGGAAACATTGCTTGGATTCTAGTTCCTCAGTGTGCAGATAGTGAAACTCAGGTGTAGCTTGTGACAGACTGATTTCAGAAGTTTTCTAGATTTCACATGCAACTTTTCTTAATCTGCCTATTCTGTAGTTACAGTTCTGAGATGAGACTGAACTCTGCAGGTCTCACAAGTTCCCGGATGTTGTTCCATGCATCAGAAATAGAAGAAAACAGCAGAAAGCTGGCATCCAACTCTCTTGACTGCATGGGACTTGGAGACTCGTGCCATTGCCTGGGAGGGTCCATCAGTGGAAGAGATAAGGGTATCCACTAGTGCAGCATGTCTGCTTCAACCAGTTTCATTGACTGAGTTTTTCACATCTCTGGTTTTTTTTTCAAGCTTCTCCCTACCATGACAGGACGTGTAGAGATGAAGGAAGGACTTTCTAGCACCTACTATAAATTTTGATTTTGTTAAACTTTGAAATAGAAACAGATACAACTTTGACCAAAGAGGTCTCTTCAGAGATCCTGTGTAGGACCTGAAATGTCATTAACTGAATGAACTGAATCAGCTTAACAAGGATAAATTTTAATTTTTATGGCCATTTTTTTTTTTTCAGAAAAACATGGTGTAAACCTCATCAAAATGGACTCAGTCATCATTTGATTATTTGGTTGTTGCCCAATAACCAGGATCAGACAAGTGAATACTCACTTAGCATGAAGCTACTAAACGACCAGGAAAGTATGTTCATCCTGACGCCTCAAGCACTAAATGCCTGCATATGTACAGCTCTGCTGTTCTGACTATTATTGCTGGGGAAATAAGTTAATTCAAATAGTTTCTATGAAACAGCCATACACTCAGTCAATTTTAGGGAGGAGGGGTCACAAAAGGGGATAACACAAAATGAACAACAATGATTTGCTTTACTCATGGAACTCTTCGCTTTTCGTCAGATAGTTGTGGATAATACAAACCATAGGCTCTGTCTATATCTCATGACACGGAAACCAACCAAAACCATAGTCAAGTTACAACCAAACAAAAATGATAGGCAAGTGTAAAACAACTTTTGTTTATGAGCTAGATGCTTACCCAAGAAAGAAAGAGAGAAGGAAAGAAAGAAAAAGAGGAAGAAAGAAAGAAAGAAAGAAAGAAAGAAAGAAAGAAAGAAAGAAAGAAAGAAAGGATGTCTGACCTTAGACTTTGCATTTAACCATGCTACATTTGGCATTTGCCAGTCACCCCACAGATTACAGCAAGATGGGACCAAATAGCTCAGGTTCTGCATGGTGAAAGGGAAGAGAGAACAGATTCTGCTGTCTGGAGCTCAACCTCTGATTTCTGAAAGTAACTAAGTCCAGATGAGATTTTAAGTTCAATACCTGGGATATATTAAAGTGCCAACATTCAAGACCTACACTCAAACTCTTTCTCTGCAGTTCCCAAGGATGTCCCCATTGTAACATGGAAGAAAATAGCATCTGTGTTATAGTTTGTAGGGTCAAATGAGAACATTGACACAATTTACTTGCACATATTAAGTGAAAAAATTGTGTGTTACAGAAAAGTTGTTAACAGAGCTGAGCTATTGCTTTGAGGGTTTTATAATTAAGGTAAAGACAATTAAGTCTACCTCCTTTGTAAGTTTTTAAGTGCATAGTATTTTTAACTGAGTTAATTATGCTTTGAGGATCAAACATACTTACTATCTTAGTATTTCATACATTTTCATCATACATTTGTTTCGACATTAAATGAGTGTCTACTCAATCTTCCCCACTAGGAAGTCAACAGGTTGCCAGGCACTAGGCCAGCTTTCAAGAATGTCTGTGGGTTTTTAGGACAGTAGACACTGAAATCAACAATTGTGATACAGTGTGGTGAGTGATGCATTGGATGAAGGAGAAAGGTCTTACCTGGGCTTTGGGGAGAAGAGTGGTGTAGAGCTTGGGGATGATGAGAGAAAACCTCCTGGAGGAGGCAACTCTTTGATACTACCAACATCTTTATGATTCTTCTCCCAGAGCTGACACTACACAATGATTCCATCCCTTCTCAACCTTGTGCTCTGAAATGAGACAGCACAAGGTCCTTTGTTCCATACCATATCTATCTTCTCTCCTAACTTGACTTTTCTTCCAAGCACCAAACTTAATGGCTTATAAATCCACTGGCTTTCCTCCAAAAAGAAGAGGATAAAATAGAGTTAGTAGAGAGCTCTTGGGCTCAATGCCCATGAAAGGTGAAACATGTATGATTTGGGCATTATGTGGAACAAACTCCCTTTAGTTTATGTGGGTTGACTATGGGCACATTACCTAAATGCTTGTGACTCAAGGTCTCTCACAAGGTTGTGATCAAAGTGCCAGCTGATGTTCTGGTCTAATTTGGTTTATCTAGTGAATCAAAATGTTTCCTGGGTCCCACTTGGGAAGGCTGCTTCCAGAGTCCCTCACAGGGTTCAGTTCTTTGCAGGCTGTTGAATGAACTAAGGGTCTTCGCTGTCTTTTGTCAGGAGTCCATCCTAAATTTTGGCCTCATTGCACCGGCAACCGCTATTTTCCAGAAGTCAGCGACAAGCTCCAGGTATGAGTGGCGATAGCAGCAAATGTCAGGCCTCACAGGACAGGGGAGAAGTGGCCCTTCTCCTCCCCCCCACCCCCACGGGACTCTGAGATGATGCCACATCCGGCCACCATCTACTTAAGCTCCCACATGGCCATGATCCAGAGACACACAAATGAATCTTGGACCCGAGCAACTTGCTGCAGCGATCTCTTCAGACCCTAATTATTAAAATTTTAGAATTTCTAGTGTGTGCGGCCACTCTTCTGACTGTGTAACATTATACTATATCCATAACAAGCAATACAAAACACATTGTCCAGCATTGATTTTTCTGCAGGTATGAGTGGGACTGGTCCCAAAATATCGAAGGTAACTAGAGTATTGTGCAAATTGTCTGCCACACAGGCAGGGAAAGGTGTGGAATGGGGGTAAGGGGGTGGGGATCCTGGGGATTTTAGTGGTGGAAAACGTTCACTGGTGAAGGGATGGGTGTTTGATGACTGTATGATTGAAGCTCAAACATGAAAGCTTTGTTACTATACCTCACAGTAATCAATAAAAATAAATAAATAAACTGACCTCATTATGGGACAGCTCACACTATGGCAGCCTACACCAGTCAGTGTTTCTCCATCGTTTCCCACTATGGTCCCCTGTTCTACTGGTTGGTACCTTAGCCAGGTGCCATGGCCTCCCACTTATGCCATTTTCACCTATAATCCCTTTGGAATATCCTGTGGGCCTACATAAGGCCAGGCAGTGCCTGGTTGAGAAATGCTGACCTACATCACTGGAGTGAGCAAGGGTGCTGCTAAGACTAAAGTCAATCACTGTCATGTCTCTCAGAAGTGACATAATTTTTGCTGATTTCTCTTTGTTAAAAGTAAGTTACAGGCTCAGCCTATGTTCAAGAAGAGGGATTTACCAAGTTTTGACTGTAGAGAGCAGGAATTCTTAGGGTCATTTTCAGATTACAGAGGAAAAGGGACTAGGTGGAGAAAACCTTTCCACCCCAAGGCAGCCCTGACACCAGAGAAAGGAGAAGTGGAAATGAAAGATTAGAGAAACAAACTCAGAAAAGGATGCTCATCTAATAAAATCAATACTTTTCTTATATACTTTAGTTTTGAGTCCACACAAGACAGTGCTGAGGGCTTACTACTGGCTCTGCACTCAAGGAACACTCCTGTCAAGACTCAGGAGACCATATGAAGTGATGGAGATTGAATCTGAGCCCAGGTCAACTATGTGTAAGGCAAGAGCCTTAACCACAACACTCTCTTCAGCTCAAAAATTTAAAAAAAAATTTATCTGTTTTATTTTGAGGTATAATAATTTATAACACTAATGAAGTCATTATATAGTCATAATGCATCTGATAAAGACTTAACTAAATCCAGAATAAAGTTTGCCCCTAAATGAGAACACTGCAGTGGACAGTCATATACAGGACCAAGAAAGAGTATGGCTTGGCTGAAAACTAAGGTGGTTTCCAAAGGTCAGTGGCAGGAGCCTGTAAGGTCACTATCTGCATTATGACAAATATTTTCTCAAAAGATGCAAGCAGCAGTCACCTCCATAGCTTGTACAATCTAGGCATTTATTCTATTCTTGCACCACATTCTTTTTTTTTATTAGTGAAACACCATGAGGTACAGTTATAGACTTAAAAATTTTTGTGCTTGGGTTTCAGTTATACAATGATCAAGTACCCATCCCTCCATCAGTGCCCATCCTCCACCACCACGGGTCCCAGCATCCCTCCCACCCCCCATACCCCCATCCCACCCTGCCTCTGTGTCAGGGCATTCCCTTTTGTTCTCTTTCTCTCTCTCTCCTTTTGGGTCCTATGGCTTGCAAGAGAGGCATTGAGTGGCAATCATGTTTGGTCTATAGTCTACTTTCAGCATGCTTCTCCCATCCTGGGAGGCACCAAATTGTTTTCAAATGCATAAACTGTTCATGATGTTTGTTACTGTTGATCGCCTTGAGATAGCAGCCAATTGAAGAGTTTGACACAGAATCAACAGCACTGTTTGATCCCTAGATACATCCTCACAAGTTGATCGCTTCTAGCTTCCTCCAAATGATCTTGGTTGATGTAGAGAACCTTGAGTAAAAGGTCTGGCCTGGGGGATATGGCTCAGTGGTACAGTGATTATCTCTCATGCATGATGTTCATTGTAAGTCCAATGTCCACCATCACCCTATGCAGTTACTAAATACAATGCCAGCACCACTGCCATTAGTCATTCCAGCACTTTAACACATATAATTCTCACAACTGAATGTGCAAACTATGGTTATCACAACAACTAGTGAAGGGATAGTGTAGAGGAGAGAAAGTCCAGAGCAGCTCTAGAGCTAAGGGCTTTCTCTGTTTCTGGTCCTGTACATTCTCCACTAAGAACAGAAACTCTTACGTGCTCAAACTTGGACAATAATACCGCCTACCTGTGGGATGCAGACCACACACATTAAGCTCCAACTCCCCAGGAGACAATGTTCTGACTCATTTCATTAAATCTGTCCTCCCCAAAGAATTCTCTCATACAGACATATTGCCAAATAAAGACACCATTTAGTTAAAACAATCTTTGCATGCCATATCCTTTGGCATATTCTTTAGTGAATTCCACTTATGTTGTGCACTATTGTCCATGCTTAAGACCAATTGTTCCTTTAGGCAGAAAATTCCATGTAGGCAAGAACAATGCTTCAACTTCCTAATGTTTAATTTATTTTCTTTTAAAAAATATTTTCTGAGTTATCCTGAGATACAGAGTTACAAAGCTGATCATGGTCAGGTTTCAGTCACACAGTGTTCCAACCTCCACCAGTGTACATTACCCACCACCAGTGTCCCCAATTTCCCTCCCGCCACTCTCCCCCCAGTCTGTCTTAGGTCTATGGTAGGCACTTTACCTCTCTCTTTCTGTCCCTCTCTCTCTCTGCCTTTCTTTCTATCTCTCTCCCCTTTGGGACATTATGGTTTGCAATATAGGCGCCAAGAGGTTATCATGTTTGTTTCTTTACCTATTTTCAGTGACTTCCTAATGTTTTACATTGGGCTGGTGAAACCGTAGTAAGTCAATAAATGAGACTATAGTGAGAAGCTCCCCTCTCTGATCTCTTTTGAAGATCTATATTTTCTTGCATTGAGCTTATTTTAGGAATCAGGGGCTAGAAAGATAGTACAGCAGGTAAGGCACTTGCTTTGTACATGACTTAAGTAAGACATATATAGGCCAAGTTGTTCTGTCCATGGCTTTGGAATAGCTTTGCACTTGGGGCCTTGGCCCAGTTCATCCCAGACTGGGCTTCATGAAAATGATGGATTAGATGACTTTGGACATCCTGCTGTATAACTATCTAGAGTTTTGTATACTATGGAGGACTTCACTTAATCACTTAACTTCCTGTTAGTCGTCGATTTGCTCGAGCGGGCGCCAGTAACGTCTCCATTTGTCCCTGTCGCGTGCTAGTGTAGCCCAATGGCATCTGTTCGCTCCGGGAACATGAAGGGCCTCAAACCGATCGTTCATAATCTTCACGAAGAAGTCTGACCATCTGGAAGGTGGGCGGTCACACGGTCTTTTGACATCCCGTGGAATCCAGTCGGTAACAGCTCTAGTCCAGCAGTCGTCTTTAAATCTCATTACGTGACCAGCCCATCTGATTTTTGACACCTTGGCAAACGAGACAGCGTCCCTGATTCTTGATCACCGATGGATGTCGGAACTCCGGATTCTTTCTCTCATTTGAGTGAAACGTGATATTCCAAGCGTAGCTCTTTCTATTCTTCTTTGGGAGATCTTTGGCTTTAAAGTTCTACCATTCCTAGTTCTTTCCTCTGGGATCAGATTAATGCCTCCTGGAAAACATCTTTTCAGTAATCTACCCTAAGCTGGTGAATACAAGCAGAAATATGTTCTGTCCATATACCCCAAAGTGCCCACTAGCTAATGAACTCTGAAAATATTGAGCCTAAGAATAGGTGTTTCTTTATCACAAATTTTGATTCAGAATATTTTGTTGTGTTGTTTTGTTTTGTTTCTGGTTTGTAGTCATACTTGGTGGCACTTAGGGTTTACTCCTGGCTCTGAGCTCAGGATCACTTCCAGTGGGCTCAAGAAACCATACGGAGTGCCAGGAATTGAACCTGGGTTGGCGGCATACAAGGCAAGCATCTTACCTGCTTTATTATCTCTCTGGTCCTGATTCGGACTTTTTTAAAAAAATTTCTTTTAAAAGTGAACTTTACAAAGTTCACTTTTAAACTTCCCATGGTGTATCATTTCTTACCATTCTGTCAGCAGACTGAGGAGACACCTCTTCCTTCTTTGAACCCATTTGTGGAGCAGGGAGAGTAGCTCCCAGAGTGGCAGAATGACTCCACAGAATATCCTGCAGTTCAGTAATTAGTTGGGAGCTGAAAGTGAGACCAGAGGAGAGATTCTGCTTTGGCTATCATCTCTTCGGGGCACCTAGCTAAGAAAGGGATAATGTGAAGATTCTTTCAGACCCCTTCCCAACTCCAACATTCTAACTCTGATTCCTAATAATAAGATATCTGAAGATTCTTTGATCCTAAATCCAGGACTTCAAAATTTGCCTGTGGCAGAGGGTGAGTGACAAACACTTTAGACATGGCAAGCCGTGAGGTCAGTGGCAGAGTTATTCCCACCTAGGGCTAGAGAGACAGGACAGTGTATAAGATAGGATAGGGTATACGGCATTTATTTGCCTTGCACACAACTGACCCTGATCAACTCTCAGCACTGCCTATGATTACCCAAGCCCTGATGATGATGAACCCTGATGATGCTGTTGTTGCCCAAACCTACTCTTCCATCCCGTGAAAAGAAGAACCACTTTCTTCTGCCCTGGAATAAGCAGCCACTTGTTCAGCAAACAAGCAGAGCTGAGCCTGAATCACACTTGTTTTATTGATACAAAAATTTGCAGGAAAATGTCATGAAATATTATTCTATTTACTACACTTTATCTTAGCCAAAAGGCTGAGAAGCGAGTTTTACAATCACTTAATTTTTTTTTTTAAATCATCCTTTCCTGAGAGGATGGGAAAAAGAAATTAAGCCATGAGCTGAAGAACATAGTCTGTGGACTGGTTTTTGCCAATCCCCTCATTAACCATCAAAATAAAGCTCTTTTTTTCTATATCATGTCTGTGACTAAATCTTTAAAAACGAGCAGGTTTTTTTTTTTAAGAGAAAGATTAGAACACAATATACACAGTTTTCTCATTTCTTTGCAATAGGAATCTATTTCCTCCCCTTGGGCAAACTGTGCCTTATTTTTTTAGAGATTTAAATTTTTATGTAAATAAATATTTAACCATCAAGAAGGTTAAATTCCACGTCTACCTTGGCTGCTAAGAAGCAAAAGTCAGGGCTGTTGCCTCTACTTGTTTCAAAATCCAAGCTCAAGACAAAGTAAAATATATTCCAAAATATCTACAAAGGCACACATGAAATATAGGTGTATTTGAAAGAATAACCTAACAGAAAGGACTTTAAATTTCACAGCCACTGCTAATGCAGGCAGCTAATCCTATTTACATTCATATTAGCCTTGGTATCTTTTTCCCAAAGATTTACCTATTTGTATGCTTGCATGACTTAAACTGCCTTTTGCATGATATCAGTACTTTTGTAATTTAAATCTATAAAAGGCAATTTCTTTTAAATATACTTCCTAACAGTGGGTGAAAGAAGCACCAAAGTTATTTCAGAGCTGTACACCTCAGTAGACATGTGCATCGAACTCCAGGCAACGTGCAGAATGTGGGAATTAATCTTATACTGTAGGAGTGGAACAGGAAATAAAATCCAGGCTGAGAAAGGAGCAGCTTTTGAAAGGGGTCAGGTGGTGTTGTTATCGAAGGAAACGGTGTGTTGGAGAATTGGTATTTCGACAAGTAAAACTTTCTCCCCTGCAGAAAGAGTGTTTGGGACTCTGCTTTCCTTAGTCAGAGTAACTTCAGCCACATGATAAGCAAGCTTTGCGATTTTATGTTGGTGTTGGCTGACAAACGGAACATGCTGACCCTTTGGTTGCCAGGGTAAGTGGTAAGCTGTCCAGAACGACTCCCAATGGGACATTGGAAGCTGTGTAAGTGGATATGGGTTGGGGAGACAGGTGGGGTGAAGAGGGGAGCTGGGAGTAGTGGTGGTAGAGAGGAATGAGGTTCCAAAGATAGGAGACAAATTTTATCCATTAGGAGTTGCATTTTCCCTTCTTGTAATCGCTAAGAAATGTTCACCTTCTCCATGGCCAGTTGACAGAAATGAGATGCAAATAGGTTAATGTATCATCTTGCCCAAAGAAGTAGTGTCTCCTGGAAATGTAGAACACACATCAACACGTCCTTTTTCTTAAGCAGGTCTGGGATTTTCCTAGCAAAAAAGCAATAGGCCGTGAAATCAGAGGGGAGGAACTTCCAGCTGCAAGCCTTGGCTTCTGGCTGTACTGAGCATGTTCTCCCAAGAGCACTGGCCAAAGGGTTCACTTCCTCTGAGTCAGGTCAGAGCACTTTCCCCACAGCATCCCAGGCCATAAGCTGGAGGAAATCAACTTCAAACTTCCCGCTCTTGTTGGCAGTGACCCTTCAACAAAGCAGAATGGTTCAGTATTCCAAATTGGGTTTGTGGAACAGCAAAACTGCTTGGACTTGAGGCCTGACATGTCACAGAACACGCCCTAGTCTCAGACACATTAAAGGGAGGAGCCCCTTTAATTTCTGAACTTACTCTGTTCTACTTCCCCTGCTTTGTCATCTACACCATGCCAAGAATTGGAAGGAAATGGGCATTCTGCTCACTACCCTGAAAATACCACAGATCTTCAACGAGTAAAACCCAGACCCTCCCACCCCCAAACCTGCCACCTTGCAAGGAGCCATTATAAATGTTTCATGTGGAACTTTCTCAACCCATCAGACTCACCAGTTTTCAAATTAACTCCCTTTCTGCCCAAGGGGATCATTCTGAAAGAGATTTCTCCAGCCTCAAACCTCCACAAGAACATTCTGAATTTGAAACAGAATGCAAATAATGCATTTTGACTCCCTAATCAACAAATGGGATCAACTTGAATTGATTAAGAACCTTTGAAATGAGATGTCTTTAATTCTCTCCATGGCTTACTGCTGGCACTCCAAAATGAGGAGGGGCATGGGGGGGGCGGGGTGTATGTTTGAGATGAGAAGTTTACTCTCATTTTTGTTCAGACCTCTTAGAAAGATTTTTAACTTATTTTTAATTTCATCATGACCTAACATTCAAAGAGAAGGAGTTATCTGGTGCTATTCTATAGCTTTTTCTTGAAGTCCATTTCCTATAGTTATTTGGCAGCATGAGACCTGCACAACTTTAGTGAGGAAGAAAACCCCATAAAATCTGAAATGAATGTATAAGTAATATATTCTGTCTAGACAGTATAGGTCACTTGCAAAGAGAGCAGGTCGGGGAAAAAATTGTCCATCAGTCAGACAACCATAACTGATTCTGATGCTAAATAATGGCAGAGATATTCAGCATTCTCTCCATGCGAAAGGCTTCGCTGAGCATTCGCTCTTCCCAAGCCATTGGGCTCCTACTTATCTAGCACTTTATGCAGCCTTTGGAAAATGCACTTGCTATTTAAACATTAAAATTAATGCCCAAAGAATAGCACTTGAGCAAGGGGGGCCACTGACCTGTGTGATGGGTCTTTGGTAAAGCAAAAATTACCTTCCTCGAGCAACAATTTGAGCTCTCAGAATCTTAAACAGATGTAGTTATGGAAACTTTAGGATTGCGTGTACACATACACTCGCACACATTTTATGGAACATTTTTGCTCTCTAGTGATAGCATGCATTGACAGGCTCAGGTATGTAAATCTTGTACTGTTGGTTCTTTAATTATAAAAATCTGTGTGTGTTGGGGTGGGGGGAGCGGTCTTCTAAACTAAACCAAATGCATCAAATAATCACTCCAGCCTTTGAGCGTCAGAGGGTGTGACCAACCTCTTAGCTGCAACAGAGCAGAATGACTGGTGCTATCTTCACAGCCCATCGGCGGATACCCAAGGTGAGGATGGCCACCAGCTGGCTGTTCAGCCAGAGAGTCCCACAGGCTCTTGGAGAAAAGAACTCCAGACTCCAGTCCTGTGAATCAGGCCTGATGTAGCAGGCCTGCCCTCCTTTTCTCTCTCCTAACAGGTCAGACCCAGAGGAAATACAATGATAATGAAAGAAAAGCAGCATAAAGTAGCCATCCCTTTCCCAGAACCCTCCCTCCATATCAGGCACTGAGCTAAGGGAGGCCTTAATCAGGGACCCTGTCTCTTTAACCCTTGACAAAATCCTACCTCATTGCTATGATTTGCTGTGATTGATTATCCTCATTTCGTGTTTGAGAAACTTGAGGCTCAGAAAGGTTAAATAACTTGCCTGAAGCCAAACAGCTAGTAAGCCACGGAGCCCGTTTGACTCCAGGTTATTCAAAGCTCAGCTTGCATGCTTAACCTCTGTAATATTTGCTGCTCCAACCTGCCTAACCCCAATTTAGGGTACTATCCTCCAGTGAGGGTGGGGTGCAGGAGGCACAGGGTTTTGGATTCAGGGTATGAGAAAGTGTCTTCTTTTTGAAGGTGGGGAGAGAGGGTGTCAATCTACTCTTGGGAGGGGGGCATATGGTGCTGAGGATCAAACTTGGGGCTTCTGCATACAAAGCACATGCTTCAGTCCTTGGCGCCTCCTTCCCTCCTGAGAAGGTTTCTTCGTGAAATAAGCAAGACACATAGTTTCATAGTAGTGGAATAAAATTGAATATAATTCAAACCTACTTATCCAAATCTTCGACCAAGCTGAAATATAGCTTCGAGAATTTTCAGAGACTAAGGCTATGAAGTCAGAAGCATTTAAGATCCACAAGAGTTTAAGTAATCGGCACCCATTTTTCCTAAACTTATGTTGGGAGTCTTTTCTCTTTGCCTAGAGGGAAACTGAGGCCCAGGAACATCAATGGTGTGTCTGAGGTCATCTAGCAAGATTAATCCCTGCCCTTTGAACTTCCCATTTCTCTTCAGAACCCATCTGCAGCCATGAGTTAGAAACCACACTGCTTCCTTCTCCCAGATGCTGGGGTGCCTTCTGGAGAGTCTGTGATCAGCCTTAGCTTCTCTGTATCTCAGCATCTCCCAAGTTCACATCTTCATGACTATTAAAATAATATCAATAGAAAAGGAACAAGTGAGAATTGTATTGACTCCATAGGCAATGGTGCCTTAAGGTGGCACCTTTTTTTTTTTTTGCTTTTTGAGTCACACCCGGCGATGCTCAGGGGTTACTCCTGGCTCATGCACTCAGGAATTGCTCCTGGCAGTGCTCGGGGGACCATATGGGATGCTGGGAATCGAACCTGTGTTGGCCATGTTGGCTGCGTGCAAGGCAAACGCCCTACCCGCTGTGCTATTGCTCCAGCCCCTTGAGGTGGCACTTTTTATGTTAAAAACAGCCCATGGAGGTTGGGGTGGAGTGGGGGTGGTGTTCTGAGAAGGTGAAAGGGTGCCTTCAGAGCTGAAAGGGATGCTGATGAGAAATTTTTTAAACTGGGGAGATATTTAGAATTAAAAACAATTCCCTTAAAAATAAAAGCCAATGAAAAATCTGGAATGCCTAACTCAATAACGACCTGTGGAATTAAAATTTGTCAGAAAGGCCTGGCCAAGGCTCTTACCCTAGGAGTGTGTGTGTGTGTGTGTGTGTGTGTGTGTGTGTGTGTGTGTGTGTAGGGGAAAGTTGGAGGAGGTCCTGGTCAGTTTCTTGGGGCCTCTCACTGCCGTCTCTTCTCCCTGAGGAGCAGAGGTTCCCAGCCATCAGCCCCCTATCACTGGGTCATTTCTTCCTCCCAGCCCTTCCTCTGGGCCGCCAGTGTTATTTATTTTTAATGCCTTTGATTCATTTCCCTCTTGTTTTGTCCAGGCAAACAGCACAGATCTGCTGCCACCAGGAGGTGTCAACAGTTCATCCCGCTCAATTTGTACGCCCCAAACCCACCGGAGGGCTGACTTGCAGTGCCTGTATCTCAAGTTTCAATTTCAAAGTATTATACTGCATTTGGGGCATTAAAGATTCATAGCTTGAATTAAAGATTTATTTTTAGGGGGTGCATTATTATAAGGCAAATCACGTTCTTTTCATTTTAGACATATTGGCTATTACGATTTCATCTTTTTTTGCTAAAAGCTCAATTACATCAATATCGCTCGAGACCCTCCAAACACTAAGCTAAAAGCCAGGTTTCACAGCGGCCAAATGCCTATTGCCCTTTCAGGATTAACTTTTCTAAGAATGAATCCCTTCCCTCCAATGCAGAGTTATCTCCCTAATAAAAAGCAGATCCAGTTCCACTTCTGCTGAAAACCTCTGCTGGCTCCCAGTTGCTTACAGACTACAGCTTAAACTCCTGACTGACTTGCAAAGCCTCCCTCAGTGCAGACCAGCCTGCCATACTGGATTCCTGCCCTCTCCTGCCTCCTCTCTGCAACCCTTTCCAGCAGGGACGGCCTGGCTCAAACTGTGTTTTACACAGGAGGGCCCCTCGTCCTACAATCTTCACCCTGGGCCAAGGTGGTTCTGCAATGTCCCTCACCCAGGTACAGGGTCCTCTCGTGTCTGTGGGCCTCCCTAACCGGTTCCCTAGCTAGAGTGTAGCATTTACATGCCTCAATCCCTCCCCTGTTCCAGACCGAGCCCCCTAAGATAGGAATGAACATCTGTTGGAGCTGAGGGCCCACGACAGTGCTGTTGTCACTTCAGACATATTAGTAAGTCAAGGAATGAGTGAATGAATCCACCTGTCCAGCAACGTACACATATGATCAGCAGAGCACAACCAAACCCACATTCCAACTCTCATATTTAATAAGTACAGAAAAGACCTAATACATGTGGGACTGTAAATAAACGTCCTTTAAGAGATTTCGCACAGAGACTGCTGCTGGGGTTATAAGAAAATCTAGCTAGGTAGTGCTTAAGAGATAATCCCAGTGATCCAGGTCTTTGGGTGATAAATTGTGAGACATGGGCAGGATGTAAGGGAAGGGTTGGGATCAGGGAGAGGGAGAAAAATGTGTCCAATTCAGTGGCAGCCACCTGGGCATATAGGACAATGTGAAGAGCCACATCCTTGAAAGAAGGGCACATTCACTTGGGGACTTGGATAATTGCTGAGCAAATTTTTTCAATGTGCTGTTTTGAGCTGTGAGACAGAAAGGATCAGGATGGAAGACACAGGAAGTGAATGGCTAATTCCATTCCATTCCATTCCCGAGGGAGAAATTTTACCTTCTCACACTGTAGGTCCCTTTCTCCCCCTTCACTCCCTGACATGAAAGGAGAAGCTTCCACACAGAAGGTGGAGCTCAGGGGGACCTAAGCACAGCATGACCATTCCTCACTTTCTGTCCAAACTCGGTATCTCCTCTCTTTTCTGCGTCAGCAGGGAGAAACTCATCTGCCTTGGACCGTCAACCCGGAAGCATGTTGAAAGGGCATTTCAATGAAGCTATCAGACGGTGCCATTTACAATTAAGCAAGGAAGAAACCACTTTACAAGAGAACCAGCATAATACCTTGTCTTGAAAGAGGGGTTCGAGAAGCAAGACAAGGCAGTCACATATTTCACCTATATTTTCTGCCGAGTCATGCTGACTATAAAGATGATGTTTTGGTTTTCATCCATCTGATTGAGTCTTGGAACTATTTCTTGATTCATTTTGAATGTAGAGGGTAAGGATTTGATTTCAAAAGCCCAATACGTCACCCACTTCTTTTAGCTCTGAGTTAAGTGAGTCCATGGATAGATCTTTCTTCAGCTAATATTTCTGATTTAAGGAGTTTGTCCCATTTGCTCTCATTTGGGGGTCCCCAAAGTGAACCCTGAATTTCCCATTATTATCAGATGAAATAAGCTAAACCAAAGTTTAAGAGACAGTAGTTGCTATCCCAGAATGAAGCATCTGGAATGAAGTTCCCAAGGTGGCTAGACCTACCTTCATGCTAGAACAATATAAGGCTCAGGAATAGCTTTAAGTGCAATTGGGGAACACTTTCTGCTTATTTAATTAAAGAAAGTAGATTTCTAGAAGGGCTCTGAGTGATTTTTTTTTCTAAAAATGGATCAGTAGGCCCTACAGAGGGAGGTCAACTCTGGCCCATATGAACTGAGTCCCAACTGAATCCAACTGTTCATTGTAATCAATGTGAAATAAACCAGGCTTTACAAAAGAAAAACAGAGATACTAAAAAGTCGCTCAATCAGAACAGAACCTAGATATTTTCTTAAAATAACTCTGAAGCCTTGCCTACTCATCCAAACAAAATCAAAATCTCAAAACATTTTCTGAATCAAACTAATGTTTCATTCTGTTCAAGTATCAAACATATGTGAAGGGATATTTTTATAGGCATAGAAGAATTTTCATCAAATGCAATCGTGTTTATTTTTTTCTTCTCATTCATGTAATTTCCCTAAATTAAATCCCATTTCTTTTTTTTGTCACCACCTTTCCATTAGGGTTCTCATCTTTACTAATATATATGCATGAATAACCAGCAAAGTAGCCAAAAGATTGTATCTATGTTGGTATAATATTTCATTTTTTTTCAGAGAACAAATTTTTATATTCATAGCTGACACACTTATGGTGGTGGAATTTCCTCTTCTTAAGGAACTTTAAAGAAGTTTGAAGGCTGATCTTTTAAGAGATTTCAAATAGATGGAACCTGTCCATTGCCATCCAGGGAGTTAGCCTGTGGGGCTTCTAGTTCTGACTTGCATGAGGAGCAAACCAGACAGTAGAGTTCTATTTAAGTAAGAGGGAGGGAGAATCAGACGTCTGTTCAGTGGTGTGATCATGTGCTGATTTGTTCATTCATTTGTTCATTCACTTATTCATTCAACGAATATTCAGTGATTCCGATGCCTATGTTGTCCAGGAGCATTAGTCATGAGTAAGTCACAACCCTCCTTGGAATACACCAATCAGCAGAGGAAATAGAACCATCAGTGGATAAATCACCATAGAATAAGGGCTACAGAGAAGGGACAAGGAACTCGGAGAAGTCTGTATGTTTCTGATTAATAGTAGTGACCATTTATTTTATCATCAATGAAACACCTCTTCCAGAGATTTCTAGTTCAAGGATATAAGCTTATCCAACTCTATTTAATTGCATTTTGTCAGGCAGTGACCCTCAAAAGACCTTCTGAACAGGATGGACTATGGTTAGAAATGACAAAATAGTTGAAACCAACTGACTGCACTTACTTTGGGCCAGGAGCTATTCAAAGCATTTTTAATGCATTGCATCCTCAAAATCACCCTGTGAAGTCAGTATACTATTGTAATCCCTACCCATAAATGATGAACCTGAGGCACAGAGAAGATGAATAACTCATCCAAGCACACAGATTGCAATTGGTCGAGAAGAGGTTTTTTTTCTGTACTTGCTAGAATACAATTTAGAGGTTTTCACTTGAGGTAATTTCCTGCTATTGGTTCTCTCTCTCTCTCTCTGTCTCTCTCTCTCTTTCTCTCTCTCTCTCCCCCCCCTCTAAAACAATGTGCAATATTTACAAAAGCAAACAAACAGAAGACTGAGAAAACTGTGTTTTGTTCATTTGGTGATTCTAATAGAAACTTTCTGTTTCCTCAACAATTAAGCTTTTTATCTCTGAATAATCTCATCTAGGTCTGAGACATACAGCTTATATATTTTAAAAAGCAGTAACATAATCTAATAGGCAAGCATTTATATTCATGAAAGTTATGTAGAATATATAAATGTAATCTAATTTTTCTTTCATTGAGACAAACCAAATTTTAAATGAAATCAGTATAGTTCAGGTCCCTAAATTCAGTTAAGAAATATGTACATAAAATCACTGTAAAATTATAGGTATTCAAGAAAAAGCATCAGAACAAGGCCTCCCCTTACTTTTCAAAGATGAAAGAAAAAAGATTTATGGCAGTCTAATGAAATAAAGGTTTCAGAATTCATTCTGCCCGAGGGACCGTTTCTTAGTCATCATACCTAAAATTCTAAGAAACTTCTTTGAGACACTTCTTTGAATTAAATTTTGTCACCAGAAACTCTACACTACACATCATTTAGGAGGAAAGGAAGTTTCTTATAATAGAATTTTGTGATAAAATACTACAACTTAATTTATTAATTTATCCAAACTTGAAAGGCTTTTATCAGAGATAATAAAAGAATAAAACTTGGAAAAGGACATTTTAATTCATAATAAAACTTCATGACTTTTTATATCTTTTCCAAAATACACTCATTGATTTGTGAGAGCTCTTTATATGTGTTAATAAAAATCTGCTATTATTCCTCTTAGCCTTTCTTTTCCCTCATTCTGATAACAGAGAAACTAAAGCAGGGAGAAAGAAACCTTTCTCCAGCCTTGCTGGTAGAGCTGGACCGATGACCTAAACTGGATGTGAGAAGCTGCGTGTACTCTCTCCTGGGGGCTGCCAGGCTGGTCTGAGAGGAGGGATGGGGTAACAGGTAACCCGTGGCTTCCTCATGAAGAGAGCATTCTGGGACAAAAGCCACAACCTTGCAAGTTTCAACAAGCCGGAATTGGATTTTTTTCCCACGGCTGTTGCATGCACCCATACAAAGTCGCACATGGAAGAGAATGTTTTTCTTCCCCCTGACAACTATTCTCTTCAATTGTCTTAATTTTTCAAAACAGCTTTCTGTCATGTAGATTTTCCATTATTTTTAAGGCATTAATTATTCTTTCATCTCCAGTTTTGTTGGTATATTTTGAGAGCCCCTCCTCAAAATTCTCTAAAGTAAGTTAACAAATGCTTATTTTTATTCTGCTGCCTTTAGAAGGGGTTGCTTATACAATTAAAGTTAACTCTTTGTGAGCTTGTTGCATTGTAAAGTATATGATAGTCCTAAATTTTGTTTTCAGATACATAGTCACTACACAGTAGTAATCTGACGTTATTGGGAGCATTCTCCTCTTCTTTCTCAATTATTTTAGTGGGAAATTCAGACTTAATCCCGGGGCTAGAGCGATAGCACAGCGGTAGGGTGTTTGCCTTGCACACAGCCAACCCAGCCGGAGGAGCTGGGTTCGATTCCTCCGCCCCTCTTGGAGAGCCCAGCAAGCTACTGAGAGTATCTCACCCCCATGGCAAAGCCTGGCAAGCTACCCGTGACGTATTCCATATGCCAAACACAGTAACAACAAGTCTCAAAATGGAGACGTTACTGGGTCCGCTCGAGCAAAATTGGTGAACAACGGGAGGACTCTATGTGTCTATGTGACTTAATCCTGAGTCATGTTCACTCTTAGATTTTTGTCTTGAGTTCTCCATGATTGCCTGCTGAGTCCAACTGTGTGCCAAATTTGATGAATGAATTCTTATACCTACTTGAAGAAAGATCACCCCATTCTTCTTAGTTATTCTTGAACAATTGTACTTCTGGATTTATTTCAGATTTATTTCTTTTTATGTTTCATAGAAGTCTTGCTGAGTTTTGCGTGTGAGTTTAGAAAAGTGATACCTTTAAAATAGTGAGGTCATCCACAGAAAGTTGAGATGTACTCTCAAGTCATTAAACATTGTTTTTAGCTTTTCTTTAGTAGAGTTTCCCCGACGTAGGTCCCAGGCATATCCTGTAATTCTACGGCTTTGTTTATTTTTTAAAATGGAATTTTTTTTTGTCTTTTTGGGTCACAACCAGTGTTGCTCAGGGGTTACTCCTGGCTCTGCACTCAAGAATTACTCCAGGCAATGCTTGGGGGACCATATGGTATTCGGGTTTCGAACCTGGGTTGGCAACATGCAAGGCAATCGTCCTACCCCCTGTACTATCTCTCTGGTCCCCCAAATGAAATTATTTTAACCATTGCATTTGCTAATAATGTTTTTTTTTTTATTATACAGGAAAGCTATTGACTGTCAATTAGGAGAGTAAGCCCTTTTATTCTAATAACTAACAACAATTTCTATGTCTTTTTTTTAAGGTAGATAAATATAAGTAACAAAGTTTTGTCACTTTCTAATAGAGAAACCTCTATTTTCACTAATTACATTATCAAGCCCTCAGGGAGCCCTGTGACATTATATCACCCATGAGAGAACAATAATGGTCTAGTTCCCAATGGAAATAACCTGATGCTGGTGAGCTTCTGCCCCCGCGCCTGGCTGTTCCTCCCCGGAGCCCCTTGGAGGGGAGCGGGTTGAACTTTCCTCCCCGCCCCAACCAGGGCTCCGGCAGCCGAAGACCTCCAGGACCAGCCACCACCATGCTGAGACCACTCTCCGCACACATGAAGGTACTGGCAGAGGGACAAAGCCACGCGGGTTCCGGGGCCGAGATCTCCACCCTACTCGGATTGGAGTCGAGCATCCTCCACCCAGATCCTCCAAATTCCAGTAGGCGGGGGTCACACTCACCACCTGGCCCCCTGGCGCCGTGTAATCCCATCAACGGCCAAGACTCAGAGACTATAAAATCCAGCTCCCGGAACCGCGCAGCCGCGCGACATCTTATCAGGACATCTTTTTATGACATCTTATTATCTCATTCCTACTTTGGACAAACTTGCAGGCTATCGAATGTAGCCTGCCCACAGGGCAGAGTCTGGCAAACTCCCCGTGGCATACCAAATATGCCAAATACCAATAACAATGATGGGTCTCATTCTCCTAAAGAGCCTTGAATATAATTTCAGGGCTAGGATGAAGGAGACGTTACTGGGGCCTGCTCGAGGCAATCGACGAATAACAGGATGATGAAATGAAAAATGAAATGGTGAGCTTCTGTACTCTGAGTATTTTAGTTTCAGTATTTTTATTAATGGTGTCAATACTTTAATTTTTTTAGTATTTTAACTCATTTATTTGAGATTACATCTTTGATTAAATATTTATATCTAGACTAAGAGTGTTTTATATTACAACATTAGTAGATTTGCTTTTATAACCGGTGGCAATACGTGGCATTGCTCAGGAACTCAGGTTTACTCCTGGCTCTGTGCTCAGGGATCACTCCTGGAGGTGCTCTGGGACCCAGGTAGGCTGAATTCAAGGCAAGTTCCTTACCAGCTGTACTAGCTCTCTAGCTCTTAGGTTATTTTTTTAATTAAGATACAATTAAAATGTCATAAAACTCGCCTTTCTGAAGTATACAGTTCAGCAATGTTTATTTGCAGCTGTACAAGTATCATCACGATTTAATGCCAGAATATTTCCATCATATTGCTATCTCCCCATTAGCCATCATTTCTCATTATTTGCACCTCCCAAACCCTGAAAACTATTAATCTACTTTCTGTCTCTATAGATCTATTTGTCTATACTGGTTATTTTACAGCAATTGAGTCATGAACATGTGGCATTCTTTGACTGCCTTTTGGTTAACATAAACTCTTAAGGTTGTCCTGATCTATTGCCTAAATGGGTATTATTTTCTTTGTAGGGCTAAAAATTATCTCATTGCATTCTGTTTACCCTTACATAAATTGGTGAATATTTGGATTATTTTCACTTGGGGCTATTATTAAGAATTTTGTTATGAATACTCATGATTTTTTTGTGTTAACATGGGTTAACTTGTTGATTCTCTTTCAACCTTTGACCTTCGGTATGTTTCTCCTATTAAAAATTTGGTATAAATGGAACTTCTCTTCTTGTTTTTACCTCTGTATATTGGCATATTTCTGAGATTTATTCATAGTATTTTTGAGATATACTCCTCTAAGTTATTTCTTTTAATCGATGAAAGGAAAAACTTTTTTCTTCATTTCAAGTTGTATATATTTTATTTGAATATATATTCATACTGCCATATATTTTATTCTAGGAATAGATCAGTTCATCTATCCACTCTCCCACTGATGAACACTTTAAGAAGAAACATGCTTGGGGCTGGAGTGATAACACAATGGGTAGGATGTTTGCCTTGTATGCCGACCCAGGTTCGATTCCCAGCATCCCATATGATCCCCTGAGCATCTTCAGGAGTGATTCCTGAGTACAGAGTCAGGAGTAACCACTGAGCATTGCCGGGTGTGACCCTCCCTCCAAAAAAAGAAGGAACATGCTTGATTTTAATGAAACCTGATTACTTGTTATTTTAAATATTGTGCTTGTGCCATTTTGAAGATGGACATTACTCCAACATTGAGAAATGTGTCCTGCAGAACTTGATACTTTTGACTTTTATTAATAATTTCAGAATATGGTATGAAGGAAGGGTCAAAGCTCATTGTTTTCATCAGCATATTGTTCTCCCAGCACCACTTGTTGAAGGTTTTCCTTTATTGAATTCTTTTGGTGCTGCTGTCAAAAATCAATTGACTGTGTAAATATGGGTTTATTTCTAGAATCTCTATTGTGTTTTATTGATCAGCCTATTCTTACACTAATCCGACACACTATTGATTACTGGAGAATTTTTTTTATTCCTGAAATTAAGTAGCATGTTTTCCAAATGTGTATTTAATTTTAAGGTTGTTTTAATCACTTTTATTTCCATATAAATTTTATAATCTCTGAGTCAGACTATACAAAATTCCTGCTGAGATTTTGATTATGGCTATACTTAATATTACGATGAATATAGGGAGAATTGACTCTAACCAATATTGAGTACTCACATCCACAAACCTATTAAAAGCTCTCCATTTATTTAGTTCTTATTCAATATTTAACAAAATATTTTATTTTTAAGGCTTGCACATTTTTATTCAATTTATGTTGATGATTTATGTCATTAAAATTGTAAACCTTAACTACTAGTAGATAGCAATACCATTAATTTATATATATACACATATACATATATATATACATACATACATATATATATATTTCTTTTGCTGGAGCGATAGCCCAGCGGTAGGGCATTTGCCTTACAAGCAACCAACAATGACCGACCTGAGTTCGATTCCTCCACCCCTCTGGGAGAGCCTGGCAAGCTACTGAGAGTATCTCTCCCACACGGCAGACCCTGGCAAGCTACCCGTGATGTATTCGATATGCCAAACACAGTAACAATAAAGTCTCCAATGGAGACGTTACTGGGCCCACTCGAGCAAATCGATGAACAACGGAAGGACCATGACCGTGATATATTTCTTACCTTATATTCTAGAGCCTTGCTGAGCTCACTTATTAATTTTGAATTTTAGTTAGCTTAGGATGTATACCATCAGGATATCAATGAATTAAGATTGGCTTTACTTCCACCTTGCCTATCTGTATGTTTTTGATACCTGTTTCTTGTCTTAATTGTACTGGTTAAAATTTCTAGCACAGTGTCGATCAGAAGAGAATGAATGTTAACTTCATTACCATCCAGGAGAGATGTGTTTAGACTCTAAGTGTTTAATAACTAAAAAGCTAAATATGGGGTTCTCAACGATGTCTTTGTTAGGTCAAGAAAGCTTTTTTGTTTGTTTTGGGTGTTTTGTTTTGCTTTTAAAGAGGAATTGAAAGAGCTATGCTTGGAATATCACGTTTCACTCAAATGAGAGAAAGAATCCGGAGTTCCAACCTCTGTCGACGATCAAGAATCAGGGACACTGTCTCATTTGCCAACGTATCAAAAATCAGATGGGCTGGTCATGTAATGAGATTTAAAGACGACCGCTGGACTAGAGCTGTTACTGACTGGATCCCACGGGATGTCAAAAGACCACGTGGCCGCCCACCTACCAGATGGTCAGACTTCTTCATCAAGACCCTGAACGATTGGTATGAGGCTCTTCATGTTCCCAGAGCAAACAGATGCCATTGGGCTACACTAGCATGCGACAGGGGCAAATGGAGATGTTACTGGTGCCCGCTCGAGCAAATCGATGACTAACGGGAAGTTAAGTGATTAAGTGATAAATTTTGCTTTACTTTGCTTTGGGGCCACACCCAGCAGTGCTAAGCTCTTAATCCTGGCTCTGTGCTCAAGGATCACTCCTGTTGAGGCTCAGGGAACCAAATAGAGTGCCGACAATCAAACCTGGCTTGGATACATGCAAGGCAAGGGCCTTGCCCCCTGTTCTCTCTGATCCCAAGAATCCTTTCTTTTATTCCTTATTTCTGAGAATCTTCTTTTCCCCCAAAATTTAAATAGGTGCTAAGTTCTGTACAGTGCTTTCTTACATCTGACTTTCCCTTCCTTTTCCCTCAGTGGCTGTTGCTATGATTCCTGGGTATTGTGAATTCACTTGTGGTGCTCACATACTTAATTGTGGGGCGTGCTAGGATCACACGAGTGAAGGTGTTTGCAGACATTTAGTTGTGGTGTGCTGGAGGTTGTATGCATTACTGTATACTGGGGATGACAGATGGGAGTGCTACCAGATCATATTTAGCTTATAGGGTACTGCCAGGGATTGAACTAGCAACCTCACACCTTCCTGAGAGGTGTCTACCGCTCAGCTGTCCCAAGGACCTTTTATCACCTCTACTGAATTGACCATATTTTTTTCTCTTTTATTATGTCAATGTGTAAACAACATTGCTTTTTGAATGAGTGTCAATTTGGAATCATGGATAAAATTTAAAGCGTCATAATATTCTACTTATACATATATATGTATAAATAGTAATATAAGACATTTATTGTAATTATCTAATTTTGTGATTTTATTAAGCATATGGATCAAGACTTCGAACTTAGAGATAAAGTTTTTCTCTGTTTGCTATGCTATTCAAAGGAAGAAGTTCAAAAATATTCTTTCTTTATTTTCTGATAGACTTAAAAAGCCTCAGTACTAGTTCTTTCTTAAATATTTGGTAGAGTTTCCCATTTGCTATTCAAAATTTCTGTTTCCTTTTGTCTTAGTTTTGGTTTAGTGTTTTGTAAGAAACCTGCTAACTTCAGATCTAAGTTGTTAAAGTTATTAGCATCAAATTGTTGATAAAATCTCCTCATTATACTTTCAATAACCTATATATTATTAAATATATCAAGCACTTCTTTTTATTTTCGATAATGATAATTCATTATCTTACTATTCTTGCTATTCTTAACCAGTCTAACTGAAAAGTTCAATAAACTGAATTTTTCAACTTTTAATTTTTTATAATTTCATTTGTCATCATTCCCTTCACTGTTTTATTTATTTTTGGTCTTATTTTTTCTTTCCCCCTTGGGTAAGGATGAATCACATCCCACAGTGCCCAGAGATAGCTATTCATGATGCTGAGGGGACCATATGCAGCGCTGAGATTTAACTGGGTCAGACACATGTAAGGCAAACTTCCTACCCACTGCTCCATCTCCCCAGTCCAGTTTTGTTCTTATCTTTATTATTCCTTTCTCCATTCACCTTATAATTTATAAGACATTTTTATTGTTTTTAAGATAGAAACAAATGCTGGTTTAGGGCTTTTCTTCTTTTTTCTAATGTATAAATATAAAAAGCTATCTATTTCCTTGGGCTGGAGCAATAGCACAGCGGGTAGGGCATTTGCCTTGCACGCAGCTGACATGGTTGACCGAATTTGATTCCTCTGCCCCTTTCGGAAGCCAGGCAAGCTACCAAGAATATCCCGCCCTCACGGCAAAGCCTGGCAAGCTCCCCATGACATATCCCATATGCCAAACACAATAACAAGAAGTCTCATGGTGGAGCCATTACTGGGCCCACTTGAGCAAATCAGTGAACAATGGGAGGACAGTGACAGTGATCTATTTCCTTCTAAACACTTTTAACTCTATCCCACGAACTTGATATGTTGTGTTTTCTTTATCAGTCAGTTTGCAATATTGTATAGTTTGTTTTGTAATTTTTTGTCAACCTAAAGATATGTTTTAAAATATCGCTTAATTTCTAGATATTTGTAAGGTTTTGAGTTATCACTTCTAAATTTTATTACACATGCTCTTAACTTGCAATCTTCCATGAATGTATTAACTAATAGTAACAGAAAAATAGCAATTTTACCACTTTTATGTTCACCTTAAGAATCTTAAAGCACTATTAACTATTTACCTTCCTCTCTTCCTTTGGATGATGTTCATGCATTTAATTTGTAAATATTGGTAGATCTAATTTTTGACTGCTGTGTTTGTGATATATATAGTCCCTGGAGCTGCCCAGGGACTACTCCTGGCTGTGTGCTCCAGGGTCACTCCTGATTGTGTTCTGTGAAATATAATTTTCAAAATTAAGAAATAGAGTTGGAGTGATAGTATAATGGGGAGGAAAGAACTCTTGGTTTTTTGCTATTTTCCTAGGCATTATTTCTATTATTCCTAATTAATTCACCTATTTGTTATTTCTAGAATTCTTCATTCCTTTGTGACGATTGTTTGAATTCCTTAATGAAGGTTTGTGTTTCCATTTTCTTTCTTAAAGAACTTTTCATGGTATTTTGAGATCAGTTTAAGCAACAAATAATTTCAACACATTTATTTTTTAAATTATGTTTTTGTGTAATATAGAACTCAAGACTTGACAGTCCTATTAAATGTTTTAGAGATGTTTCTTCTGTCTTCCTGCTTGCACTGTTAATGACTAAAGGTCAACAGTCTTTCCAGTTGTCTTCTCCTGAGTATATGTCATGTTTTCTCTGCCTCTAAAATTTTGTCTTTTTGATAGGTTTTCTATCATTTTGCTTTGCTATGCTAGATTTGTTCTTTTATTTTTTATTTTATTTTATTAAAGTGCATTGATCTTATTATGTCAACGATTAACACTTTTAACAGAAATTGTAAAAAAGTTTGGCTCAAAACTTTCTTTTATCCCTCCTTAGACTCCAAATGTGTGTATTTGTACATGTATATGTATAAATATGTGGGATTATTTCATAGTTTGATGACTTAGATTCCTGAGACTCTGTGTACCATTTTCTAACTTTTTTTTTTTGCTTTATTGGATCACACCCAGCAATACTCAGGGTTTACTTCTGGCTCTGCACTCAGGAATTTCTCCTGTCATTGCTCGGGAGACAATACAGGATGCCAGGGATCGAACCCATGTCAATTGTGTGCAAGGCAAATATCCTACCCACTGTATTGTGTGCAAGGCAAATACCCTACCCACTGTATGTAGAGTGCTCTGGCACTCTATGTAACTTTATTTATTTATTTATTTTGCTCTTTGGGTCACATCAGACAATGCACAGGGGTTACTCCTGGCTCTTAACTCAGGAGTTACTCCTAGCAGTGCTTGGGGGACCATATGGAATGCTGGGAATCGAACCTGGGCACGGCCACATGCAAGGCAAACGCCCTACCCACTGTGTTATCGCTCCAGCCCCTCTATGTAACTTTTAAGCCTTTTCTTTCTCAGTATTTTCATATGCCTAGTTTATTATGCCCTATTTTCAAGTTCATTAATCTCTTCTTTTGCTAGATCCAATCGACTGTTAAATTTTCATTTCCCTACTGAAAGTTCCCATCTTTTTCCTTTAGATGCTTCATTGTAATTATTTAGCCCCTTCAAGATTCTTATCTTCCAATCCCACATTATCAGTGCTTTTTGTAATTTTTGTTACCTTTTTTTAACAGTTATTGGTTTTATTTTCCTGAGTCAATGGATTCAAATTACTACATTGTTTTTACATTCCTCCAAATCATTTTTTGATTATTCTTATAGTCATTTACTTTACTAGAAAATATATCCTTCAAAGAAGGGGTGTCAAACTATTACTTCTGAATAAAATTTGGACTTATCTGTTTTTATGAATAAAATCCATTTGGAACATAGACACACTGATTTGCTTGTGTGTTTTCTGGGGATGCTTTTATACTATAAAATCAGAGTCGAGGTGTTTGGACAAAGTTATATGGTCTACAAAGCTTAAAATATTTTATTTAGTCTCTTGTTCCTTGGTCATGGTAAATTTTCCTGGGATATATATATATATATATATATATAACAGCTTCTGTGAAATCTTAGTTAGTTAAACTAATATATCAACAAACTGTCTCCACTCTTTGTTGTCCTACCATTTTTGTCTCAACACTGTCATCTCCAAAACTCACATATACCCAACTTTCTCATCTTTGTTTCTTTGCCCGAAAACTCAGGGAGCAACCTGTGCTTCCTCTTTTTTTTTCTTTTTGGGGTCACACCCAGCGATGCACAGGGCCACAGGGGTTACTTCTGGCTCATGCACTCCGGAATTACTCCTAGCTGTGCTCATGGGACCATACGGGATGCTGGGAATCGAACCCAGGTCAGCCACGTGCAAGGCAAACACCCTACCCACTGTGCTATTGCTCCAGCCCCCTGTGCTTCCTCTTACAGAAGAGTTCAGGCTTGGCTTGGGTCCCCTCCCCTCTAGCTATTATAGCCATTATAGCTCAGAGAATTCTACTAGCTAGGATGGCAGAGTCTCACCTCATCATTGCCCCCTTCTGATGGGCCACAGTCCTGTCTTCCTGTTACCCAGTGTCTGAAAGCAGTTGCTGAATTCCCAGATGCCCTTCAACCTTATAGTTTTGTGCAGTGCCTCAAATAATCCAATGCCAGTTCTCTGACATGGATGGAAACCGTTTTTTGTTGTTGTTGTTTGTTTGTTTGTTTTGTTTTGTCTTTTTTAAATTTGATTGGCTTGTTTTTTTGAATCAGAAGTGTATCTTGAATTTTATCAGGGACCTTTTAAATCAGGGATTCTTGAGCTTTTTCTGCACATGGCCCCTCCTTGTCTAAGATATGCATGATGGGTGAGCATTTCCACAAACATCTGAGAAAGCAGCCTGCCTTGGCCTGGTCTTTCCCCATCACACTAGGTATCTGGTGCCCTCCATCTTTGCCTTCATTTTTTGCAGCCTCATTTGGGAAAAAGTTTGGACTTCTCACCAAGACAAAAGGCAGGACTATCTTGCATTCTGACCACACTCTTCTGAGATCCATGCACTCATGGGTTCCTAAGTCTACTGAGGCCCCAAGATTAGAAACTTCTCAGGTATCTTTGGAATTTTACTTGAATTCCTGATTCTTGAAGCCACCTACAAAGTAAATAAATAAGTAAACAAATTAAAAGTGAGAATGATAGAAAAATTAGTGACAAGAGGCTTGAGTTTTAATTTCAAGTTTGACATCTCCTTGGCCTAGCATGATAGGGCAGTGGGTGGGGTGCTTTCCTTGCAAGCAGCTGACCTGGACTCCTTCCCCAGTACCCTCCTACGATCCCCAAAGCATGGTCAGGAGTATCCCTGAGCACAGAGCCAAGAGTGAGTCCTGAGCACTATCTGGTGTGACCCAGAAATAAAATAAAATAAAGACATCTCCTGGTAAGCACATCTGTGTAAAACTGAGACGTGCAGCAAAATGGCAGGATCTGTGAGAAGACATGACAGTGGCTCATTTGTAATATAAACAGGGTAAAATTGGTTCTGTAAACTCCGTTTAGAATCCTCTGGAGTCAGCCTTGCTAATTATGTGTTGTCTTGTTTGCCCTGATTTCTTTTCCCTTCTCAGAGGCATCAGATTTCTGGTTCTTTGGTTTAAGTTGGCCTCTTAACTTCTTAGTATTGTCAACTCACTGACACTTAATTACATTATTATAGATTTCACAATCTCCAGGTAATCTCTAATCTATGTGTAGTAAAGTGAGCAGTAGGGCTGGAGAGAGCTCAAAGGTCTGAGAGCACGTATGCTTGATGTGCAAGAATTCCAGTTAGCTTGGGTGCCACATCAACCCCAGAGCATCTCCAACAGTGACTCCAAGCCCAGATCTTGGAATGGCCCCTGAGCACTGCTACACATAAACTCCTTCCCTCTGCCCCTCCACAAAAATGGTTAATAATAGAGCTAAATTTAAACTTTTCAAAATTGGAAACTGATTACTCAAAGTTACAAAGATTGCAAAATTGGTCAACTCTAGGGAAAAATGTAGAATTGGTGTTTGAAATAGAAACTTTCCTTCCCTCTGAGGGAAGTCCACTTTCTAGACTGACTTAAGTAACAGTGTGTGCTGGACATATAGTACTCACTGTTCTAGGCAAAGTCCTGAATCAGCACAAATCAGTCACCAAAAGGGCGACACAGCACATGAACCACAAAGTAGCTCAGTTGTGTCCTTGGTGATACAAATGGTATGTTTGAACATATCTGCATTCCTAGACAGTTCTATACCTCCCCAAGCACTGCCTGTATGAAATTTGACTTTAGACTAGTTGCCTAAAAGTCACTCCTTACTTCTGCTAGATGAGTTTGCATAATTAGCTAGCCATTGCTCACAGAGATTACAAATCACGGCACAACCTCCTTGGAATTAGCAGGCCAGAAGACTTAAGAAACAGCATAGGATTTGGTACAGAACTGCTGCATTGGATCCCAAAGTCTTCATAAATGATGACTTTTAAACCACATGACGAACTTTAGGATCCATCCTCTGACCTCTGGATTTATCTTGCTTTTCTGTGGGAACTGCATAGTGTACGAGGGAGTGGCATGAGTCTTTCCTATCAAAGGAACGGGTATTCCTGTTATTAATTGGTCTTAAGAAGAAAAAATTTAGGTTTAACTGCAAGAGAGCTTTCTTATACTCTCAGGGGCCGAGAAAAGTTGGGACTAAAATCATATAGAACAAATGTGGAGATCAGGGAGAGGGGGAACTCAGCTTAACCACTCTGAGATAGACTAATAGCAGAGACTATTCTAGGAGAGGTCAACTCAGACCCATGAGGTATTCCTATTAGATATCAATGCCATAGGGATTAGTAGAGTGAACAATATGTTTGAGTTTACCTGGGGCTGTTCATGTCTTCAAACATAAAAGCTTCTAGGAAATGTATTTGTTCTGGGAAAATTAGGACACTTGGTCAACTTAGTCTTACGTTGCTCTTTCTGTCGAAAGGTTGATTCTCTCCAGAAACTTCCATCAAGCCTGTCTGGAACCCCTACTCTGTCTCAGCTGCTGTGTCAGAACATAGGGAGGGTGGTTCATGCATTCTTCTTTATGAACAGAGCTTTAGTCTCCTGAAAAACAGAGACATTTAAAATCTGGTGACAAGCAGCTAGCAAAGACTATGAGTATTAACCAAGACTGGTTAGGGAAACACATACCTAGTCATTGAAGACCCCAGGAGAAAGAGGGAGATGGTAGCAGGGATCGAATGAAGCCTGGACTTCCTGGGGACTTGGGAGTATTATCTGAGGAGTTTGTAAGAGAAGTCCTGACTTTGGAACTGCTGAAGTTGTGGGCATCTGGGTAACATTGGTTTCTAGACACCTTCCTTCATTGAGAAGCAAAACATACGAAGCTCAAAATTGATTTTACATTCATTCCTTAGTACCAAATAACCAAGGGACAGTTTCATTCCCAATGCCAGGGAATGAATCCCAAGCGCTGGCATTGGGAATGAAGCTCTACGTGAAGCTCTTTTCCAGTAGGAAAAGACAGACAACAGTTTCATGTCTGCCTCTACCTCTTCCTTGAGTCTTCAGAGCTTTGCTTCCCTCAGTTCTTCTTGTCTTTTCAGAATGACTCCAGAGAATTGAATGAGATCATTTATATCAGGTAAAGCTGCCTTATGAAATCTGTGGGCCCTGGAGACTTTGCCTTCGGGGGCCCTTTCTTCCATAAGAGATTAAAAGACAAATAGAATCCACATGGGATTCGTTATGATATTAATTTTTAATTTTATTATATGAATTGACAATAGACTAATACATTATGTCATTATTTTATTCATTGTTTTCTTTTGATTAAAACAATTTTTTACGATAACATTTCCATGGGCCCCGGGCAGTGTGCCCTGAGGTCACGTGTCCCACCGAGGAGGGACACTTAGTAGGTGCTTGCTGTCTTTACCCCCTGCTCTCCTCCGTGGCATGTGGAAACACAATTTTTCAAAAACTTCAAGTGGCAAATTAGAATTCAAGAAATAAAGTAAAAAGAGAATGCTCCCCAAGCCAGTGGATATCTGTAACAGCAGGTTTCACTTAGAGTGAATATCACTTTACTGCTTTTAACGAACTTCAAAGAAAATGTTGTAAGGCCATTCATTCTACATGTCTGTTTCACATCAGTCTCAATTATAGCCCAGCTTCACTTCTCTCCCCTGGTTATACCTCATAAATCGTGTAACTAGAATGTATGTGTAGTATATGGATCACATTAGGAATTGTCAGAAGTAGCCTGATAATAAGCATTCGCAGCCGGATCGGAACCGCTCTGAAGGGATGTTAATACTCCTCCACCCTGGGTGACCAAGGGCGGAAGCACAGCTCAGGAAGGGTCCCTCTGTCCCTCACCCGCCCTCATTGCCGCCGTCCAACAAGTCTCTGCACTGACCTGCTGAACGGCTGACAAACAAAGAAACAAAAATCCCATTTCCGCCCAGAGTGAACCCTTGTATGTGATATGTGGGGATAAAGAGCAGGTTAGTGGAACCCCATGGGGGCAGTTTGTGGTAGCGAGCAGTGAAAGGCTGTTCTGTAAGAAATGGTCTTTGCCCAAGGCTTGTCAAATATGGAAACGTCTCTGGGGCTCCTGCCTCGGTTGTCCTCTGCGCTTTCATTCACTGGGAAGACCCCGGTGTTAGCAGCCGTCCTTCACATAAGGAAGCAACTATGGACTTGAAATGGGAACCTGTGGGCTCTCTGGCAACCATTTGGGGGAGCAGCAGAGAGTTTCATCTCCCTTTCGCCCTCCCACCCCCACCTTGGGTCCACCGCGCCCCCCTCACTTTGTAAAGACCCAAGGAAGTGACTCATCAATGGAAGCACATTTTTGTGCTTTGCCCTAAGAGGAAAAAAAAAAAGTTATATGGTTGAAGACTACACATTCCTTGTTCTAAATGAAAGAGCTTTAATAGATTTATATTTATCGCTCCTGTTGCATTTATAAGATCATTGAAATTCAAGACGGTTTCATTTATCTCGCAATGTGAGAGACAGCACTGTTCCCCACATGTGGCTCTTCCTGATAACCCAAGCTTCGGAGCCTTTGAAGCACCAGCACTTGTTAAAATTAAATCTTTTTATTTTTTTTTGGTAGAAAAAAATCTCCAAAATGTCACACATGTTTCCCAGTCTTTTAAAACAGACTCTCTTGGCACGTAATTCAGCCTTTCTTCGTTCTTCTTTGCTGTTTGCAAATGCATAGTGGGGCAGCCTGGAGAAAGGGCTGTGAAGTCAGGCCCACTGGGTTCACACATGCCAGAGCTGCTGCATTACCCATGAAACCTTGGGCATGTCCAGTCTGAGGGTGACCACGTTCCCATTTGTACTGAGTGCTCAGAACTTGAAGCCGCTGGCCAGCCTACTTAGTTGCTGAGCTGCCTGATGCTTGAGAGAATAAGGATAAAACTCTGTAATAAAAATTGGGCTCAAGAGATAATACGATTATAGGGAACTGGATGCTTGCTTTGCATGAGGCTGATCTGGGTTCGATTCCCTGCACCCCCTGTGGTTCTCCAAGTCCACCAGGAGTGATCCCTGTGCACAGATCCAGGTAATAAACCCTGAGCACTGCCTTGTATGCCCCCAAATCCAAAAGGAGAAAATTGTGTAATAAAAGATAAAGGCTTCCTAAAATAAGGAAAATAAAAATAAAATTAAACTATACTATGCAGAATGAACTTTCCTGTAATCCAAGGCTTTATATAAAGCATGTTACATCTACCCACTTCCCATGGCCCATGACCATCATGTTTCTCAAGTGCCTTACGCTCTTTTCATGGTTTTCTTTCCTCTTCTTCCTACTGTCTAGCAATTTTAGATTTTCACTGGAGTTTGTTCCTTCTTTGGATAGATCTCTTTTAGTGCTTTTTTTCTAGCATCCTGTGAGATGCAAAACTATTTAAGCAACTCTGAATGAAAGTATTTTCAAATATGAGCAGTGATTTCTAAAATCTGAATTAAGAAGTTTTTTCCAAAGGAGAAAAATTCTATGAATTTTAAAATGTATTTTATTAGTTAGGATGGGCTATATTTTGCAACAGGAACAAAGAGTTCTGAAATTTTGGTGTTCTTAACACAAGACATTTGTTTCTCATTCATTTCATATGTCCACTTGGGTTGCAGGAGGGCTCTCCTCAGCATAGTCACTCAGGGGCAAGACTGACAGAGGTTCTTGCATCCACAGTCCCAGCCTGGGAGAATAGGAAGGAGAGAGGGGACTTGTTTAGAAGGCCTCGATATTCTGCAAAAATACCATATCTTAATGCTGACATATATAGGCAAACAGGAATAACATGGCTACATTTAGCTGCAAAGGGCAAATAAATGTAATTCTATCATGTGCTTAGAACTTGGATGGAGAAAATGGGGGTAATCGTGATCATAAATTTGGGTTTGTAACTTTTAACTAATAATAGTAGCGTCATATCTGCACTGAATATTTTTGCTAAGGGGCTGTTTTATCATATGCTGAGCTAAGTGCTTTACATGTAATACCCATTTACCCCTTTACACAGGAAATCATTAAGGTTTAAACTAATTCAGCCACTGTAGACAGCCATAAAGAGAGCAATCCCATATCTAAACTGATACCCAGAGCCCCTGCCCTTAACCAACTTTTCTGAATCTCAAATATATTCCAGATCACTGTGGTTGATAAATAACCTTGAAATAAGTGACGTATTTATTTTCCTTGACTGTGCAATTTATTCATCAAAGAATGCGAAAAACTTTCTTTGTTCATTTTCTTGTCTCCACCAGAGGGAAGGCTTTCAATGAACAAAATCTATTCTGAGCATTTACTAAGTGTTCAGCTAAGAAGCATGCCACAGAGGAGCTCCAGGGCAGGATACCATAAACACATCAGTTCTAGACCTCTGAGAGTCTCATGTTTGGAAAAAAAATACACCGAATAGGAGAAAGTCATTTAGAAAAAGATATAAAATACAAGAGAACTATATTATTATATGCGATACTCTGATTTCTCTTCAGGTCGCATATAATAATAAGAGAATTAAATAGAATAGTACTACAGAGACATTTCCACATGAATTTATTTCCTTCTGCTCCTTATTGAGTGATATGAAGGAGAGCTTTTAAGGAGTCACACAAAGTGAGGAATCCTAAATTAAGGAGGGAATGAAGAGGAAGAGGTGATGAAAATAGGAAGATAGAGGACTAGAGGGAGTTAGTTGGGAAAAGAGAGCTGATTGTCAAATATAAATGTGTTTGGGGGAATCTCAATTATTATGGCAAAGTCTGGGGTACATGCCTTAAGCAAAGAGCAAGAAATAGTATCAGGTAGGTTCTAATCCTTTCCTAAATGTTTCTGAATTGCAGAACATTTCTAAGAAAATTCAAGATTCTGTGACCCACTTCCTCACACCTTCCTCCCTACGGGTCACAATTATGTCTTCTCTGTCCCAAGAGGAAAGTAGTGTCATGATTTGGTGAGTAATGCTCCTGCTTGCATGTTTCTCTTTCTCTTCAAGTTGTACATTTAATTCTATACATTTATTTTCATTTGGGGGCCATACTCAAAAGTGTTTAGGGCTTGAAATTGGCTCTGTATTCAGGGATTACTCCTGGCAGTGATCTGGGTATGATTTCAGTCAAATTGTTATTCACATGTATGTCATTTGGTTTTCCCCTCTGGTCATTTTTAAGGTTGATCAGCTGAACTAGTGTGTCTAAAAGTGAAGGCTCCTTTAATTTTAAGACTGGCGGGGTAGTCCATAAGATATGAAGCTTCTGGACTATGACTCTTACTCTTTCTATTTTTTCCCATTTATAATTCTAACATATGTAGGGCCTCCTTATTTGATCAACTTTCTTATATTCTGGGTGATTTCCTCTCATAAATCTTCCAATTCACATATTCTCTCATTGTCTATATCTATTTTGCAGCCCAGTATACTAGGTTTTTGCTTTAGTATTTCCCACCAAAATCTGCCTTTTTCTTCCCCAAATACTTTTATTACTGATTTATGATTATTACTACTTTCTCCATGTCTTGAAATGACATAAAATAATACATGTTAATGGGTCAAGGAGAAAGCTCAAGTGGTAGAATATATAATTAGCGTGTGTAAAACCCTGAAATTGATCCCCATTGCCTCACACACTCACCACCCACTATCAGTACCTCTAGGTGTGTCTCTGGTGGTCCCCAGTATCCAAGCACTGCCCTTATTGCTCCTATAGAATGAGGAGCCACAAAAATGCTTAGGGGGCCCCCAAAAGAGTTTACACACCCTCTTTTCCCCCAAGAGAGATTCTGAGACAAAAACTTGAGAGTCAGTAATTAAAGTTGAAGTTGGGATGGGGAGAGGGGTAAAGAAAATGGTGGTACGGAAGTTTGACAAGAAAGGAATAGTGGCTTCTAAAGGAACTGACTGATCCAGTTATGACCGTGGACAACTGGAAACAGAAAGTCTCTGGAGAATCTAGGCATCCAGTCTCCCATCAGAATTCAGAGGAAGCCACAACAGTAATATAAAGAGTCAGGTAAGACCAGCTTCCCAGTGGTTTCCCAGTCACATGTCTAACCTGCCTTCTGGAGAGGGTGAGTTAGATATTGATCATTCTTGTACACTTAGTAAACTATAACAAGAAATGTGATCTAGTAACTGTGATCTTAGTAAACTACTACAAGAATTACTTGTAACACTGGGGAATTTTGGAATAGCTAAGCTAGGTGGCTCTGTCTGAGTGTTTCTGCTGAGGTTTTGGTCCAGAAATCAGTGGGCTTCCCTAGCAGAAGACATTGTTGGGATGGTGGAGCACTGGCATGGCCTGTCCACACAGCTTATGAGTCAGTGCTGGGTCCATGGAGCAACGAGAGACGGACTCTCCACCTGACTACTTGATTGTCTCATAAGGCATAGGTATTTCTCACTCAATATGAGTGATGGAAGGGTGGAGCCAAAGGAATGGAAAGATGGAGAGTAAAAGGGAGGGAGGGAGGGAGGGAGGGAGGAACAGAGTGAGAGAGAAAGGACACAGGGCATCTATGATATTAATTTGAAAGCCACACTGTCATTTCCAGAACTTTCAATTTGACAGACACAGGTCAAACCATGAGGTCTGCCCCCATTCAAGAAGAGAGGAAGAAGCTGAGGTGGGAGACATGGCCATGTATCTGTAATCATAGTTTTAAGCCATCCTGGCAGGCACCTCAGGCTGTGGGAGCCAGAAAGAGCCCTTGAGCAAAGAAGCACAGTTGCTTCTGGACTGTTGAGTTAACTTGGACCAATAGACCTCTGTTACTCATAAAATATCAAAACAAAGAGGCAGAGTCAGAGAGGAAAGAGGAGCTAAGATGCTTTTAGAATCAATCTGCTGCAACCAATAAGAAAAAACATGCTTAAGAGATTAAGAGGCATGTTGAGCATCAGATCTATCCCCAGTGGAGTCCCAAGACACTGATAGGAGAAAATTCCATCTGCTCAATCAACAGATTCAGTCAGTGCCTGAACTTCAGAGATTCTGATACACAAATATCACCAAAACAAACGTGATCTTTCATCTACATCAATATCAGTAAAGCTGAAGTGGGATTTGAGCCATATTTCCGCACCCTGAGTTGATGCCCAACTCTGCACAGTACTCCCTGAACCCCACGTTTGGGACTAGCCCTCTACATTCTGAGCACCGATAAAGCCAGAACATTGAACTGGCAAGCCTCCACTGAAAGGGTGAGCATTGCTGGGAGTGGCCTTCATAAAGATGAAGAATGAACAAACAAGTAAATAAATATACAGGTGATGTGATAAGGCATTTGGGGTGTTAGTCTTTATCAAACCTCTTCCAATATTTGATTAAGTCATTTCTCCTCCCTGAAAGTTTCAATTTTTGTTTTTGCAAAATGGGGATTAGGCACTGTTTTTGTTGTTGCTGTTGCTGCTCTTTATTTATTTTGGGTTTGGGATGACATTCAGCTGTGCTCAAGACTTACTCTTATCTGTATTTCGAACCATAATGCCCCAAAGTAGAGAGAGAGTATGGGGGAAATTGTCTGCCACAGAGACAGGGGGAGGGTTAGGAGGGGGGTGGATACTGGGGACATTGGTGGTGGAAGATGTGTATTGGTGGAGGGATGGGTGTTGGATCATTGTATGACTGAAACTCAAACATGAAAGCTTTGTAACTGTATTTTAGGGTGATTCAATGAAAAAAAATTAATCTTGGCTCTGTGCTCAGGATCACTCCTGGCAGAGCTCAGGTGAACACGTGGGATTGAACTCAGGTCACCACATGCAAGGCTCTACCCACTATACTATCTCTCCTGCCCCCAAACAGTGTTTTGACTCTCCTAGACCAATTCTAAATGAGCTTAAAAGTTTTAAAAATATGTTTAAGCTTAAACTATTACAATAAACAAATACTATTAAGCTTAAACTAATACAATAAACAAATACAATTGAGATATAAGGTGCAATGAATATGCAGAAGCAGCTAAAAAACTGACAGGAAGAATTGAAGGAAACCTTATGCTACTAGTCAAATTGGACTTAGTGCTGCATTTTTCTGTATTTTATTTTTGCTGAGCTCAATCCCATGTCAAATATAGATACCGCCACTTAGCCACAACCTCAAGTACTGCCTTATAGAGACACTTCTCTGCTATAGGGGATTGTGCCTTGGGACTCGAGTACCATCCGACACAAGCATATCTAATACACGAATGAGTTGCAGCAAACCCTCTACTGGTCATTTTCTAGCTGATGCGATAGGCTCCAACATGGGACAGTCTCAGCTCCCATTGGCCCTCCAGGTGAGGTGAAGCTAGCACACCTGGTTATTATTCATACACTGCCTTGTTCCAACCGTGTCCATGGAAGCCCAACTTTATGCTGAACTCAGGGCTCTCAGCCAGAAAAACCCCGGCTGTCACTTGGGAAGCTGAAAGCTCCCAATATAAAGAAATGACATACACCTGAGCAGGTCTGATATATATTTCTTTCTGCAGAGTGCAGTGGAATACATTCCTGGGCCATTCATCATGTTGCTAAAATTAGATCCTGCTTAGAAGGAATGATCTATTACTGATTACATAATAAAGATAGCTATATTTCTCAGGAGAAACAGAGGGGAGAGATATATTTAGGCGTAGGGCAAATATATCCTTGGTATGAAAAATGAATTCATTAAGTATTTAATCTTTATACCGTTCCTGTGAAATAAATGCACACATACATCACATGTGTTTTAAAGTGACTTGGTAATTAAGACTGTTACACTGGAGAAAAACTCTGGCTCTTCATACTATGCCACCAGTCAGATAACACAGGACAAGGCATGCCTTATCACCCAACTCAGGGGAGCAGCTTGGTAGCTCTCAAAAAGTCAAGTGAACCCTCCCACAGGTGCTGAGAGGGTGAGCTGTGGCCTGAATGGAGAGGTCATCTCATGTTGGTTGGGTTTGGCGGCTGAAACATCTGGAACTTTCTTGAAGTTGATGCATGTGGTTCATTTCTAAGGATCATAGAGACAGTGCCAGCAAAGGTGCTATGTGCCAGGTCTTTGGGGGCACAGACCCTGCCTCAATTCTCCTCTGTATGGATCACATGCGCCCACTGGACCACATTCTAGTGCCCTTCCAGTAGAATCCCAGCCTTGAAGGGCCTTCGCACCTTTTTTTAACCTCTCTTGCTATGGGGCAAACTCTTTCCAGAAACACTGACAATGATGACTGTCCCATGGACCAGAGGCCTCACTGTGTTGATTCGTGTTTAGACAAACACAGATTTGTGGCACCACTGATTCGAAGACCAGTAAAAATAAATCTGGGTGAAACAGAAGGGGAAAAATGAATCACAGGATAAGAGCTTTGAAGCATTGACTGAGCTAGTTCAAGAGAAGTCTAAGAAGATTGAGGTCAGAAGGAAGACCCGAAGGTGTGTTCAGGAATCCTGTATGTTTAGACTCTGAGAAAAGGTGTTCAAGTCGTATGAACTTGGGATCTGGGTGAAACATCTCTGACCTATTTGCTGTGCCTTTCAGGTAGGTAACAGTCTCTTTGAAGCTCTTCTGGTAACATAAAACTCAAACTCTTCGGAAACCATTTGTATTTTATTTTATTTTATTTGGTTTTGGGGACCATACCTGGCTCTGCTTACCAAGTTTACTCCTGGCTTTGTGTTCAGGGACCACTCCTGAACACAAACCCAGCATGATGCAGGAGATTATATGATGTGTTGGGGGATCAAACCAAGTTCCTTCCTCACTGTGCTGTGTTATCCCCTCCTCTAAAACTGGTTTTAAAGGAGATGGGGGAGGGGGTATTAGAACATCGTGGAAGGAAGTAAATGCTTGCTGTTGGGATTGGTGTCAGAATGTTGTATGCATAAAATCCAACTATCAATAACTTTGTAAATCACTTTTATTTAATTGAATTTAAAAAAATTTAAAAAGTTAAAATAAAAATATTTTTTAACTTTAAAAAAAATCACCATGGGGCTATATGTGACATGTGGCATGGTGCCTACAAGAAACTAGAAACCCACAAACATTAGCTTCCTTTCACTCTCCATCCCCTCCAGTCTAGAGGTACCTAGGGAGACAAGTCCAGAAACTTTTTCCTTCTCTCAGTGATGCAAAAAAAAAAAAAAAAAAAAAGAAAAGAAAAAGAAAAAAGGAGGGAGGCTGCCTTCTATTGTACCAGATGAGAATGAAATTAAAATTCTAAAGTATCCATTACTAGGACTACATTTCAGCAGCAAGTTCTTTTTTTTTTTTTTTTTTTTTTTTTTTGGCTTTTTTGGGTCATACCCAGCGATGCTCAGGGGTTACTCCTGGCTTTGCACTTAGGAATTACTCCTGGCGGTGCTCAGGGAACCATATGGGATGCTAGGAATAGAAACCAGGTCGGCCACGTGCAAGGCAAATGCCCTACCCACTGTGCTATCACTCCAGCCCCTCAGCAGCAATTTCTTAAAGTCGTTCGGCCAGGCAAGATTCTGCTACAGGGACAGAACCTGCCCATGCTTCGGGGCTCATTCCAGCCTCTGCCTGCTGCAGGCCTGCAGGCAACAGTGCATGGTGAGACACTCAAGAGTTCCAGGAAACCACTATTCTTGGTTGCCTGCACACAATCTGCTGGATGGTCGCTGTTAAAAACGAAAGGAGAACCTGAAGCATAGAGCAGGGCCCTGAATTTGCTTCCACAAAGAAGGGCTGTCTAATGCTTCCTCTCCTCTTGCTCAGGGCCAGGGAAGAATCCTCCACCTCAGAGGGCTGGATGAGAGGAGCTTGGGAGCTGAAGTCCCTCTTCTGAAAGCCAAGGGATAAATGGAGTGTACCTCATTCCACTGGGCCCACAAGTGGCACCAGTAACATAACCCAGTGGCCGTGGCTGTACCTCAGTCTTCATGACCCTCCTTCTTGGGGGTGTGCATTTGCATTGAGGGTCTAGCAGCCTCTGCCAGGAAGGAACACTGAGTCCTTCCCTCCTTGGATGAGATCCAGAGGGGCCTTCTGGAGTGTCTGAACATGGATCCACGTGTACCCCTTTCTCAGGTCAACTGTCGGGTAGTTCCATGAAAGGGCACATGAAGCTCCCTGGTTAGCAGATGTTTTTTGTATTTCACATTGCTTGTGAAAGTTTATTAAAATGATAACTGTTCATTTAAATTCCCCCCCCCCCCCCAGATGCCTTCCCAATAGTTCTCAGCACCATTGCTGCTAATATGCCCTTGAAATTCCCATTGAACCAGGTCAGCTTCCTAAATGGGCTACATAACTTTTGTTTCTTTCCCAGAAATTTCCCTATCTTCCTCTTTGCTCCCCCCTGCGCTCAATTGACAGCACCACAGGCCACATTTTTCACCCCTGCCCTACATTTGGAGCTCTGGACTGGCCACAGGACTTCACGTGGCATCTTGTTGGAGAGGTGGAGTTTATTTTTTCATGCCTTTAAAGGAGGAGGATTGGTCAATGGATGAAAGTTTGCCATAAGAGTATGTAGGGAGCAAAGGGCAGTTAGGCTAGAGACCAACATGACAACAATAGTCGGGAATGATCATTTTGGACAGAAACTGAGTGTTGAATGAAAGTAGGAAAAAGGCTATACCTGATAATATTGCAAACCCCATAAGACCCAGAAGGAGAGAGAGAGAGAGAGAGAGAGCGCGCCTGCCATAGAGGTCGGGGGATGGGGAGGGAGGGAAACTGGGAACATTGGTGGTGGGAAATGTACGCTGGTGAGGGGATGGGTGTTGGAACATTTATAACTGTTGGAACATTCATTATATGACTGAAACCTGAAACCATGAAGAACTTTGTAACTGTGTATCTCACTGTGATTTAAAAAAATGTTTAAAAAAATAAAGAAGTGACCTAAGACTAGAGAAGGCTCGAGGTCGAGGAGGTGGCCTTGTCGGGGGTCTGTGCAGCCATCAGGATCATTAGGCCATGATGGTTTGGAGGGAGACTCTTCTGTGATTCAGTGGGGTTCAGTCTATATGAAATAAGACCCCAATGGTCTACTTGAAATACAAGGTAAAGGACCCTGTCTCCACATAGAAGAGGTTTTCAGGGACTAAGCAGAGAGTGGCCGGCCACACAGCAGACCAGGATGGGGCTGGAGGTCCAGCAGGACGGTTGAAGAGGAATCAGAAATTGGGAACAGGAGAATAGGACTGGGGAGAGTCCACACACACACACACACACACACACACACACACACAGACACACACACACATCAAACGAGAAGAACTTTTGATCTACTCACTACACATGTGTGTTGTTTAGTGCTGTCTGAGTATCGCCCATGTGTATTTTTGCATGTCCTCCATAATGTGAGCAGAGTTCTTTAAAAGACAGGATGTACAGCCAGAGAGATAGTACAGGGGTTAAGACACTTGTGTTGCATCCTGCTGACCCGGGTTCAAATCCCCAGAACCCTATAATATCCCCCAAGCACTATTAGGGGTCACTTCTGAGTATAGAGCTAGTAATAGGCCCTGAGCACAACTGGGTGTGGTGAAAAAACCCCACACCACCCAAATAAAACCAAATACAAGGGAGAGGGTGTTATTTTCTTTTTATTAAAAATCTGGGAAGCCTTCAGAGAATTTTAGAGATTTCTTGAAATATTAATATTAAATCAAGTAAGCCAGTTAAAATGGACAAAATGTGAGCTTAATACATTTTAAAAAAATTCTAACCAAACCCTGGAACATCAGGGTTCTTAGCAAGAAGTCTTTTATGATATAGGGGGGGAGGGGAAAGAGTACAGGTGACTCCAAGTACAGAGTTTCTGTGGTTCTGCAACTGTTGAAGAAAGTGACACTTGATTTCTGACCAGAATGAAGGAAAGGTAGATGTCATGTGATTGACTAGAGAAAAAGAGATCAGATAGAGAGTCATGAATGCTGCTGGACCCCAATGAAGGGTGGAGGGCAGCTCCTTCAGAGGTTGGGCACAACCTGTCACTATCCGGAGAGAGGATCCTCCGAACCCCAGGGATGGGGGTGATAAGGAAACACTGCAACAACGAGGAGGACCAGCCAGGTATTTGGAGCACGAGAGCATTCTGACAAGTATAGTGGGTATTGCAGACAGAATTCTGGTTACATGGTTCGCTCGAAAAAGATTATAGATTTGGTATAGCCCACATCGGTTTTTCCTAGGAGTGATAACAAAAATTATCTTTTCCTAATTCTGATATTTTCCCATGGTGCTGGAGTCAGAAGACTTAGTGGGGAACAAGTGAACGTTTGAGAAATCAAATGAATGCGTAACTGTAAAAGCAATGATCATTTTGTATCTAGAGAAAAGTCTGACCATTTGATGTATACAGTATGAATGCGGGTGTTACATAAATCTACTGTTATAACCTTCATCTGGAGGGTCCCTCTGAGCTCAGGGCCCCAGAAAGGAGACAACTCTACTTAGTGAAAAGTCCTCTCAGGCACCACAGAGAAGCTGCTGCTTTGGTCAAGAGACTGAAGGTGACAGGGAGAGTCCTGAGGGCCAGGGAAGCGAGCTCAGGGAACCAGGTTCAAATTCCTACTTAGCATTCCACCGTGCTGTAAACTGTTCAAGGCGCAGGATCAAATGTGATGCCTCTTCTCGTTACCAATGGCTTGTTGGTGAGACCATTCCGATATTGAGAGGCTGGGCACGGTCTAGCTCTCCCCTTCATCCCTGTCACCATCACCAGCCCACCAGAGGGCACAGGTGTGGGCAAGGGCCACATGCTGGCAGGGTTGATGATAGGCTCGGCAGGCTCAGGGTGGACGGAATCAGGCTGAGAGGCACTGCCGCCCTCACAGAGGATGACTGGGAAGGCATAATCACCCCTCCGGTGCTTGGCCGATGGGGCCTCTGAAAGCCAGGAATCCAGTAGGGACCCACATAGCCACCGCCATCTGCTTGTCTGCATTGTGCCTCGCCAGTTTGATTTCATTAAGGAATTTAACAATAATCTTAAGAAGAGTTTCTGGAGCGAAATCTTCCTGAGACAAATTGTCACTTGGAAACGGATAAAAGATAACACTAATCCATACAAATAGGAAGCCAAGTAGACAACAATTATTTTTCTTTGAAGAATGGTAAAGATTAATGTTATTCATGATGGGGAAAGAGATTCCACTTTAGGCATATTTCCTGTGCTACCACAGGGCTATCAACACCACCCCCCCTTTCCATTCAAAGACAATTAGTGCATTAATTAGAAATAATAGGATTTATTCCAGGTAACAAGTCAGAATGTAAATTGAAAGATAAAAGATGTCATAGCCAGGAATCATCTATCATGGATTCATCTGCAGGTGAGGCTGCCGCTTCTCAAGTTTGCCCTGCTGTCTTCTCTTGAGATTATTTCTGCCTGGTGAGCAGCTTTAGACCCTTCCTGGGGTGATGAGGACATAACCTGCCCCCTCAGGCTTCATCAGGATAATCATGGCCTGCTTTGAAAACCCAGGGTCCTTGAAGATACAGAGTCTTTTAAACAAAGGGCAAGTCCGCTTCCTGATTCACATCATTAAATATTCAGAATATTGTAATGACAAACTCTATTCTCTGTTGGCCCCATAGAGGCTCAAGGTCTAAGCATCAGGCAGACTTCTCCAGTGGTTGCTACTGATTTCCAAATGATCTTAGAAACCACAAAATTTCTTAAGGGTCTAGCATGTGTGCAAGAGCACTTATTAACCCAAGTAGGTGGATTCTGAAGACCAAACAGACGGCTTTGTTTCCTGGGAGGCATGGGGGGGAAACATGGAGTGGGGACTTGCTTTCAACCCCAAGGTTAATTACTGAGTAGTTGAATAACCATGGACATGGTCATTTCAGCTCTCATAATATATGTGCTCATCTAAAAAATGAAAGTATTTATTTCAAGTTCTCCATAGCATTGTTGCAGAAGTTAGAACAGCATGTATGTGAAAGATCTATAAAAACCAAGGAACTAAATGGTGTTTTACTGCCAATTTCCAATAATTATTGAACACCATGCCCTTAGACCTTCTCAGCAAGCAGACCCTGACAAAAGAACCTCATTACTGTGCCATCTCCTGGCTGTCCCTGGCTGTTTCCCTCCTCAGCTGGTAGGGTAGGCTAAGTTGTCCCGTGAGCATTTTTTTTTTAGTTTTGGGACCACACCCAGTAGTGCTCAGGGCCTTGTTTTACACTCAGGAATCACTCATAGCAGGATGGTGCGTGTGTGTGTGTGTGTGTGTGTGTGTGTGTGTGTGTGTGTGATTAGTGGTGGTGGTGGAGTGCATACAGGATGCCAGCTGTATGCAAGGTAAATATCCTACCCTCGATACTATAGCTCTAGCTACAGAGTAAATTCTTTGATAAAGGGCGTCTCTCTATAGCTGGAAAGATTGCCAGGCCCCCTCATAGCCCATCTCTCTCCACATACCCATAGAGCGAAATGTCAGTAAAAATTCTAAAAGCAAGAAAAAAGAAATATAAATGGTCACAGACTCAACTCCTGACATCTCTGGATATTCACACCAATCACCTTGCCACTCGTGGAGAACTAGCTGGAGTTGGTTGTGACATGAGCTCTTGATGTTTAATAACTTATTTAATCCTTAACAACAAACATAGGAGACATGATGATTGCTCCAAGTTAAAGGGTTGGGAGGCTGGGGATTAAAGAGGTCAAACAACTTTCCTGAGGTTACAGTGCTAGCTAGTAAGTGGCATAAATGGGATTGGATCCCAAGTCTGCATGAGTCCAAAGTACATGGTCTCACCACCATATTTTTTGGCCATTCCTGAGAATTTGTTATATTGTTACTATTAATTTTGTCTAGAATCTACTCTTAAGATAAATCATTACATCATATATAGACTTTCTCCTGCATCAAACTATTGTGAAATTATTATGTTTTCCCATCCCATTCCATTGCACTGGAGTGGGCAGTGATCAAATGCTATAAATGATTTTAGTCTCTTAATCCTATAGAACTTCTAAGTAAGGGTAATGTATCAATTATGACCTTTTCCTCTAAGATATATGTTGGTGTGCATTATATTTTAAAAAACCTTCAAAATAAAATACAACTCATAAGGATTTTCTTTATTACTTATAAAAGATTTCTCTTAGGTATCCACTTAATTTAATTTAACCCTTTTCTAATAAGATAAAATATTTGCCAGATTCTTCTTAGGAATCAGATACTGTGCTAGCAAATCTAAGGTTTGCTGTATCTACAAACCTTTTTTTTACTCACAGCTATTCCAGAAATACTAGAAAACACTTAATATTAATACATATTAATTGGTATTCATCTTATTAAGGGAGAGAGCTAAGATATATAAACACATTCACATATGCAGGTAAATACACATATCTATGTATTTCATCATTTTATAACATTATGTGAACCTTTGGATATAAAATATGTACATGTAAATATGTAAAAGTTATATATACATTTGTATAGATACATATACACTATGACCAAAAATTTGAAACTTTAGGGAAAATTTCCACCTTAAACTTTCGTACAGATCTTCTGAGCTGGGACAGGAGTTGATAGTACAGCTGTGAACATGCTTGCTTTACAATGCAGATGACCCTGGTTCAATTGCCCGTTGTGATCACTCCTGAGCATAAAGACAGGACGAGGCCCTGAGCATCACCAGGTACAACTGAAAACTCAACTCTTTTAAACAATCTTTTTAGTTTGCTCTGTGGAATAAATATCTATAAATGTAACAATTAAGATTAGAGTGCAAAAAAGAGATAAGGGAGAAGTGAGACAGCCTTGTGTCACATAATCTTGAAGGTAAGTAGAACCAAGAATAACTGTGTTTAATATGTTTTCCATGGTTTCTGAGCACCCAGATCAAATCAACACTTTCCTTTCTCTGAATGATGTTACCACACTGTACTGAAAGGCTTATCTTTAGATTCGTGGTGGGTTTTCTTTGGAACAATACAAACCTGAAGGAACTAGCCCTGCCATACTTCATTCTACTTTCACAGTGGATAATTCTGGCCTTACCAGGCACTAAACAGTAACTTGCTGATTAGTAACTCATTTTATCATTATTAAAGAGGTAGCAATAGTACATAAAGAACTTCAGAGGTCAAAAACCAAGGTATTTCCTAAAAGTTATTTGTGGAATAACTTTTGAATAAAGTTATATATATGTACATATGGATATAATAACTGTTATTGAATAACAGTTGAATGAAGTGGTTAAGAAAGTCTGTCAGGGGTTGGAGTACAGGGGTAAAGGCCCTTTCTTTGTATGGGGCTGACCCGAGTTTAATCTCCACACCACATATAGTTTCCCGAAGCACTGATAGGCGAAATCCATAAGCACAGAGTCAAGAGTGAGCACTGAGAATAATTGGGTATGCCCATGCCAAAACAAAACAAGTACTCTAACTTTGTATTTCTACACTTTTGAACAAATGATTTAATCTGTCCTTCATTGTATACCCACCTATCAAAATGGGAATAGAGGAATCATTGTAAAATTGTGAGGATTAAATGTGGTACTTACAACAATAGCAATGACAAGTACATAAGTATTAGTTTATTGTGATTCTTTTCACTTATTTTAGAGAATGCAAGAAATTTTGAAAATGAGAAAGTATAACAATTCATTTCAAAGACAATAGAAAATGTAGTTCTTATCAAGATTTAATTTGGTCCTTATCACCTCTTCAGCTTATTTTGAATGCAATTTAGTCCAGATCATTATCATTTCAGCTTATTTTGAGTAAAACTCAATAAATGAAGTTCTATTGTTATTTTCAGGTAAAGGTGACATGTTGCACACCTGCATCTATTTTCACTTCCAGAGACAGATAAATGGCATTGAACAATTATTTAAAAGTGTAAATCCACAAGGATCTGGAGAATAAGGGAGGAGATAACAATAAAATCTTTAGACTTCATATACTTCATATACTTCATTGTATAGGCACTGGTTTACTAACAGTTCAGACACTAATTGCAGAATAGTGAAGACATTTTTGGGAGGGGGTTGTCATGGGGGCACAACAGAGCATACAAGAGATCTGCTACAGTGCCAAAAGATCTGGCTTCTGTATAAGTGGCATTCCAAGAATAAAACATAAAGAGAAATAACACAACCAATTTTTAAAAACATTCTCCTCCCCAAAAAGCCTTCAAGGGGCTGGAGCGATAGCAGAGCGGGTAGGGCATTTGCCTTGCACGCGGACAACCTGGGTTCGATTCCCGGCATCCCACATGGTCCCCTAGACACTGTCAGGAGTGATTCCTGAGTGCAGAGCCAGGAGTAACCCCTGAGCATCTCCGGGTGTGACCCAAAAAAAAGGGAGCCCTCAAATTTCAAATTATCTGAGTATCCTATCCAAACTGCTGAAAACCAGAAATAATTATGAGGGCAGCTGGTAGGAAAAAAAGATATATTTCATATTGCAGAATTAAAAGAAGACAAAAATTACAGAAGATTTATAGGCAATTGGGTGGAGAAAAAGAATATAAATTTTAAAAAAGTTTAAATATAAGTTTTTAAAAATTTCTCACTGAGGAATAAAAATCATAGATAAAATTTATAGATTTATCAAAAACCACCTGTGTCAGAAGATAATGGAATGATGCTCTTCTGGATGAACACAAAATTTTGCCAAGTTAGAGTGCTATATCCAGTAAAAATATCTTTCAAAATAGAAACAAACAAAAGCAAAAAGAGAAAAGTCATCTGAGTGAATTCAGGTGGCCAGCAGACCTGAATAAGTACTATGGAATTTCTCAGGTGGAAATTATATAGTCACAGACAGAAATAAGAATCTATAGAAAGATAAACAGTACGTGAAATGAAATAACTGAAAGTAAACAAAATTCAAAATTCATCTTTCATTATTGTCTCCTTGCTGTGAAGAGAACTATTTAAAGAAAATCTAGGTGGTACTCAGTGTTTACAGTATATGTATGAACAAATAAGTGGGAACCATATAACAAGAATAAGAAATTGCTAGGAGGGAGAAATTGAAAATATGTTGTTTTTATACTAAACATGAGACCAGTTGTAGTTACTGGTTTTGGCATATCGAATACACAGCGGATAACTTGCCAGGGACAAATGGAGACGTTACTGGCGCCCGCTCGAGCAAATCGACGACTAACGGGAAGTTAAGTGATAAGTGAAGTGATAAGTGATACTAAACATGAAGCAGTATATTACTTAAAAGTAGGGCATGCACAATTAGCCCCCGGGCACTATCTTAGCACACCAAAAGCCCTGGCCCAGAGACAAAGCAGCAAATCCCAGATGACACCACAGTGGCAGAGATCTCTCGGGCCCTATACTGAGCCAATGTCACTGGGACACCTCAGATGGAGCAGGTGCAGTTCTCCCCACCTACTCCAGATGGAATTCCGGTGACCAGGAGCTTTCAAAGCAAGGCCCAGGTATATGGGTTCCAGGACTACATCTCCAGGCCGCATGGTGGCAGAGGACCTGGGCTGTCCCTTCCCGGGTCACCACCTGCCCAGAAGACTGGCTGTCACACCCACAATTTGCCTCCAGATGCCATCTTAGCGCACCAACAGCCCTAGCCTAGGGGCTCCCAACTGAATCCCAAAATGGATTAGTGCCATACAGAGATGTCTCTGGAATCCAACCATTTACAATCTAGAAATTTACATTTACAATTGCGCCCGCGTGAGCTCTCATGATATTTGAAATGAGCTATGGAAAATATATTATCTTGTGCCTGCCCCTGGCAGGTAGGCTTGAATGGTGGTGGAAAAATTCGAGCAAAATTAATGCCCCAAATTAGAGAGTACTGGGGAAATTGTCTGCGTTAGAGGCAGGGTGAGGACTGTGATGTGTATGTATGTGGGGGTGGGGGGTTGGGAGCTGACACGTGGGATGTTGGTGGTGGAAAATGTGAACTGGTAGAGGGATGGGTGTTTCATCATTGTATGGCTGAATCTCAAACATGAAAGCTTTGTAACTCTATCTCTCGGTGATACAATAAAATAAGAAAGTGATGTGGAGTTCAAGCCCAATTTAATCAGCTTAATCAATGGCTGAACAAATAGCAGTACTCCTACATTATTAAAAAAAAAAGTAGGGCATGATTAAATAAGACATACATAATCAACCCTGAGGGAACTACCAAATTTTTTTCAAAAGAGGTGTAATGATAATCCAATATAGAAATAATACTGAATCATAAAAAATGCTTAATTAATCAAAAGGAATAAAGAAACAAAGAACAAATAGAAAACAGCTGGTGAGGGAGAATTTTAATTCAACCATATCAGTGATAACATTAAATGTAAGCCACACTAATTAAAAGATTGACTGTTAGATTAGATAAAAAAAAAGACCAAACTATATGCTGCCTATAAAAATATCACTATAAATATAAAGAGATAGCAATGTTCAAAAGTAAAAATGATGAAAAATTACACCGTGAAGACACACTCAAAAGAAAGCTGAAATAACTTATTAATATGAAGTTAGACTTCAGACAAGAAACACTATCAGTGAAAAAGAGGGTTACTGCATAATGAAAAGGGATCCCATTCTCCAAGAAGACAAAAGCATTAATAACTTTTTGCCTAGTAATTCAATAGCTAGACCAAATGCACAAATTCCTCATAAAGTAAAATTTACCAAAATTAGCGCAAGAAAAATTAAAATTCAAGTAATTTCATATCTATTTTCAAAATTAAATTCATAATTAAAAACCTTTAAACAAAGAAAAGCCATGCACAAATGGTTTTACTTATAAATTGTAGCAAAGGTTTAAGGGCAAAAGTGATTATTTTGAGACTGAAGAAAGTCTCCTCAAGCTGTTTTAAGAGGTCAGCATAATCCTAAAAGATAATTCTGAGAAAGATATTCCTAAAAAAATAAAATTATAGTTCAATATCCTTCATGGACAAATATACAGATTGCTTATTGGGCACTGGTGGAGGGATGGGTACTCGATCATTGTATAACTGAAACCCAAGCATGAAAGTTTATAAGTCTACAACTGTACCTTATGGTGTTTCACTAATGAGAAATAAATAAATAAAAACAAAAAATAGTAGGAGGCAACCAAAAAAAATAAAATAAAAATTAAAAAAAATATATAATATAATAAAATTCAGCATTAGAGGAAAAGGATAAATGTTGATTATAAGTGAGACTTAGGATAGGACTGCAAGCTTGGTTTATATTAGAAAATCAATAGCTGAATTCATCACATAAACATGATCAAAGAAAAAAATCAACATCTCAATTGATGAAAAATATTTTTATAGCCCGGCAAGCTACCGAGAGTATTTGATATGCCAGACACAGTAACAACAAAATCTCCAATGGAGACGTTACTGGGCCCGCTCGAGCAAATCGACAAAACTATAAAAGTCATTCATGAAAAAAAATTTTTTTAACTTGGAAAAGGAAATTTTATCAATCCAATAATGAACATATACAAAACACTCAAGCGGGCCCAGTAACAACTCCATTGTGAGACCTGTTACTGTGTTTGGCATATTGACTATATCACGGGTAGCTTGCCAGGCTTTGCTGTGCAGGCGAGATACTCTCGGTAGCTTGCCAGGCAAAAACAATTACAAACCTAAAATTAAAAGCAATTAATTTACAATCACAGTAAAACCATAAAATTACTCTGAAAAAAATTTAAGAAAGTTATACTAAACTTGTATTCTGAAAATGACCATATATTGCAGAGATATTAAATAAAAAATTAACCTGTGTAACACTAATATTGCTATGCCAAGTCTCCACAAAATAATCTATAGATTCTGTGTCATTCCAATAAAAATTCCTGGAGACTTTTAGTACAAATTAACAAACCAATTGTAATATGTATATGAGAATGTAAAAAGAAAAAGAAAACAAAGAAAGGACAAGATAACTGCAGAAAGAACAACACATTTGGAGGATTTTTATCACCTGCTTTCAAGACTTGCTAGAAAAACCACAATAATTAAGACACTGTTATTTGCATAAGGAGAGACAAGTCAATGAAACAGAATTAAGTCCTGAAATAGATCCGCACATGGTCAATTGATTTCCAACAAAGGCATGTGTATGTGAGCACGCACGCACGCGCGTGCACACACACACACACAAACACACACACACAAACACACATACACACCCAATGCAAAAAATATGCTAGAGCACTTAATCATCCATATTAGAAAAGAAAAACACAACCTTGATCTTTTCCTCAAATCACATACAAAAATTAGATTGAGAGACAGAAGATCTTAATGTAAAACTGGAAACACAAAGCTTTGGTATCTTCTGAAAGAACACATAGGAAAATATCTGCAGTCTAGAAGTTGACAAAGATTATTCTCACAGAACACAAAATTACTTTGAAAATTGCAAATTGCACTTTATCACAATTTCAAATTTCTGCTTTTCAAACACCATCATTAAGGAAATGAAAAAGTAAGATGAGATTTTGAGCCACAGCTATGTTCAAAGTATCTTATTTCCATTTCTATTTCAAGAAAGATTTGAAGCGTTCTCTCCTTTCTTTCATTTTCAAAGGGTGTTTTTGACAAAGGAATTACCTAGATTGCACAAAACCCCACTACTAAATAAGAAGAAAACCCAATTGCCCAAGCCTGGAAACAAATAAATGACCATCAACATGAGAATATATAAAGAAGTGGTAGAATAAACAAGTAGTACATTGGAGTACTCCTTGATAGTTCAAAGGAACACACTTCTGCATTCCTTGGTGACATCATTTTGAGCAGAAGAATCTGAACACAATCGAGCACCAACGGTAAACTGCCATACAGGGAGTTCTAGAGCAGGAATTTCTCCTCTGATCATGGAAATAAGATCATCTTGGGGAGTGGGCCTGACTGCAAAGTGAGAGCGGGCAAGTCTGGAGTCCGGGGTGGGGATACAACGTTTTGCAGTTTGAGTGCTGCTATACCCGTGCATTCGTTTGGTTTGACTCATTGAACTATATGCTAAAATCTTTTGCATTTCATTGCATATAAGTCATGGTTTAAAGAAAGTTTGGGGAAGAGACCTGAGTGCCCAAGAACAGATGACTGGTTAAAGAAACTTTGGTACATCTACACAATGGAGTACTATGTAGCTCTTAGAAAAGATGAAGTCATGAACTTTACATACAAGTGGTACAATATGGAAAGTATCATGCTAAGCGAAATATGTCAGAGAGGGATAGACATAGAAAGATTGCATTCATCTGGGGGATATAAAGTAACAAAATATGAGATTAATATCCAAGAATAGCTGAGATCAACACCAGGAGAATTACTCCATAACTTAGAGGCCAGCCGGGTATTCTAGGGGAAAGGACAATTCAGATAGAAAGGGGAACACCAAGTGGAGGGTGTTTGGAGGATCCTCCCAGGAGGGGAGATGCAGGTTGAAAGTAGACTGGACTGAACATGTTCGCCACTCAATGCCTCTTTTGCTGATCACAGCACCCAAAAGGAGAGAGAGAACAAAAGGGAATGCCCTGCCACAGTGGCAGGGGGGGATGGGGGGATGGGGGGGAGGGATATTATCCTGGTGGTGGAAAATGGGCACTGGTGGAGGGATGGGTATTTGATCATGGTATGACCGAGATCCAAGCACAAAAATTTGTAAATCTACAACTGTACCTCATGGTGTTTCACTAATAAAATAAAAAAAAAAAAGAAAAGAAAGTTTGGAGTTGGGGGCTTTTTGGTTTTTTTGCATCGTCATGATTAGTGAAAGAAGTCAGTTGCGACAATATGATTCCCTATAGGCTGTTGCACTGTAGCACTGTCCTCCCATTGTTCATCGATTTGCTAGAGCGGGCACCAGTAATGGCTCCATTTTGAGACTTGTTGTTACTGTTTTTGGCATATCGAATACGCCACTGGGAGCTTGCCAGGCTCTGCTGTGTGGGCAGGAAACTCTCAGTAGCTTGTCAGACTCTCTAAGAGGGACGGAGGAATTGAACCAGGGTTGGCCACATGCAAGGCAAACACCCTACCCGCTGTGCTATCACTCCAGCCCTGTATGCTACATTTAAAAAATAGACAAAGCAAAACTGCCTATTTCTTACTGAGAAATGATTTTCTAAAGAACTCATAAGGTAGTTGTGCCTCTGGGAGTGAAAAGCTGCAATGACACTGTTTTTCTCTTACCTACCTGAGAACTACTTGACACTTTAAAATCTGAGCTAACTTCAATAAAGAGTACTGAAGGGAGGTGGTAGTGGGGGGGGGGGGGGTGGAACCATACATTTGCAAATTGCAAAGTTTCAGTCAAGAGTTGCTGATATGTTCAAATCGACAATTGCCTCCGATGGGTGATTTGACAGACATTTCAGGTTCCTTGGCTGTTGGTTGTATAATCTGGGCCATCTTGTTACTAAGGCAAGCATTTAAGACCTGGAGGAGGAACCCAGCATATCAAGTGTGACAATACGCTGGGAAAACGTACGCGAAATGAGAGTAAGGGAGATTTGTGACAGAAACCCAACCTCTGCTCCCTAATTACACTCTCACTTTCCTCAGACAGACACACATGTTAAGTCAAATGAAATACTTTCTAATGAATCAGCAGACACAGGACTTCAAGGCTAGGTCTTCCTCCATGCTACAGAGGAAATGCTTGGGGGGGCTGCAACAGCTCACCCTACCCAGAGCTGTCATCTCAGCCCATTGTTGCAAGGTGAGACCATTTTGTTTTCACACATCTCTCCTTTCTGAGCTCTGCTTGTAATATTTACAGAAAAAGGCAAAGCTGGTAAACAGTTTCACACAATGAGGTGTGAGAGTTGATAGGGTCCTATTCAAGCTCTGAACTCCCCTGATGAGCTGCCAAAAGTTGTTATGAATGGCCCGCCTGACAGGGTGATGACTGATAAAGGAAAAACAAACAGCTCGGGTAATTCATGAAAACATGCAGCACCAAGACAACTCAAAGTGGCCAGTGACAGTTAAGATAATGGAATTTTGGAAGCTTTACTTAAGGGGTCCTCTCTATACAATTATTCTGCTAATAGATTCTCCCTTAATGTAGCTGGGTCTTCAATAATTTTTTTCCACAGGAAAATATTTATGGCCACTGCTGGTGGAGAGGTGCTGGCCTTGAACTTTTATACAACGGTCACTTTTCTATACAATTTCCTTTTCGCAGAGCAGACAGGATTTTAGTTGAGACCCCTGTCTGCCATTTAGAGAAATCTCTTATTTCCATCTCTCTTGAGCAGAAAGATTAGAAGCAGTTTTCCCTTCTCTGTTTCATTTCTAAGCCAGTTTGCTACAAATTTTGATTAGAAAATAAATAGGGGTTCATACACTCAACTGCTAATATTTTAAAGAAGGACAATTTAAATGTGGTTAAAGTCAATTTCCCATTCACATAGTTTATTTGGGGTTGATCTTAAATCAGGCGTGACCAAGCAAGAAAGTATCAATTTGTATGTTTTGCCTTTGAATCCAATGGGTTTTCATGAAGTATATTGTAGTTTCTATAACAACGACCTATTTCTCAGTGTTTTAGAATGTAGAAATATAAAGATATATTATAAAACAAATATGCGAAGACATTTAAATACTACCAGATCATTTGCTGAGAGAAATGAAGGAAGGAAGGGAGGGAGGGAGGGAGGGAGGGAGGGAGGGAGGGAGGGAGGGAGGGACGGAGGGAGGGAGGGAGGAAGAATGGAAAGGAGGAAGAAAGGAAGGGATAGAGGGAGAATAGTGTTAAGGGAAATGTCAGGAGCTGTAAATTTGAGAGCTGGCAATAGAGAAGTCAGTGGACAAGCTCCTTGTTAGAAATACAGACACTCAATCCTACCCTAGCCCCCAACCGAATTGGAATTTGCATTCTAACAAGATCCCCAGTGATTCATATGCACATAAAGGCAAAAGGGGCTCTAGAACTTAGATGGCTGTTTTCTTTAATAGTTCAAGTTTCACAGCTGTGAAAGTTAATGTAGGATAATGGTCCGTGTTTTGCAGAAGTTAAAAATGATACCAAATAATTTAAAGCTACCTTTAATAAATAATTTAAGGTCCTCATTCAAATTTCTTATTTTTCTCTTTCCCCCTGAAAAAGTCATAGCGTGTCCTTGAGCTTACTAAACTGCTTCCTGAGCTTCACCCCTCAGGGAACACTTTCCTATTACCCTAAACATCCACAGACTCCTTGTTGTCTGGTCCAGTGCTAAATGGGAGACAAGGAGCTAGAGCCTGGATTTTTAAAAAATTCCACCACTGTGTAATGCATATGCCCTTTAACCCAGCAACTCCACAGCGAGGAATTTAATCTAGGAAAATGCTTGCAAAAGGACCTTAAACTACATGGATAAGAAAGAACACAGCATTGTTTGCTCTGTTGGGTGTCTGGAAGCAACCTCAAGGAGCAACACGCCAGAGGGCTGGGCTGGAACTCATAACAGTGAAGCCCAACTAGGGAAAAGCATGGCAGAATCAGCTAGACCCACATGTGCTGATCCAGAAGGATCTCTGAGGTATACTAGTTATGGAGAGAGGAGAAGAGGAGCAGAAATCAGAACAAATTTATAATTCAACCTTTTAGATTAAGCAACAATGTACACATCACTGGTGATATATGTGCATATATATATATTATACACACATTAATATATACACGTAAGAAATTCTAGAGGTTTTTTTTGGCTTTCAATCATGTTTACTTTCGAATTTTCTAGAAGATTGCCTGTGTGTTCGTGCACTGGATGTATGTAATAAGCAAGCAATATCCTGGCATTGAGATTTTAAGTTATTTTGTTTTATTAAGACGCAGATGTTTTATTGCCTTTTAGTTGCTCAACATCTGGAGACACTGAAAATGACCAGTGAATGAACAAAAACATTGATGAGTATCTGATATAAATAATCAAGTGTTTGGGAAGTAATTACATACAAACCTGGTGGAATCCATCTCTGGCCCCTCCATATAATCAGTGTGAAATCCTTTGGAGACAAGTATATACTCTCTATGGAAATTACAATTGCAGAAGCCCAGGCTCACTATGGACCTAACATGTGCTGTCTCTAATCCAGCATCTTTATACATTCAATCTTCTGAATTCCTCAGTAAGAAGATGGATCCAGTCTTTGTACATATGGAGTTCGAACCAAACCAGTTTCTCCTGGAAAAATCAGAGTGGGTCATATGACCGTGATCGTCTAAGAAGGGCAGGACTTCGACTTCCCAAGATATTCAGAGCTTAACTCTGAGGTGATTGGTTGAGGAGAGGGAGGGAGGGGAAAAAAGCCACCATCCAATTGGACATCCATTCAAACGTGCGCTTGCTGTCATTTGGAGGCTAGTGAGAAGAAGACAAAGAAAATTAGTTTGTTTCTGGGGTCCAACCATTGGCACTTAAAATCTCACCCACACACAGTGCTTGGGGTGGCTGCTCCCAGGGTCAGCAGGTTGTGCAGTACTGGCATATGGGCCAGCATGTGTGCCAGTGCTCTGAGCAAATCTCCCGACCTAGCAGATGAGTGTAAACTTAGTTCTGATTAAAACTTCGCGTCCTTCCTAGCCAAAAAAATATTAGACAGGATAAAGATGTTTGGTAGTCATAAATAAGAGCAGAAGTTCTAGATAAGCCATCATAAATTCATATCATTCCAGATAATTCATTTCCCTAGAATTCAGTGTATTAGTTAGAATAGGTTGGGCTTTGCTCCATTAAGAAAGAAACCTCAAAATGCCAGAGTTCAGACAACAGATGTTTATTTTACTCACATGAAAAGCCTTGTGAACTACAGTTTCACGAGATGACTGTAAAGACTCTGCATCTATCAAATGACACAGCTTGATCCATGGCTCCCAGGACACACTGACGGCAGGGGACAGGGATGGCACATCACACCCACCCTTCAATGTTCTGTCTGCCATGACATCTGCCATAGTCACTTACTACTGGCCAAGTGCTAAGTGCAAGGGAGTCAGGGACTGCAACCTTGCCCAACACACAGAGTTGTCTCTGCCACATTCAGTGTCTTAGTTTATATATGATGATAATACCAATCTCATGATGCAGTGACCAATGCCTGGGAAACATAATACACAGGAGGCACTAAACAAGTAGCATTTCTGATTATTTTTCATGAAGCCATTGACTATCTGTTGGATCACTGGAGAGTTTGTGAAGTCATGGAGACACCAGGTTTCCAAGGAGTGAAGCACCATTATGCTGGGAGCTAGTGTGCCTATCAGCACACCTATTTACAGTTGGGAGGAATCATGGCCCTGGATTATGGCACAGGGTATCTTGGGGGCAGTGGAATCTTTGGGAAGAGGCCTGGTGACCACACCCCAGTACTCACAGCCCAGTAAAATACATGAGCAGAGGTGCATTATAATCCTTTCCTGTACTTACACCAGCTGTAAACAAAACCTGGGAAATTCCAATAATTCTTTACATGAATAAGAAACTCAACTTTTTATGATGGGGAAGATGTCTATGTACTTAATTTATTTATGTTGGGTTTTGGCCCACACCTGGCAGTGTTTGGTAACCATTCAGATGGGCTGGTCACGTAATGAGATTTAAAGACGACCGCTGGACTAGAGCTGTTACCAACTGGATTCCACAGGATGTCAAAAGACCGCGTGGCCACCCACCTACCAGATGGTCAGACTTCTTCATCAAGATCATGAACGATCGGTTTGAGGCTCTTAGTGTTCCTAGAGTGAACAGACGCCATTGGGCTACACTAGCACGCGACAGGGACAAATGGAGACGTTACTGGCGCCCGCTCGAGCAAATCAACGATTAATGGGAAGTCAAGTGATCAAGTGATCAAGTGATCAGGCGGTACTTGGGGACCACTTGGTGCCAGGTATAGGACAAAGCACACAAAACGTGCTCCAGCCCTGTGAGTGCTCTCCCCAGCCCAGATCTTTGTTCAAAATACAAAATCCTTCTCATTTGTTTTGCTATCATATATATATAATTACCACAGAGATAAAGGGAGAAAATAGGAACAATTAGCAATACTATATCAACCCTGGAACTAGTTAATTTAATCCTATTACCTTCACTGTTCCTACTTTACAGGTTGTATAATCCACGTCGGCTGATACATGGAGGCTGTGAGTACTCTCTCACCACTCCTGCCTGTTTGTCTTGTTGAACTGAGACAGAGGCTGTGGCAACAATCTTCAGAGGCAGCTGGCACGACCCTCTGGAACAGTCTAAGAAGCATGCCTGCCAGACTATTTCTCTACTGCGAAGACATAAATTGACATACAGAACTCCTTCATAACTTCCTTTTAAGTCACTAAAGATAAACTCCTCCTTTTGAAGAGTAATATGTTTTTAGTTGTGACCTTCTGCTAGGCATGATTTGTGATAAGAAAATATACATTTGCTATTATATATCAAAGTAATTTCTGTAAGCTAGGCCATTATTTTGATTCTTTTTTCTAAATTAAAAAGCAATTGACATAAATTAATAACAAAATATAGAAACTTACCAGCCGCTAGACATGCATTTCTGCTATTTTGCAACTCATTTGCTTTTACTTCAAACTGTTCTTAATAAATGAAGAGGAAGTACAAAAGGACTTGTGTAGAAAAATAAGCCTTTGTTCTTTTCCTCTTCCTTCTTACCTCCCTCCTTCCCCTCCCTCCCTCCCTCCCTCCCTCCCTCCCTCCCTCCCTCCCTCCCTCCCTCCCTCCTTCCCTCCTTCCTTCCTTCCTTCCTTCCTTCCTTCCTTCCTTCCTTCCTGCCTTCCTTCCTTCCTTCCTTCCTTCTCCTTCTTTGCCTCTTTCCTCCTTTGCTTTTTTTGGTTTGGGGGCTACACCCAGCGTTACCCAGGTCTTATCCCAGCTTTGAGGTCAGGGGTCAATGCGGGTAGCCTTCTTTTACCATTTAACATGGGCTGTGGGAAACTGCATTCTGCAACAGTCCATTTGCCCACTTTAGGCCTCTATATAGCAGTAATTGAAAAGTCATCTAGGGGTGGAGACGGTACTTAAACCTAATTTTTAGGAAATAAAGATCATTTCTTTTGTCCTTTCCAAACGCTACAGGATACTGTTCCACTGCTACAATAGTTCACATCTTCCCAAACATTAAGGAAAATCCACTAGTAGGCCTGATACCTATTAAAAACAGGTACGGTTGGTCTGGTTCTTAGTACTGCATTACATTTACATGACAGAGCCAATGGATTCAATCCCTTTAGATGTATTATGCCAACCGCTGACATGGTGCCAATATAGTATGATATCACATTCCAAAAGGGATATTTAAAACTGTGATCATATATAGATCCAAAAATCCAGCATGTAAGACACTTTCAAATGTCATACTAGAATGATAGTAATCATGTCACCCCATTCTGAGAATGAACCCTGCTCAGAGCAATAAGACACACCGATAGCTCGTGGAATATATTAAACAGCTGTTGTATACAGGTGTCACTGAAGCCTTTTATGTGGGTGTCTCAGGACCTCCTCTCAGCATTCCTCTAAGGTACTATTAATAGCCCCAGTTTTAGATTATCTGGGCAGGGAGGGGGTTTGGGCCATACCCAGATGTGCTAAAGGTTTACTCCTGACTCTGTGCTCAGGCATCACTCCCTGGATGCTCAGAAGATCATAAAAGTCTGGAATCAAGCCTGGGACTTGCTGTACAGCCTCTCTATCCCCGATCGATCTTTTCATAGACAAGAAAACCCAGGGCCAGAAAAGTGAAGTGATCTGCCAGAGGCCACTCAGTTGGCAACTGGCAGAGCTTCATTCACAAGCAGGCCATGTGTATATCTCCTTCAAAAGGAATCTTTTTTTTGTTTGTTTTGTTTCGTTTTTAAATTTATTTATTGAATCACCGTGAGAAAAGTTACAAAGCTTTCAGGTTTAAGTCTCAGTCATACAATGATTAAACACCCATTCCTTCACCAGTGAACATTTTTCACCACCAAGAACCCCAATATACCCCTCTTCCCACCCCTCCTGATGCCTTTGAGGCAGATGATTTCTACTTAACTGTACTGAGAGGCAGATGATTTGTACTCTCTCTACTTTGATTACATTCATTATTTCAACAAAAAATGCACCATTGTTGTTTGGAATTTCCTCCCAAAATTCAGAACTGCTGAAAAGGCATTGTGAAATTATTTGTTTTCTATTGCTGGTTATGCAGACCATACGATGTCGCGGGGCCACTATTGTGGCCGCGCAATTTTGGATTTTTGATATTTTACTAATTAAGTCTGGAGGGATTTCCGCCAAAGGCCATATAATTACAAGATTGGATTGTGTGCTTCTGGGGCTATGGCTGTGCCAGAGAGCCTCTTGTAGGGGGCATCCATTCACATTTCGGCCGAAAGCTACTGAGTTCTGAATTAGGTCTGTGTGCCTCTGGGGCCATGGCCGTGCCATAGAGCCACTTGTGGAGGGCAACTCGTGGCCTTGGTAGGGCGTGAAGTTCTAAAAGAATCTTGGAGGGTTGATGGGTCTTTTCCAATTCCCACCATAAACTAAATCAGCTAGGTGGATGTCCACTGCTGAGTAAGGGGCAGAGCAAGTGTGTGAGAGCCAGTCTCACCCCCCAAAATCTCCAGACAACTCAGCTTCCAAGACCCACTTTCTATTCTGAAGTGGAGAAGGAGACAGCACCTTATTACAGAAGTGGTTGTGAGCCTTCCACACTCTCATGCTGTGTCTTCACTCCACCAAATGTGAAAACTAAAGACCTAGTTCCCCTACTACAGACATGTCTCCATTTGGGGATGGGATCTTACAGGGATGAAGTCAAGAGGAGGCTGTCCGGGTGGGTGCTAATCCTATCCAAGTGGTGGCCTTACAGAGAGAGGGAATGTGGATCCTATCAAGATCCCAGCAAGGCGTGCACAGGAAGCAGGACTATCTGAGGACACAAAGAAAAGGCAGCTATCTGCAAGCCAGGGAGAAACGCATTGGCCTGCACCCTGGTCTGCAATGTCGAGTCTCCAGAGGGTGAAAGATGGTTTCCATCATTTAAGATATTTTGTGTAACATCTATGGTCTCATGTTTTGTGTAACATCTATTATCATTTTTTATAAGAACTACAGATAGTGAATAGGAGTACACTGTAAATGATTAGCATAATAACTGGCTAACAGTATCGGTTTTACTCTAAGTTCAGTTGTGAATATACACACCCAGGCACAATACATATGCAGTCTTTATTTGGGCTTAAAGGACATTTGTTCAAAGGTACCAAAATATATTAAAACAAAACCAGAAAGAATACCTTCTTTCCAATCTTTTGGTAAAATTTTAAATAAATGGTTAATTATGGTTTACTTTTCAAGCTCACAAAGCTGAGTTAAAATCTAAGTTAAAAGTCAGATACTTTGGTGGAGAAATAGTGCAGTGGGTAGGGCATTTGCCTTGCACTTGGTCAACGTGGGTTTGATCCTGGCATCCCATATTGTTCCCTGAGCACTACCAGGAGTGATCCCTTAGCACTGAGCCAGGAATTAGTCTTGTGCACCTTGGGTATGAACGATCGGTTTGAGGCTCTTCATGTTCCCAGAGCGAACAGATGCCATTGGGCTACACTAGCACGCGACAGGGACAAATGGAGACGTTACTGGCACCCGCTCGAGCAAATTGACGACTAACGGGAAGTTAAGTGATTAAGTGATTAAGTGACCTTGGGTATGGCCCCAAAACCAAAATAAATAAATGAATGTGCAGTTTTATTTGGGGGCGGGGGGCAGAAGTCAGGTACTTTGAAGCTAGTGAGACAGTATAGGGGGTGAAGCGCTTACATGCCTCCAAGCAGTTAATATGGGTTCAATCCCCAGGATATTCATGGTCATCTGACCACCACCAAAGTGATCCTTGATCATCAAGCAGGGTATGTCTATCCACCTAAGAAAAGAAAAAGGCACTTTGCATTCTAAGGGTGTGTTAAAATGTTGTGTTACTTTGTAAAGTTCTTTTTCTTCCTGGTTGGTATCAGAACACATGTACTAAGTAAATCTAGGTTGGAAAAGGTTCAACAGCAGAGAAAATGGGACTATGCAAACATAAATCGAAGTAACCAAAACAGCAGTACACAGAAACCTCCCTGAATAAAGCAGTAAGATTAGGGCTGGCATATTAATGGGATCTCAGGGGCCAAGGGCCAGTCACTTGACCTGAACCCTGTGCTAAGTACGGTCATGATGGTATGTAGTGTGATCAGGGAGGAGTGAAGTAAGGCTGGTGTGCACACATCACAGAAGGAGAAAGTGTATGTGTGCTGTGCAGTTAATATTCTGGACTGGAAATGGGTTAACGGGTCCTTCTGACACTCATTTTTTTAAAATCTAGCAAAGATTTAGGCTGCTGTGTGTACTGGATGCATTTCAATACTCCTAAGTCAGCAATTCCAAATTCACTGAGGAGGAGATGACTTGCTCTATTGCATATATTTGCCATATAAACTTCGTTATTTAAGAAGAGAAGGAAAACATTTTGTTGGACTAACAACGGGCATTAGCAGAATCACTTTCACAGGTGGCACCAAAGCTCAAGTCCACTAATCCACAGACTCAGTTTCAGAGGCAGACAAGGTTTTCCTCCAAAAAATTCAGCACAATACGTTTCTCAGCTCACACATTTGCCACGGTGGCCTCACAACCTCAAGGTTCGGTTTCCCTCCTGGTAAGGAAAATGACTTCTGGAGAAGGAAGGGGTGTGAGTGTGGGGAGCAGAGGATGTTGCTTCCCATGGAGCCATGCCTGGAATGGGCGCCAAGGCCACCATAAGGTCTGGCTTCGCTTTGCTTCTCCTCTGAGGCTTGAAGTGCAGCTGAAAGCATGAGGCCCTGCAGATGCCACAGCAAGGGAGCCCCTCCCTCTGGGACCCCAGGGGAGAAAACCATTTCTGATGGCTAACAACTAAGCATTTGCATCCAAAGTGCCAAGCCCAGTTGTCTAAAGCAAGGTGCTAAGAAGTCTAAGAATCTGAGTTTAAGCCTGAATGAGCTAATTAGCTTCACACTGAGAAATCTCCAGCTCAGCTCCATCTCTAGAGCCCCCCTGGGCTAGGAGGAGAGGGAATCTACTGACTCCTGTCAAGCCCAGAACCCCCGGGGAGGTGGGCTGAGCAGATCCAGCTGAGAGGCCCCACCCCTGCGCTCCCCCAGTAAACAGAACCCCTGCTCAGTCTTGAGAGTTCAAAGTGCATCCCTAACATAGCCAAGCAGGATCTTCAATGTTCTAGGCTCGGGGGACGCCCTGTGGTATCCACCACAAATGCCTTCCTTACTCCTTACATTTGCCTTCAAGCAGAAGGGTTCAGCGACTTCACACGGGGCCACATGTGGCAGCTCCACAAACACCACCAGAATGGAGAATGGTCTCGCTTCCATGGTATTTCTCTTGCCCTCCACTCTGCTCAATTTAAGAAACTAGGTGACCAGATGAACTTGGGGGAAGGATGAGAAGAATCGTGGAGATTTTTTGTGCAAAAGTAGTGATTATCTGGTCCATCTTGTAAGGACACTGCATTGTCCCAGGAGTCTGCAGTCTTGGACTGAAAGAACTGCATTTAAAGTAAAGCCCATGGTATAAGGGGTATGGGAAGCTGACTGGGGAATGATGAATTGTTTTATGTTGCATGTGAGTCAGAAAGGAATCCAAGTCAAAGTAGTCCCCCAAAGTATCTTTCTAAGGTGAAGCATTGTACTTAAGTTATGCCCCGTCATACCTTTCTTTTTGTCCTGTGGACAAAGGGATGGATGCATTCGCCAACAATGATTTGGGGGTCATTCTTGCACTCCTGTGTTTGGGGTGAGCTTTAGCATCTTGTCCCCATGTTCCTCATGTGGGGAATGTGCTGCAAGATAGTGGCACTCTCCTGCCAGTGGTAGGGGACTGGAAATGGCAGCCCCCACTTCTCAATGCTGATGGGAGTTGCCTGAGAGAAGCTGCCTCCACAGTCCTTTTTCTTGCCGAGATATGGTGACTCCATCCTGTGATGTTGTGAGGCTGAAATGTAGAAAGAAGAAAATACTCCAGCAGCAGAAACTGACAATTCCAGCAACTTTGGTCTCAGACAGACCAGGGACTAAATTCTAGTTCTTTCAAACATGAATTCCATGAACTTGCATGAGCAACTTCCTTGCTGTTTCCTGTAAGATTCCCAGTTGTCAACACAAGTAAGAGGTAGGTAGGTCGGGGGTGGGGGGTGACATAGCAGGCACTGGGAGGGGGGCCTAAATCTGATGCTAGGCACCACAAAGACTCCAGCCCATTCTGGCTTTGGGCTGTCAACAGGGTAGTTTCTGAGCCCCACTAGCAATTCCCCTCACCCTAAAAACACACAACACGAATAAACTACCCCAGGGTGGGAGTTAAAGGAGATCACGCATGTTACACATGGAGCATGACACACAGTAAGTGCTTGATAATGGGCTGGCTTCATCTGCACACTCATCTGCACACTCAGAGGGATGAAACATACCTGACTGTGGCTGGAGCACAGGTGAGGGTTGGGTGGAGCTGAGGGACTCCTCCCTTCCACGTGGATCCCCATGTCACTTCTCACATAGCACAATGTGAACCTGCATCTCGCATCTCACCAAGCAACACAGCTTCCTGCAAGCTCAGCAGAAGGAAAAGGTCATATTTCCTCCCATCCAGATTCATCTAGCCTTCTCTGGGTCAGCATCCTTTATTCATTCAAAAACCTGTATGAGGTCCAGGAGAGATGATACAGGAGGTAAGCCATATAGAATCAGGTCCGACCCTTGGTACCACCTGGTCCCCTGACATCTCTGGGTACATACAGTGCTGGAAGCCCCCAAGTACCACCAAGGTAGTCCAGACCCCAGCAGCACTGTATCCTTGGTCCGTGCATTGAATTCTGGGCTTGGTTGGTCAACAATCACTGTGAGGGCTCCCCAGGCCTCCTGAGCACCAGTTGAGAGGCTTAAAACAAATAAACACATAAACAAACAAGCTGGTGGCAGAATTTGAGGAAAGAACAATGAAAGACAGTACACGCGGCCTGGCCACAACAGGACAGGGAAGATGGAGATCCAGAGGAGGCTCCCTGAGGAGGTGACAGTGAGCTCGGACCTTATGGGAGTGATAAGACTTCACACAAAGAGAATAAAGGACTAGAAATTTCACAAGGGAGTAAGGAGACACAGTTGAATCCCATTCGCAATAGCAACACCTCAGCGGGAGGTATGTGAGGAGTGATCCAGGTAAAGTTCCCTCCATCTAGAAGCTTCCAGAGATCACTCTCTTGCCCCCCACCCACAGAGCTCTGAGAGCACAAGCACCCGAAAGCAACCTCAAAAGCTTCTCAATATTTACTAGTTTCACAAAAACACTCTCTGCAGGACAGCTGAGGCAGGTCAAACTTGAATTCGTATCATTCAAGTCTCAGAGGTTCTCGCATTAGGAAATGACCCCCAGGGCGACTCACCTATACCAAGTCAGAAAGTAAGAAAAGGGGACTGCAGTAAAGAGAGAGCAACCTCCATGCACCCTTCGACTGACTTTGCCCACAGCCTGTCCCTCCACAGCCCATCCCTAGACTGTCCCTTCCCTGGAATTCAAGCTGTTGGGCGGTAAACAGTTCTCAGTTGTACACTATTGTTCCGGCAGTTAGGAAATACACTCCTATTAGCCCCATTTGCTGGGCCTGGGCAAAGACCACCAAAAAAAAGTATTCCACAGCTAGGCCACTGCTCCTACTCCTTGCTGAGCTGGCCAACATAGGCCTGAGTTCGTGGGTCCATCTTTTGGGGCTGCTCCGGCCTCCCCACGAGCAAACACTGCCTGAGCCCCTGCCCCTGCTTCCTCAGGGAACTGAAAGCAGAGCTCTTCAAAAGCCTGGCACTTGTGCTCCTAGAATTTGCGGTCTAGCAGCAGGGACAAGACATGGAAATGACCTGACCAGGTCAGTCACCATTAGGGAACAATGGTTTGTGGGAGACTGAAGAACTCCTCACTCTAAAACCTCCCCATTTCCTCTGGTCCTCTCAGCAGTCTCTTGCCCGCTGTAGGTCTCAGGAATACACAGCATGCCATGAGACAACCGTGAGGGTGGGGGCGCTCCACTGCCAATCTAAAGCCCATACTGGTCAACACTCAGAGGCCATCCTTCTCACAGGGCAGAGAAAAAGCAAACTCAGACATGGCCCTGGGGGGTGGGGGGGACACCAAAGTGGGTGGCGGGGTCATGTTCCCAGATCTCTGAAAGGTCAACCTGCGGAGCAAGGACTTGCAGGGAGACCAGTGGGGGACTTGGAAGTACGTGCGGCAGAACACCCCTGCCATCTAGAAGCAGCCACGCCTCCCTCAGCCTCCATCTCCTTCTGGCTGGTGGGAAGCGAGTTTCCCTAGGAGGGGGTGGTGGTTCTCAGGTTTGCTGCTGAAAACTGCGTGATGCCCCGGAAGAGGAATGGGCCTTGGAAAGGTCCAGCTTGAGAATTAGAGCAAGAAACAAGGGAGGGGAAACTCCAGCCTTCTCTGAAACTGGGGAGAAAACGAAATTAGGTGAAGACTCTGGCTATGACTCTCACCTAGGAGGACATGCCACGCTGGGCAAAGCTGGGCTTCTGCCACAGCACAGAGGAACGCAGACACTGGGCAAGGACCAAAGGTGCAGTCTAGCAAGAAGACATAGTGGGGAGAAGCCACGGAGAAAACAAGACACACAACATATGTAAACTGATGTCTGGAAACACAGAATTTCCCGTGGGAGCCACAGTCTCTCAAGGACCGACAGGTGAAGAAGGGTGTGGAAGATCAGAATGTGGAGCATTTGAAAAACATAAGAACAAGTCTGATGTGATAAACGGATCTAAGTTGCTGTTCTTAAAGTGAAAATAAGGACTGTTTTTAAAATATGCATAAAATGTTTACCAAAAGTGTATCTGACTACAAAGGACATCTCAATATATTATACAAAGCAGAAATCATCCTCAGCATGTCATTCTCTGGCTATTAAAAAACCAAAAAGTACAACAAACAACTGGAAAGTACGCTCCTCCCTCCATCTTCTCTCCCCCAACTCCACCACTCCCCCCCCCCCCCACAAAAATAGAGCCCCTTATTCTTTTATACTCTTTTCAAAGAAACTCTTTGGTAATAAAAGAATAAAAGTGTAAAACTGTGCACGATCAATCACAAAAGACAATGTAAGTAACATACACACATACCACTGGCCACAGCCAAGCCAGACTTTAGAGGATAGTTTATAGCTTATAATATTTATTAAAAATCAAGAGAGAGAGAACAAACTAGGAAGCCAGCCAAAAGATTCAGGGAAAACGCCAAGCACATAAACTAAAACAAAATAAAAGGAGGAATTAAGATGAAAGGGAACTCCAACAACTAAGCAGGAGCACATTAACAGAAGAAAAATCTTATTTCAATGAAAATATGACGGAGATAAAACTCTGGCACGCCAGACAAAGAGCATGGAAAGCAAATTAAATCACATTTGGATTAAGAAAACAGGGCGCTGGGGAGAGAGCTCAAAAAGCTTAAGAGCACGCTTTGCATGTGGGAGGCCCAGATTCGATCCCTGGCACCACACAGTTCCCAGACCACCATCAGCAGTGACCCCCCCCCCCCCAGTCACCTACATTGGGAGTAGCCCGTGGATATGGGTATGTCCCCAAACTTCCCTCCCCAAAGAAAGTAGGTATAGGAAAGCTTTTAAAATTAAAAAAAAAAACATTTTGTAGGACTTTACAGTGATAAATTTTTAAGCCTAGGTGAAATAAATCACTTTAGTACAAAATCTTTAGAAAATAATAAAATTTCTACTCTTCTCCCAGAACAAGGTATGTGCTTATTCACTTATTCAACAAATATCTGTTAGTCATTATTCTGAAATATCATTTAAAAAGATCAAGATTAGAAAGATATTCACCCTACCCTTAAATTAATCTATCAATTCAACCATTTGTTTTCCTGGTGGAATTTTCAAAAGAACTCAAACATCACCTGGAAAACCAAATATACAAGAAGCTAAAGTATCTTTCGATAAAAGTACTGCCTACATAGAGAACAAAATATAAACATTTCTAGAGTCACAACTGTGCAGTGTATGCCCTGCAAGACAAATTGCTCAGAGTCTAACCAGTCTGGATAAACAGGGGTAGAAAAATAAGAATCAAGTGGAAAATTTTCACTCTTCTCCTTTGTATTGTTTTTTGATTGTTGCTGCAACAAATCATTGCAAGCTTGGTAGCTGAAACAACACCAATTTATTATTTGATAGTTCTGTCCGAATTGGGTATCACTGGTCAAAAATGGAGGGCTTTGCAGAGCGGAATTTTTTTATGGAGTCTGTAGAGGAACGCCTATTCTCTGGCCTTTTCCAGGGTCAAGTGGCTACCTACGATGCTTGGCCCTGGGCTTCCTTCCTTCCCCTGCAAAGCAGCCAATCAGCAAGCTCAGCCGTGTCATTCTCAAGCCGTGGTCCTTCTCCTGGCGACCCTCTGCCTCCCTCTTCCTTCCCATTTATGAACCCTTCATGACACCCCAATGATCCAGGATAATCTCCTTATTTTAAGGCAGTAGCTTTGTGACTTTAATTCTATCTGCAACCTTAGTTCCCCTTTTCCATATAATGAGACACAGCCACTAAGGTAAAGGCCCTCCCGTTGATCATCGATTTGCTCGAGCGGGTCCAGTAACGTCTCCATTGGAGACTTTGTTGTTACTGTGTTTGACATATCAAATACGTCACGGGGAGCTTGCCAGGCTCGGCCGTGCGGGCGAGATACTCTCAGTAGCTTGCCGGGCTCTCTGAGGGGGCGGAGGAATCGAACTCGGGTCGGCCATGTTGGCTGCTTGCAAGGCAAACGCCCTACCGCTGTGCTATCGCTCCAGCCCTAGTTCTGAGAATTAGGATGTGGATAATTGTTTACTACTACTTCATAGCTGCTAACATATTCACATTTGTTACCATAAATATGCTAACACTTTATAAGGGAAGATAAGAGTACCTGAAGAAAGCATATTTTAACTTGAAAGGTTCAAACATTTTTATACCTTTATTTAAAAAAAATCCAAGTGTTATGTTGCAAGATTAGACAAATGAAACATATCAAAGAGCTGGCAAAGAGAGACAGACAGAGGTGGTTGAGTATAGCCTTAGACAACGGTCATATTTCATACCAATGGAGAAAAAAAGCACTGGTTTTGAAAAGTAATCTGCGGACGTTACTGAAAATAGAAAGGTGTGATCTTTATCTCATACCATCTCCAAAATAAATCTCCCATGGGTTAAAGAGCGAAACTTCAAAAAAAATTTTTTTTGAATGATAGCAGAAAAGGCCCTCCCGTTGATCGTCGATTTGCTCGAGCGGGCCCAGTAACGTCTCCATTGGAGACTTTTGTTGTTACTGATAGCAGAAAGCAAAGGTAAACACAGTTGTACATCTTTGAGTAGTGAGAGGTTTCACAACACCTGAATTCATAAAGAAAACTTGATCATAATAAAAAAAAAAGTGAAAATACAAGCAACAGGCTTTAGGAAAAAATTAACTTAAGTATAAGAAAGAATCAATAGGCACTAACAACAGAGTTATCTTGTAACTTAATCAGTTGACAGCACTAAGGAAAATGAGCATTAGACATAAACAGGCCACTTCTCAGAAGAAATGCTTTGGCAATACATTTATAAAACAAAATTCTAAGCAGGAAACACAAATTACAGAAGTAAACCAAGCTACTTCTGCAAGTGTACTGTATTGGTTAAGAATTCAAATTCTAGGGGGCTGGAGTGATAATACAGTAAATAGGTGACCTGCCGTGCATGTGGGCAACCCCGGTTCTATCCCCGGTATCCCATATGGTCCCCTGAATACTACCAGGAATAATTACTGAGTGCCGAGCCAGGACTAACCCCTTGAGCATAGCTGGGTGTGAACCAAAATAGCCAAAAAAAAAAAAAAAGGAATTATAATTTCAGTGTGTGCCGAATATCCTAGGTTGAAAGCCTGGCTCTGCTACAGAAGGTTCTATCTTTCAACATTCTAAAGCATTTACATGTGTTAACATAAATATGTAGCACTTCTGTAATGTAAGATTAATAGAACATGTTAGAAATTATATTTAAAATCTTTAAACTTTTAGGAGTTGGAGCCACAGTAGAGCAGGAATGATGCTTGCCTTGTATGTGGCTGACCTGTGTTTGATCCCCAGTACTGCATATGATCCCCTAAGTACCGCCAAGTTTTTCAGTGCAGAGCCCTGAAAACAGATTCAATAGTAAGTCTTGAGCACCCCACCACCACCACCACCACACATATCAAAATAATTTTTAACTTACCGCTGTAGAGATAGTGCAGCAGGGAGGGTGCTTGTCTTGCACACAGCTGAACGGGTTCAATCCCCAACACCCCAGATGGTTTCCTGAGCAACACCAGGAGTGATCCTGGAACACTGAGCCAGGAGGGAGTAAGCGCTGGACACCACTGGATGGGAGGCATGAAAACCTAAACAAACCAACAAAAGAACTCAAACTTGCTATTATGTTATAATGATAAAAACAATTGACTTAATCAACCTTGGGACAGCTACTTAGGCTCTCTGCCTCAGTTTCTCTAGAGGGGCAGGAACTCTTTCTTGTAAAGGCGGAATGAAATCATCTATGTAAAGTGCTTCGGAAAAGGCCTGCTGCAGAATGAAAGATCAGTAAAAGAAAGCCCAGTCTTTTATTATGATGAGTACGGAAAGATGTTCACACAGGTGCTATAAATATACATTTACAGACACTTTGTTCACTGTAATGTTATTTGCCTTCTCAAAATATAAAGACGAGGGATGGAGAAATAATAGGTAAGGTGCTTGTCTTCTACACAGCCCACCCGGGTTCGATCCCCGGCACTACAACTACATATGGTTCCTCAAGCCCAGCAGGGGTGCTCCCTGAGCACAAAGACAGGAGTAGGTTCTAAGTACAACCAGATGTGGCCCCCAAACAAACAAAAAATAATAATCTCAAGATAACTTTAAATAGTATCAAGAGGCAAGAAATGAAGAAATTTTATGCTTCAAAATTTGGAATAATTGACTATTACAAAGAAAGGAGGAAGGTCTGGGTATCACTATAGGAAGATGCTAATGACAAATGAAGTTGTGTAATAGGACACAGCCCAGATTTAGGCAGAGTGATACAAATTATATTCTATACTATATATACACACATACACAAGTGTGTATGTGTATATATATATATACTCTATATATTATATGCACACCAGTATGTCTCTACATGTGCACATGTGTACAGAAATATTATGCATAGTTGATGTATATCAGGGAGATATGCAGAAAGGATGTAAGATAAAAGTTTATCAAATAAACTCCAACTTTTTTCCTTTTTTCTTATAGAGCAAGTATGTTTTGGACTGGGGAGATAGTTCCAAGGGCTGGAGTGCATTCTTTGGAATGCAGCAGGAGGCCTGGGTTCCATCCCTGGCATCCCATGGTCCCCCAAACAGTGCCAGGAGTGATCCCCAAACACTGCTGTTAAGTCTCCTTCACTCCTCAAAGGAAGCACGTACTGTTCTAAAATTTACAAAATAGAAATCATCATCAGTGACAAGGGTAAGCAGAAGAAAACTATGAAATCAGTTTGCCCTATCACTTGTTTTTTTAAGAAAATACAAAATGACTGGCAAAGACATTAGTCTAGTTCTGCTTTAAAGAACGTCAGTCTGGCTGTGATTTTACAAATATTTTGAACAAGGGCTAAAAATGTCAAAGCCATTCATCTTTGAAGGACAAACATTTTATAATAGTGTCCATTAATTGTTTCCATTGTCCATACTATTTTGTAAGTTTTACATCCCCAGGAAAAGCATGTTGGCAAATTTCAAACCATGACCTTCAATATTACTTAGATGACATAAACAAATGAAAATAAGGCCAACCAAAGTAAGTTGTGTTTATCAACCTGACTCTCTCTTAAAATGAGAAATGAAGTCAAATGCTCTTTAATACTATTTATTAGTGAAGTAATATAATACATTTTGACAAGTTGAACAGTTGTAACAGGCGGCTGTTAAAGTCTCTACAGGGCCTATTTTGAATGAAAACAGGAGTGAGAGACAGCTCTATAACTGGGTTTTAAGAGCAGCTCAGCCATCAACTCTATCCTAACCAAGTACTTTTATCCAGTTAATTTACGAAGGGAATCCCTTAGGGTCTCCAGCCGTCTACCACTGCAGCTCATTAGAGCCCGATATCCAACTTTTTTCATTGTAACACTGCAAGCATTTATGCTTAAAATGTAATTAAACTTAAAACAAACAAGATCTTTATTCCCTGACAGTCCCGCTATTTTTAAATTGACAGAGGCATGAACTTATATAGGATTATTTAGAAAGCACTATACATTTCATCTACTTATGGCAAGACATTTGCCCAACTGTTCATCTTGCATGCAATTAGAAATCTAAATACTTAGGTAACGGCTTTCTATTGGGAATTAAACTTGCAGATCTCTTACAAACGAGTAATGTGGTAAGACTTGCTGTCCAATGAGGTGTCTTATTGAAATATCCCAGGCCGTTTCACTTGTCACAGCTGTCGTTTCAGCCGCTTGCACTCACAGTGTATAGCTTTCATTACGAAAATAGAAATTTGTGTCCTAAGTGCTGTTACATTACTAATGCTAAATATTTAATTCCCCGGGGTTCCAATTATGGTTGAGCACTGGCAACACTGATTCTACTTTTTAATAACAACTGTAAAAGCAATTTGAGCATTTTTCAATTAATTAAATACATAGTGAACGAGTAACCTCTTGTCATTTTGCCCTCCAGGACCTGAGCTAATTGGTGTAGAATAAAATGTTTTGAAAATTAACTGATATTCCGGTCTGCACACTGTTATGCCATTAAATTATAGTTTTGCAAAATGAAGTTTGTCTTCTAATAGTTACACTCAATAGTCTGCGGCTATAGAGAGTACCTGGGCTTTATGTACTTAACTATACCCCTAATTAGAACAGAGTTGAAAATCGCATGCCAGTTTCTCTAAACACCAGTCAATACCAATAATACTTTGCGTTGTTCACAGATAGAGGCAGCGAATTTCAACAGAAGCCAGTTTCCCAGAATTCATTAAGTGTGCTCAGAAGCCCACTTAGACATTAAAAAAAAATTGGCTCCTGAGAGTTTGTATCGTTAATTATATTCACACAAAAAAGTTCAAAAATAAACTTTGAGATTTCTTTCACAAGATGATGTTGCCAATACAATGTCTGGGGAAACCTTCCATTTTAAACACATTGGTGGAGTTTCTCCTTCGGCCGCAGAACAATGTCATAAATAAGCCTTAGATTGTTTTTTCAGCTTTAGAAGTATGGTACGGATGAATCATAAAAGCAGATGCCATTTACCCACATTTAAAAATGAACCTTTTTCTGCAGTGCAGTGAAATCTGATTAAAGAGACCATCTCCTTGTAGAAAAACGTCTCTGACAGGTGTTCTTCAGTGCTGACTCTTGATTGGCCATAATCTAAAATCCATGCTCCGAAAGTGGATGCCTGTTCGGCAGCTGTCTCTCTCGAAGAGATGATCCCCTAAACAGGTTTCACTGAATTAGGAGTCTCGGCAAAAGGACTATGGATCATGAATAAGACACAGCAAGTGAAATGAATCACTCTGGGAGGGGGGGAAACTAAGGAAAATTCAATCATTTCCATACCAATTTGGAAGGTTTAAATTTTTAATATTTCTAAGATGTTATTAACATCTTGCGAAAAGAGCTTTTATTACTGATTAACTTGACAGTACTTTTTAAAACAAGTGAGGATCTAAAATTTCTGGGGTGTGTGTGTTTGTTGTGTGTGTGTGTGTGTGTGTGTGTGTGTGTGTGTGTGTGCATGTGTGTGCATGCGCTTTCAAAGCTATACTGGAGAAAGAGAATATCTTAAGACAGTGATGTTGGGTTGATTTCTTAGACAGCACTTGCCAGTCCATTAGCAATTATGTCTCCACACATATAAACGAAAAAGAAAGAAATTTAAGATTTATTTCAATATTATTCCATATGGAAAATAAGATCAGAGGCCTTAAAAAAATTGATTTAATACAGCCTATCATTAAAAATTCCTAAAACAAAAAAGCCAAATGATTCGCAGGTGACATATTAAATCCAATGATGCAAATTATTTTTGCCAAAAGCTATTTTGTTTCCAGACAAAAGAACAGCTGTATTTTAAAATCTGCAAGTAAAAGTAAAGTACATGTGGGCTGCAGAACTGGGACAGAGGGAAAGGCATTCGCCTCACATGCAACTGCAGTGGCCATGATCCGGGTTCAAATCCCCTGAATACCACTAGGTATGGCCCCCGAAATAATGGCAAACTGCCTTAAAAACACAATTATATGCAAGTAATTTGGATACTAGTACAGACTTGCTTGTAATAAGAAATGGAAGGTCAGAGAAATAGTGCAGGGGTACAAGAGCTTGTGTTGCACGTGGCCAGCTCTGGTTCAATCCCCAGCTCTGTATATGATCCTCTGAGCACCTCCAGGAGTGATCCCTAAGCACAGAGATAGAGACAAGCCCTGAGTACTGCTGGGCTAAATGGGAGGGAGGAAGGAAGGGAGGAAGGAAGGGAGGGACGGAGGGAGGGAGGGAGGGAGGGAGTAAATTATCCCTAAACATTCAAGCACCTAATTTTGAAAAACAATTTAATTAATGCACTACTACTATGTCTACTAATATGTGTCCCAAATCAAACTTGGTTCTCTAAATATATTGGACACAGTTATCTACATAATAATTAAAGGCACTATACTTAGACCCAGGCACTGCAAATGGTTCCCCAGTCTTTACTCGGAGCAGGAGGATCACAGGAATGGATGATGACAGACTTTTTCCTCAGAACAGTTTGTATATCAGTACCCGTCCTCTCGCTCTGGGTAGTCTGACACTAACTACATTCACTCCTTGGGGTTGGCAGCCCCAATCTGCTTCTATTATTCATCAAAATGGTTAGAAGATAGAGGGGGACTCACCGGCCTGGGAAGGAGAGGAGCTGGGCTCAATCCTGACAGCAGCACCAGGGCTATTAGGACTTTGGGCATGTCATGGGATATGTCTGCACCTACTCGCTTCTGGGCCTCACCCAGGGACAAATCATCCAGGGCATTCTGAAAATCTAGTGACAACACCCCGGAGAAGCTGGGAACCACCACAGATATGGAAGGCATCGCAGACTTCTAGCTAACATTCATCTACCCACATTTAACAAAGCACGTGTCAATGTTAGTGCACAAAATGTCTAAGAGAAAATATGCATGATAATGTGAGCTTGCCTTGTGTGCCACTCACCTGGGTTTGATCTCCAGCAGCCCATATTACCCATGAGTACCACCAGGGTGCCAACCCAGGATTAACCCCTCAGCATCACTGGGTGTGGCCCCAAAACAAGACAAAGCAAAAAGAAAATTAGAATTGTTATAGACTCCGGCCTCCTGGAGCGATAGCATAGCGGGTAGGGCGTTTGCCTTGCAAGCAGCCAACATGGCCGACCCGAGTTCGATTCCTCCGCCCCTCTTGGAGAGCTCGGCAAGCTACTGAGAGTATCTCGCCCGCATGGTAAAGCCTGGCAAGCTACCCGTGACGTATTCGATATGCCAAACACAGCAACAATAGTCACAATGGAGATGTTACTGGGCCTGCTCAAGCAAATCAATGAACAACAGGAGGACAGTGACAGTGACAGCCCTGCCCCCAAGACAGAATCAGGAGGAAAAGAAAAATATGAACAAGCAAGAATTGTTATAGACTCAAGTAGTGATGTGTTCCAGAATTAAGGTTTTAGCTTTAGCACCAAGTAATCACAAGCCAAAAAGAACATACATTTTATAATTTACAAAAATGGAAAAGAGAAGCAATAAGATTTTTTATCTTTATTTTGGGTTGGAGTGATAGCACAGTGGGTAGGGAATTTGCCTTGCACGTGGCTGACCCACCGACCCGAGTTAGATTCCTCCGCCCCTCTCAGAGAGCCCAGCAAGCTACCGAGAGTATCTCGCCCACAAGGCAAAAGCCTGGCAAGCTACCCGTGACATATTCAATATGACAAACACAGTGACAACAAGTCTCACAATGGAGATGTTACTGGACCCGCTAGAGCAAATCAATGAACAACGGGAGGACAATGCTGCAGTGCTACAGTGCTATATTTATTTTATTTATTTATTTTTAGTCGAATCACAATGAGATAGTTACAAGGCTTTCATGTTTGAGTATCAGTCATACAATGATCGAACACCCATCCCTCCATCAGTGCACATTCTCCACCATCAATGTCCCCAGTATATTCGCCCCCTTTCCAAACCTCCCCCTGTCTCTATGGCAGACAACTTTCCTAATATTCTCTCTCTACATTGGGGCATTATGGTTTGCAAAATAAATACTGAGAGGCCATTATATTTAGTCCTTTATCTACTTTTCAGCACACGTCTCCCATCCTGAATGATTTCTCCAACCATTCATTGACTTAATGATCCCTTCTCTATTCCAGCTGCCTTCTTCCCCAGCTCATGAGACAGGCTTCCAACTATGGAGCAATCTTCCTGTCCCTTGTGTCTACTGTCCTTGGGTGTCAGTCTCATATTATGTTATTTCATATTCCACAAGTGAGTGCAGTCACTCTATGTCTGTCCCTCTCTCTCTGACTCATTTCATTTAGCATGATACTCCTCATGACCATCCACTTATAAGCAAATTTCATGACTTCATTTCTCCTAACAGCTGCATAGCATTCCATTGTGTAGATTTACCAAAGTTTCTTTAACCAGTCGTCTGTTCTCAGGTACTCGGGTTGTTTCCAGATTCTAGCTATTGTGAACAGTATGAGAAGCAATAAGATTTAGCACTGTCACTGTAGCACTGTCCTCCCATTGTTCATCAATTTGCTCAAGCAGGCACCAGTAACATCTTCATTGTGAGACTTGTTGTTACTGTGTTTGGCATATCGAATATGCCATGGGGAGCTTGCCAGGCTCTGCTGTGCAGGTGGGATAATCTCGGTAGCTTGCTGGGCTCTCCAAGAGGGACAGAGGAATCGAAACTGTGTTGGCCACATTCAAGGCAAACGCCCTACCCGCTGTGCTATCGCTCCAGCCCATAATAAGATTCTAAAAAAAAAAAGGTGAGTAGAGGAATTAAGAGGATATTAGCACAAGATAGGCACTGTTTAATATACTATAAATTTAAAACAGACCTGAAATAAGACTGATTTTCTCTTCTAAGAATGTCCATCTGACTGACTTTTTCTCTGTTACAAACCCATAGCTCCCTACCTGGCTATATCAGCTTCTGTAGAGCCACTGGAAGGAGGCAATCTTGTGGAGGCGAGAGGCCATGGAATTGCTCCACTGTATCACATTCACACCCCCAACCCCAACTGACTGGAACACACAGAGAACCCACATAGGAATGTGAATACGGGTTTGCAGGTGGCTATCCCTCACTGGCTGCAGTACCTGGTCTTGGGGCACAAAAGCAGAAAGGCGACAATGTGAAAGACATATCCAGCTCATAGCAACTGATGAAACGGGACTGGATAGGAAATATCAAAAAATATAAAAAAAAACAAAAGTAAGTAAAATACAAATGACATGACTATGTCCATTAATGAGAGTCAGGTTATACGTTTAATGTGTGTGACTGTGTCATAAAGCGCAATTCTCACCAATGTCTATTATTATTATCAAAATTCAATCTGACTTGAGAGACTGTTTCCAAAACAGGGTGGCTAGGTATGATCCACTTTAAAAGGATTGCCATCACAAATAGTTAATGCTAAATCTCAAAACTTGGCTCTCTTGTCCAACCCACTCTCGAAGGGTTCCAGATTATTGTGGTTTCACTGCAGTTAGATAGTTTTATGGTTAATGTATTGTGGTATAAATAAATACAGCTTAGTCTGAATGTCTCCACTGAAAATATGTATGTCATAAAATGACTACATAGGTCAATAGCCAAGTCCAAAGTAAATAATTCATTAGAATAAGATAAAAATTGATGAATTTAAATGGACTTTCAAGATGAAAAAATTAAAATATCTAAAGACAACCTATGAGAAGGATGAGGCAGCTAGCTTATACAATTTTGAACAAATTCTAAATATCACATTTTTATTTGTGAGAAGTAGCTGTAGGAAAACTCCCCTGGCTTAAGGATAATCTAGCAAGAGCTCCTCGCTTCTCCCTCTGTTTTACAACATATGAGAGAAATGGAGGTGCAGTAAGTTACTGTTGAATGGAAATATGATTCACAGGTGGTTCTTAGGTCATCTAAATCAGGAGTATCCACAACTTTTTATGGGGGTGTTTGGACACTAAAGACACAAGGAGGGAAGTAAAAGCCAAGGACACTGCTACGTGAAAGGATGCCTCACCTCTGACAGAGCACCTGGGCTCAAGGAGCATCCACCATCCAAAGCCAGGAAGGCCTCCCAGAAGGTGTTCAGAGATGGGTGGGCTTCCATCAGACAAGAGTGAGAGGAAGGAGGGCCTTGATGACAGAAGAGGCTGTGATACGGCAAGGACATGGCAGTGCATGCAGTGGTCTCCTGGGAAAGCAGTCATGGAGAGCAGGGTGTCTGGTAGAATGGAAGAATCTGGAAGAATCCATCGATTCTTACAAAGTGGCCATGTAAGGTGCTGGACAGAAGGGGTCTATAAGGACTTAAACAAGAATGTGATGTTAGCAGACCTCAGGTTTAGGAAGAACACTCTATCAGAAGGGACCAGGTCACTGTGCGTGGGGTGTGTCCATACTCCCTCAGTACCCTCACCAAGGCCACTCCTCAAACCCTGAAGCTTCTCTCTAAACAGGTGGTTTGATGACTTCCCTTGGTGCTCAGGGCACCTTCTGGTAAACCTGTGATAGCTTCCACTCCAAATCAGCATTTTTCTCATTTGTTCCCTGGCTCTTGCTTCCTTCACTGCAGTGAAATGTGATGTTTTCTTTTTAATTCCCAGCCTTGTGAAGACCAATACTCTGTCACATACAAAATCATGAACTTGGCTGTCATGGTAGTGTCAAACTACTATGCAAGTTCCCAAATGCTGTCTCCTATTTGTGGTATATCATATTGTCTAAGGCTGATAAAAAATATTTGTGGACTACAAGTTCCCACTCAAACAAGTACACTTAGAAGCTGCCATTCTACCCTCACCACAAGTAACAAGCTCAGCAAAGTAAAAAATAAACCAATCTTGTTAGATCCATAAGAGATGTGAGCTTCTAGGGCAAACTACTGATCCTAAAATTGGAGAGACAGACGGGTGAACACAGAAACTACAACTTACAGAGCAGAAATTCACAAACAGAAACCTCACAGGAACCAATGTTAAGGTAAGAGAATCTAAACTGTAATAGATGAATTGCTGGAGGCTCAGAATAGACAATTCTTAGAGTAAATGCCTCCGTGGGGACCCAGTAATAGTAAGTTCCCCACACTTTTGCAAGTTTTACCTCCAGGAGGTCAACCAGGTTCTCAGAGTGAGTATCAGAAAGAAAAAAAAATGCCTCATGCTTCATGCTTCTGGCAGGAGGTAGGGAAAGGAAATCTCTTTGAAACCTGCCAGAGCATTCTGTTCTTCTTAATATCTGGCCCTGGGAGGAACTATTTTAATAGAGACTAACCTGCTAGGGTTTTATCAGAGTCCAGCTGACCAGGGGGAAAGGAACTGCCCTCTTCCACTTGACTTTAGCCTTCCACAGGGTAGAAGGAGAATGCACTAGTTCAGCCGACTCAAGCTACATCAGGTCCCTTTAGGGGAAGGGACATCGAGACACACTTGTAAAGTTCAGGAAAGAGCTCTTGGTCCACAGAATGCGCCATGTCTCCCTGTCCGTGCCTTATTACCACATTATTAAAGGTCCATTTAGTTCAACAGTTCTTGACTCTGTACATCATAGCTGGTAATTTAAAAAAATGACAGGGTATAATAATAAAAGGCAAACACACACAATTTGGAGGGGAAAAGGTACAACTAGAACTAGAACTAGACATATCAGAGATGTTGGAGTTAACATAATGGGAATTTTAAAAAAATTATAATCAATATGTTCAGAATTCTAGAGGATAAAGTAGGCAGCTTGCAAGAACAAGTAAATAAAGTAAGAAAAGAGTTGGAAATTCAAAAAAAGAGTTTCTTTCTTTGAAAAGCATTGTAATAGAAATAAATCTGATGGCCTTATTAATAGATTGGACAGAACAAGGATAGGGCATGAAGATAATGTGAGAGAAATATCCAAAACTGAATTTAAAAAATTACTGAAAAAATTGAATGGAATCTCCAAGAACTCTGGGACAACTATAGAAGTTGTACATATTCATAGTAATACCAGTGAGAATACCAGATAGAGGAGAGGCAAAATATTTAAAGCATAATGACCAAGAATTTCCCCCAAATTAATGTCAGATATTGAACCACAGAGCCAGAAAACTTGGGGAATAAGCAAGATAAATGATAAACATATAAAAACAATCAAAGTGCACCAGGGCATATAATAATTAAATGGTAAAAAATCAAAGCTAGAGGAAAATTCCTGAAAGAAGTTAAGATAGTATAGTGAGTTGAGCATGGTCTTATGGCAGACCCTGTTTTGATAAAGTTACCACATATGATACCCTGTGCACTGCCAGGAGTGATTCATGGGCACAGAGTCAGGCTGAAGCCCTGGACACCACCAGGTATGGCCCCAATCAAAATAATAATAATAATAATAACAATAATTAATATTGTTAACAATAATTACTATTAATTATTATCCTTCAAAAGCAATGCACCTTAAGAAGTTTGAGGCAAAAATTGAGGTGATTTGCTGTCAGTGAGCTTACTTTGCAAAAATCTTAAAAGCTTTTTTAGTGAAAGGAAATGGTATACACCAAAAGTTTATATCTATATAAAGAAATGAAATACACTGGTAAAGAATTAAGTGAGAGTTAAGGTAGAGGGGCAGAATGACAGTACAGTGGGTTGGGCACATGCCTTGTTGTGGCTGACCCAGGTTTATTCCCAGCAACCCATATGGTCCCCAGAGCACTGCCAAGAGTAATTCCTGAGTGCAGAACCAAGAGTAAGTCCTGAATATCACCAGGTGTGGTACACACACACACACACACACACATACTCACGAAGTGAAAGTAAGATATTTTTAAACTTTTATTTTTAAAAAAATTAGGAGTCACATTTTATGCGCAGGGGTCTCAAGGACACTCCCAGATATGCTTGGCTCTACAGAGCTTGGGCCTGACAGTGCTCAGATGTCACCAGAACTATATCTTGGGAGTTACCAAGGTCCCACTTAGTGTTGCTTAAAGGGCCAAGAGGTGCCAGGGACTGAGCTCAGGACCTTGCACAAGCTAGGTGAGTGCTCTACCACTTAACCTATAGTCACGGCCCCTATTTTTCTCTTCTTATTTGATATAAGAAGATTTCTGATGATAATTTGTTCAAGGTAATAATAGGAACAATGAATTCTATTATGTTTGTGTTACTGCACATATATATATGTATATGTGCATCTATATATGTGTGTGTAATTTTAAAATGAATAAAAACAGTGATACTAGGAATTGGCAGGAATAATTAAGGTTACTTAGTAATTACAAGGTACTTGTACTACCCATGAGTCAGCCTAGTGTTTGTTGAAAGAGGGTGTGGATTAGAGTACATGTATATTGCAAACCCTAGAACCATTACTAAAAAAAAATCACTAAAGAAATCATAAAATAAAAAGTATACTGTTATGTTAAGGAGAAAGGAGAAAATAAAATTATACAAAATGGTTAAAACCACATAAGGCAAAAAAGAGTGAAGATAAAAATCGGAAAAGAACAAGGGTAATAAATATGAAAATAGTGATAAATGTGACATGACAGTAATCCCAATTATGTCAATAATCACTCTGAACATTAATGGATTAAATATACCAATTAAAACAAATTATCAAAGTGGGCTGAAAAAAAGTACATGCTGTATATAAGAAACACATATTACATGTTAAGACATATATGTAAATATATATAAATTAAAAGTAAGTGAATAAGGATGTACCAGGTGAATACTGATCAAAACTAAGTAAAAATATCTCTCCCACCAAAAAAAGCCAAAGAAATCCTTGGGGCAAAGAAAATGAGTGGCCTCACTTCTCCCAACTTCAAACTGCACTACAAAGCAATAATAATTAAAACAGCATGGTACTAGAATAAATACAGACTCTCAGATCAATGGAACAGAATTGAAAATTTAGAGTCAGATCCTCAGGTATATAGTCAGTCAATATTGGATTAAGGAGCAAAAAATAATTGAGGTGGAGAAAGGAAATACTCTTCAACAAGTGGTTCTGGGAAAACTGGTCAGCAACATGCAAAAAATAATGAAGGAAGGCCTTTTTCTAACACCTTGCACAAAAGCCAAATTCAAATAAATTAAGGACATTGGTATTAGACCTACATCTATTAGGTGGATAGAGGAAATTATAGGAATAACTCACTATAACATTGAAGCTAGAAGCATCTTTAAGGATGAAACACCACTGACTAAGCAGAAACAAAGATAAACAAATGTGACTACATTAAATTAAGAAGACTTGCACCTCAAAGGAAATGAGTATCAGAATATAAAGACAGCCAATTATTAGCCCACCATTCATCCAATAAATGAATAATATCCAAGATATATAAAGCACTGATAATATTTAACCCCATCAAAAAATGGGAAGAAGAGAACAGAAACTTGCTCAAAGAAGTAATACAAATGGCCAAAATGCATATGAAAAAGTAGACTATAGACCAAACAGGATGGCCACTCAATACCTCTATTGCAAACTACAAGACCCTGAAGGAAAGAGTGAGCAAAAGGGAATGCCCTACCACAGAGGTGGGGTGGGGTGGGGAGGGATGGGGTGTGGGGGTTGGATGGCGACTAGGATCATTGGTGATGGGGAATGGGCACTGATGGAGGGATGGGTACTTGATCATTGTATAACTGAAACCCAAGCACAAAAGTTTGTAAGTCTACAACTATACCTCATGGTGTTTCACTAATAAAAAAAATAATAAAAATTCTAAATCATCAGGGAAATGCAAATAAAAACAAAAATGACTGGCATTCATCACAAAGAATCACCACCAATGGCTGAATAAATATCAGTCTTCTACATTAAGAGAAAAAAAAAAGAATCACAACCATCAACAATGTTGGCATGGTGCTGGGGCAAGGGGACCCTCATTCACTGCTTGTGGAATTGTCAACTGCTCCAGCCTTTTTGGAAGACAATATGGACATTGATTAAACAAACTATGAATTGAGCTTCAATGTGAACCAGAAACTCCACTTCAGGGAATAAATCCCAAGTGCCCCAAAATGCAATGCACAAAAGACTCTACACTCCTATGCTTATTGCAACACTAGTCACAATATTAAAGATCTGGAAATAGCCCATGTGCCCAGATGACTGGATACAGCAGCTTTGGTACATATACACAATGGGATGCTACTTGGCCATAAGAAAAGATTAAATCATCAATTTGCTTCCACATGGGTGGATCTGGAGAATATCGTGCTAAGTAAAATGAAATCAGAGGGAGACGGACAGACACAGAATCCTTTCACACATATGCAGGATATATAGAAACATAGTAGGGGAAAACCCAAAGCTGAAAGGCAAGAGAAACAAAGACCCGGGCAACTGGTTCTTAGTAGGAAGCTGGCTCCTGGAGAGGGTGGAAGAACAGAGATAAGTCAGGGAATGGATCACTATGACAAGGATAGGTCAGTCACTCTGGATGTGGACTAGGTGCAGAAAAAACGTCAAAGTGCTAGGCATGATACCCCATTAGTAATATTACTGTGACCCAATGCCAGAAAGAGGGGATGGAGGAAAAAGAAAAAGAAAAAGTGCCTGCTATTAGAGACAGATTCAGGTGCTAGAGGGAAACTGGGGACTGGCAGAGGGAAATGAACACTGGCGATTGGATTGGTGCTGGAACACAGTACACCTGAAACTCCGTCATAAAGAATAACTTTGTAACTCTGTGATTCGTGGTGATTCAATTAAAAAAAAACTTTAAAAAATAAAATAAAATAAAGCAGAAATAACTATTAATTAGATAGAATAGACTTCAATGCAAAAGCAAAGATAGTAATCACAGGGAAATGGGGCACTCATAAAACTGTGGGCTCGGTTCTCCAAGAAAATATAATCATCCCTAAAATAAGAATCAGAAATAAATCTACAAAAATAGAGTTAATTAGTCTTTGACAAGGGAGTAAAGACAATACAATGGAGCAGAGAGGGTCTTTTCCAACAAATGGTGTGGGACAAGTAGATATCCATAAGCAAAAAAAAAAAAAAGTCTAGACATAGACTTTATTCCATCATTAAAAAAAATAAATAAATCCTTGAAAATTGGTCAGAGACCTAAATGTAAAGCACACACCAAACTCCAACAAGATAAAAAGGAGATTTATCTAGGAAAAAAATTAAACCCATGATTTAACCTTGACTTTTCACAAACCACCAAAAGTATGATGTGCAAGAGAAAGAATTAATAAAATGGATTTCATTAAAATTTTAAATTTCAGGGCTGGAGCAATAGCACAGCATGTAGGGTTGCACGCAGCCAACCCGGGTTCAATTCCCAGCATCCCATATAGTCCCTGAAGCACCGTCAGGAATAATTCCTGAGTGCAGAGCCAGGAGTAACCCCTGTGCATTGCTGGGTGTGGGCCAAAAAGAAAAAAAAATTAAATTTCTGCTGTATGAAAGACATTGTTAGAGAATAAAATACAAGCCATAAATTCTAATACGAAACACCTAGAGAAAGAGGCATCTAAAAAAGAACTTTTACACAAAATACACACAGAAGTTCTCAATAGTAAGAAAATAAGCAACACAATTCAAAAAAATCAACCAAAGGGGCCAGAGAGATAATACAGTGGGTGGGGCATTTGCCACCCTGCAGCTGATCCCCTGATCCCTGGTACACTACAGGGTATCCAAACTCACCAAGAGTGATCCCTGAGCACAGAGCCAGGAGTAAGTTCTGACCACCACTGGGTGTGGCTCAAAAAAAACACAAAGGAATAAAAGATACTCCACAATATAAGACATTAAAAAAATAATAAGTGAAAGAACAATGAGATACTCCTACACATCTATCAGAATGGTGAAATTTTGGAATGCAGACATCACCAAATGCTGCCAAGAATATGGAGCAACAGGAATACTCATCCTTGCTGGTGAGAGTTCAATTTGACAGTCATTTTTGAAAAATAGTTTAGCAGAGTACAATCTTTTAAGCAGCTTTTGTTTTTGTTTGTGGGTCACACCTGGAGATACTCAAGAGTTACTCCTAATTCTAATTCTGCACTCAGGAACTATCCCTGCCTTAACAGTTTTTTATAAAACAAAATACTTTTACTGTACAATATGGTAATTACTGCTGCTCCTTGTTACAAAGGAGCTGAAAATATATGTCAACACAAAAACCTGCACATAGATATCTAGAATAGCCTTATAACTGCCAACACTTGAAAATAATCAGATGCCTCGTGTGTGTGTGTGTGTGTGTGTGTAGATAAACAGTAATAATCCAGATAATGGAATAACATCCCACACAGAGGATAAAAAGTAACTAACCCTGGGGCTGGAGCGATAGCACAGCAGGTAGGGCTTTTGCCTTGCACATGGCCGACCCGGGTTCAATTCCCAGCACCCCATATGGTCCCCTGAGAACCGCCAGGAGTAATTTCTGAGTGTAGAGCCAGGAGTAACCCCTGTGCATTGCTGCATGACCCAAAAATTAAAAAAAAGTAACTAACCTTAAAAAGAAACTATAAAGGCCTGAGAAAATAGGGAAGAAACTTCTATGAATTTTACTAAGTTAAAAAAAAATCTGAAAAGGATTCATACTGTATAATTTCAATTATATAACATTTGGAAAAGGAAAACCATAGAGACTATAATCCCAGAGTAAACTCCAATCTCAATCATTGACATGAGTGATAAAGTTCTGAAACTAAAGTTTGTGGTCCACCATAGCCCATGGACTAGACTTCGAACTAGACTAGACTGTACTCTGGACTGTGGCTTTTCTATTTACAGAGACTGATTCCTCAGTCCTGTATTCCTGAGTATACAGGACAAGAGTGGAAACAAATGAAGGTGGGAAATCTGCTAAGTTGTAGAAGGTAAAAATGACCAGCCTGATAGAAGCTGAAAGTAATACTGACCTGATGTGATAGGTGGAACATGAGTGAAACCATGAATTAAAGACAGTACGCTCAGGATGGCAGAGGAAGCACTGAGCTCAAGGACAAAGAAGACAGAAGCATGATCAGGAGAGAGAGGGCTGAAACCCCAAGATCAGGCCTTGGGCAAGGAAGGAAAAATTAAGGGGATGTTTGACAATGGTCTAATTATTACTTTAGCTTCTCAGTAGATGTGAAGGGTTTTTAATGTCAAATTTTAAGGAACTATTAGGTTCACTTTCAGCCTAAGTCTGAATGTTTATCTTTCATCTCAAAGTTTTTTAATTCTACCTCTTTCGAGCAGACAAGTCCTAATTTCTCCTTAGTTATTCAGAAAAGACAGGAGCTACATCAAGAGAGGTTTCAGTTCTCTTCTTTGAGGAACAATTCCACCAGACCCACTTTATGGGGAAGAATGTCAAGGAGGCATTGAATCCTTTCGCTGTCTCCTGGGAATATGTCAGTAACTTCTGGGGGCATACGTGTTCGTGACTCTAAGATATGAGAGTCATAAATTATCCTTGAGATGCGTCAATGGAACTAAACAGGAATATCAGATAGCTTAGAATTCGGACACTTCCAGCTAGACCAGAAACTCTGTGAGGGAAGGACAATACCCACAGTGGACCCCTCTCTCTGTCCAATGCTGTCCAGTACCCAAGCACTGAATCAGTTCTTGTGGAATGTGTAGTAACAAGATCCAGATGACAGTGCACACTAATCACTGAAGCATATGGTGTGATTCAAACTCAAGTTTCTAAAAACAAGAATATTCTCAAGTGTTTTTTTTCCCTTGGGAACCTTTTGCTTCACTCTGCCTTTAAATGTCTAAGAATGATTGAAATGATTTGATAACTTTATTGACAAGTCAAAGGGACAATAATGAAGGTCAGATAATACTTTCCGGTCTTTATAGATTTCTAAATAATATCTTTCTCAGAATAAACATTACCCAACTGTACTGCATCGTTCATCTCAGGCTGGTTTGTTCATAGCACTGTATTACGGCCATATTATACACACTAAAAAAAAATTTCAGTAGCGGAAAAGAAACTTTTCTGGGAGAAATTTGACCTTGAAGAGAAAAAAAATGCACTCACATGAAAGAATCATTTCCCTGCCTAATAGACACTTCAGTTCCAAGACCCTTGAAAAGACAACAGGCACCTCAAAACCAACAGTCCACCCTAAAAACATGCCTTTTCTCCTGACAGAACTGCTTTGCTTAGGTTCCTGAATTGGTAAACCCTCTGGGGACCCTCACTGGAAAGCTTTTCCCTGACCTTATACATAAACTGCTGCCACATGTTCTCGCTTCCAGCATCTCACCCCTGTCAGTCCATAGCCAGCTTCCTACTTCCACCCAGCAATCTCAGAACTAGGGCTACCCCTCTCTACCCCTCTCTCAACTAGACAAATACTGGCCAACCTTAGGAAACTAGTCCCTCAACCCCCAGTCTGGATGGGTTCCAGTGCTCTCCCCATCACCACCAAAAGTGCTCTCTCCAAAACTGAAGTGACTGCGGGATGAAGTCCGAGCTTCCCTCTCTCTAAAAGAGTCCTTTTCCAGACTGGCCCCTGCTAAACCTGAGGTCTCTGTCCCACCTCCACATAGCTCCCTCCTGCTTCTCTCAAACCAGGAACGTACTCACAGAATCCAAGTGCACCAAGCTCCCTCTTGTCTGGGGTCTCCCCCTGCCTGGAAATTGTTCTTCCCAGGAAGTCTTCTCTGCCCTCAAAGAACCCACCACCACCACCACCACCACCACTTCCCACCCCAGTCCCCCATCAGGGTTGGTTGGGCTGTGATCCTGTACTCCTTACCATGAGTGCTGGGATGGTCTGCTGCTGTCTCTCTCACTCCAGAGACAAATGATAAATGATGGTCACCATTTTTCTGTTCTGATTTGACTCGAGTGTCCCACACTTAAATGAATTCAGAAAGTAAAATATATGTACACTTGATCCCTAGATTTATCACAATGCTAAAACACAGTAGGTACGCATAAACAGTAATGATAAAAAGCAGAACATTCTGTTGGTCAAAATCCAGTGCTGGTTCCTCTACCTACTTTCAGCATGCAGTTCTTACCCTGACATGATAACTTCTCAGTATCTATATTGCAAACCATAATGCACAAAAGGAGAGAGAGAGAGGGATAGAGGGAGAGAGAGAGAGGGAGAGAGAGAGAGAGAGGAAAGTGCCTGCCACAGAGACAGGCTGGGGGGTTGGTTAAAAGGGAAAAGGGGGACATTGGTGGTGGGAAATGTACACTAGTGAAGGGATAGGTGTTGAAACATTTTATAACTGAAACCAGATCATGAACAGCCTTGTAACTGTGTATCTCACAGTGTATCAATGATCCAATTACAAAAAAAAAATCCAGTGCTGGGATTCACACACTCAAACCTGCTACTTGTGTCTTCATTTTGTTTCAAAATGCATCGCAACATATTAAGATTACAAGCAGATATCTATTTCTGAGTTGCAGAGAATTAGTAAGAAGTGGATTGTGGTACAGCATCAGGAAATGAAATTTCCAGAATTGGGGACAAGCATCTTTAAGCAGACAGCACTGACTTTGGAGTCAAAAGGTTCTCATTATCCCTTTTACTAACAAGTCATTTCATCTTCCTGGGACTTGGTTTCTTCATTTGGAAAAGAAATCTTCTCCAACTTCAAAAGCCTACAAGTGGAAGTGGCTGTCTATTTTTATGCATTGAGTTTGAAAGGTATTTTAAAGAAGGCAGCTAGCTCCTGGGGGAAAAAAATCAAATGACCTACTAATGTATCTTGCAACTGATGATTCAATATATTCATACATGGAGTTTAAACATGGAAACTGGGTTAAGGTAATTTAGCCATAAGTTGTTCTAAAACATTTGTGGAAAAAATATATAAACAATTACAGACAAAATTATAAAGTGCCTAGTATTTAAAAATATATACAGAGAATACAGCAATCACAGTCGAGTCAGGAAGTCTAGTGGGTTCAAACCTATGATTTACTGTATTTGTAAAAAAAAATCTTTTTTAACGGTCTAAAATTGCACTGTTTTATTTTTTTAACTGCTATATAAACAGTATTATGATTCCATAATGCTTGGTCATTATATACAGTAAGAACTCTTAAGTCACCAACCTAATGTTATTCTTTCACAAAACACAATTAATTTTTTGCCTCCTCATTGGCAATACCATATAGTTTGTACTGTTGGGGATATTGAAATCAATATTTACATACAAAATCCTGAGTATATTCATTTTAATGTCTTTTACAACCACTTTGATCAAATATATGATTTATAAAAGTTCAAAGAAGCTCTAACAGACCCTTACATTTCATATTTCTAAATTCCCAGGTCTAATATGGATGCTGTCATATTAGAGCTTCCTACTTTAGCCTCATAAATTGGGCATAAATTTCTAGAGATTTAGCTTTCTTACTACCTTGAATGTGACAAAAAATAATGCACATACTTATTTTTTTTAGGTTGATCAAAATAGTTTCTTGGTAAAGCCACCACTCTACATAAATCTTACAAATGTATTCTTTATGTAACTTTTTTTTTCCTGCATGATACTGTAGTTTAATTTAAATTTTGGAACCCTTCCAAGATCTCAAGACTTTTTGTTATTTTAAGCCTAAAATAGACAAAACTTTGAAAAGTTTATACCCTTATAGATTATACATTTAAGACACCAGAAAAGCATACAGTATCTTATTCTTTCTCAAACACAAAAGGAGGAAAATATTTTGTTTTACTCTTCTCTATCTCTTTCTCTCTCCTTCTCTCATAGTTTTTAGGAAGAAGAGCAGCGATTTATTTTTTCATTCAAATCCACTAATTTTATTCAAATATTCTTTTGAAAAAGCATGTGTTGTTTCTGTTGCATTTCTAAAACATAGGAAACTGTTAAGTATATTTTTGAGCAGTGACATGCCCCTTTGATGCACCAGGAAATTGTAGCCAGACCAGATTCCACCCCCACTTTCAACAAACCACACTCCAGCCCATTTCCCTCTTCCTATCTGACATCCTTCCCCCTCCTCTGCATCACCACAGTCTCCTTCAAAAATCCAGCAGGCCTTTTTCAGTGAAGGCTGCAGAGCAGATTCAACTCTGCTGAATTATGAAGGTTCTGGATTTCTAGTAATGTATAATCATGTTGATCTCTAACTCAGTTTCTATTTTCCCAAAGGATTTAAAAGAACCACACGCTAACAGAACTTAGAATTGTGCTATTCTGTTCCCAGAGCCTAGAATTCTAGAACTTCGGTGCTTTAATAGCTTGAAGGGATGAATAGCTGGTGGTCTCTAGCAATTCCATGTGTACATACTCTCACCTTGTTCAGGTTATGATTTAGAGCAAGACTATTTGGGGGCTGGGGTGACAGCACAGCAAGTAGGGTGTTTGCCTTGCACGCGGCCAACCCAGGTTCAATTCCCAGCATCCTGTATGGCCCCTCGAGCACCGCCAGTAGTAATTCCTGAGTGCAGAGCCAGGAGTAACCCCACTATGCATTACCGAATGTGACCCCAAGAGAAACAAAATAAAGAGCAAGGTTATTTTATTATGTTATATTATTTATATATCATGCAACCATGACCACGTGGGCTAAAGATGAAACTATATTTAGAAGTGCAGGATCTCATAAGCCTAGTGCCCTACTCAAAAAGATTAAGAGATTTAATAATACTGACTTTTTTGGAGGCTCATTATAAACTCTTAAATATCTAATGTTTCCAAAAGAGAAATGAAGCTAAATTTTCAGGTTCTAAAATATCAACAGCATGGGCTGGAGCAATAGCACAGCAGGTAGGGTGTTTGCCTTGCACACAGCCGACCCGGGTTCGATTCCCAGCAACCCATATGTTCCCGCAAGCACCGCCAGGAGTAATTCCTGAGTGCAGAGCCAGGAGTAACCCCTGAGCATCGGCTGGCTGGTGTGACCCAAAAAGCAAAATAAATAAATAAATAAATGAATAAATAAAATATCAATAGCTCATGGTAGAAAATCAGAGTAAAAATTATTCTTGAAAGTCATTTGATTTGAAAGTAGAATACATTAAGCATGGTTATGTCACTATGTCTCCGTAAGTACAATAGCATCATTTCCACTCAGGTTTGAAACAGAGCTATTTCTTCCACCAAGCAGCACTTTAAGGGGTCGCATTTTTTGGAGCTATGTACCTAGAAAAAACATTTCATCTTATAATTTCTGTCTCTGTCCTGCTTTGTGCAGGGAGTTTAATTCAGTAAGCATTAAAGGCAACACTACTGAAGACAAGTTGTACAGATGAACTGATTCTACAAATAAATACCTGCAGGCAGGATGATAGTAACAAAAGCTAAATACTGTCCATTCAGAAACTACCTTAGTACAGTCCTGAATGTAACTTGGAAAAACCCCCTCCCCCAATTTCTCAAGTAAATGCTCAGCTTTGCAGCATTTTTCTGTTGTACATATCTACCTCTCCTTTATATAAAAATTACCTAATCCCCAAAACCATTTTTCAATAATATATCCATAAAATTAATAAAATCTAGGTTATGAGAAAGTATATTTGGGCATATAGTTGCAAGTTATTATCAGATTTTAATCTGTATGTTTCAAAATCATAAACATATCTATCTGAGGAAAAGAACATTATCACAAAGATGTGCTTTCGTCTCCTTGTCTCCTCTCCTACACACACACACACACACACACACACACACACACACACAAATCAATTCTACTCTTAGAAGAAATGCTCTAAATAATTACCATATAACTCACAATTGTAGTCCTGGGTATTTATCCCAGAAACATGAAAACTTATGCTCACACAAAAACCTGAACATGAATGTTTGCAGTAGTTTTATTTGTAATAAAACACCAGAAACAAACCCAAATCCCAACTGGTAAATTGGTAAGCTAACCACAGGACAACCAGAGGACAGAATACTAATGATTGGGGAGTCAGAAAGAACTAATGCTTGATACCTGCAATGTGAAGCATTGCATATGAATTATACTATGTGCAAACAGTCAATTCCCTAAGGTTTCATACTACAAGATCCCAGCTAGACACCATTCTTGAAAATTCCATAAATGGGGACAAACTAGTGATCACGGGGCTAAGAAGGGAAGCAGGAGATAAGTAATGGATGTGAAGACAACAGGAGGAATCTTTGTGGTGAAGGAAATGTACCGTGGCTATCAACAATGTCATAGTCCAAATCATACTACTGACTTTGAGATGTTCGAATCTGGGCAACAGGTACGAATGATCGCTCAATTATTTAGAACAGCTGCTTGTAAAACCTACAGTGACCTCAGAATATAAAACTTAATTAAAAAAAATCTTAGCCCACTAACCTGACTGTCGTGAGATCTGAGTTTAAGAATTTCTCACAGCACATAGATTCTTTATAGAAACTGTAGAAGTGAGTCCAGTACACGCTCTTGTCATTCACTAAACAGTACAATTCACAGCAATTTCCCAAAGTGTCACTAGTAGCTGAGGGTCTCCTCAGGGTTATCTGGTCACAAGTACCCCTTCACAGTATCCCCACCCCGGAGTCTGGAAGCCCTTGCCACAGAGGGATCCTTCCGTTTCCATATCCCTATAGCCACCACATTAACCACAACAAGGAATTTCCCAATGGCAGGACAACCCGCCATTATTCAGACTACCCAAATATAGGAACTTGTGAAAGAAGTGGGTGGCAGTCTTTCTTACAAAAAAACAAATGTTCAAACGCATAACAAATGCTTTGCCAGTTAAGGCAAATTTTTTCCGGTGTCTTGGGCTGAGCTAATAGATTGTTTGAGGAGAAAATGTTTTACTCCAGTGGGACTAATAAAGAGAATTAAAATGTACATATGGATACCTTTCAAGTCTTTTTTCTCCTATAATTATAATGGAGACACATTAGAAAGCAATTTTAAAGCTACTCTAATAATATCACATTGGAAGAAGAAATGCTCTGAGGGGGAAAGGGACTCTTTTAAAACCACCCTTTTAAAACAAATAATTATTCAATCCAACATATAAAACTGATTTTATTTTTTGTATACTTTGATTAAAACAGAAAATGTTTGGTAGTACTCTACAATACCAAGCATTTTCGATGAAATTGGTGATCAAAAAGAGCATAACCCCCTTCTTCGTGACAACTGAGAATTTTAATTGGAAAAATACTGTAGTCTATAAATAGGGACATCCAAAACATATTTAAACCACTTGAGCACTTGATTTTTCCATGTCCTTTGCATCTAGATTGAAACAGACCACAGGAAATGTCAAAGACTGATGGCTGAATCTAAAAAAAATATTTAGTTGTCATGATCATTGTCACTATCAATTCCTAATATTTTATACATCACTGACTGCACTTTACTTCACCATGCTGCTTTATGCTTGGAAGAAGACAAATCACTAATCAATTACGTACACTAATTAAAAATGCTACCTTCAGAGGCATTTTAATAACTTAGTAATTAGGGTTTTCCTCTCTAACTGCTTACTTTAAAACATTTTTGATAACACACTAGTCCGGATGCACTAGACATTCGCAAACTCTTAATACTAGAGTGTATGCAAACTATCAAATTGTCCCCCCCCCCCCAAAAGTTGTGGTACAATTTTGAAACTGGTTCAGGTCACATGGAAAATGGAATTATATGCTAATTTGTTCCTATATTAAGTTATCATAAAAGGTCAGACCAAACACAGAAAAATAAATTCTGAAAAAAAAAATTAAGTAGAGTGGTATGTACCGTAGCAAAGTAAACTGTTTATCTTAATAGATACCAATACAAGAAAAAAATTTAAGTGGGGGCATTTTCTCCTTTCCAAAAAAATTAATGTTTTAACCAATCAACCCCAGGCAATGACTTTCATGGTTTAAAAATACTTTATATAAATAGTATTTTTTTTCTAAAGGAGAACTAAGGCAGGATATTTTTTCCAAAGGAAGAAGACAGATATAGTATCAAAAGGAGAACAATTTTCCCAGAAAAAAATTTCACTTTAATTTATTTTAGGTAGTTTTATAATTAAACCTAAAATTCAATTCATATAAACAGCCCTATACTATACTGTAAAACATACAAGCTCAAATAAATGATGGGGTCAAGAGGTGCTGATCATTATACATTTATTATTTTACTCCAGAACAAACAAAATGCATTTCAAATTTCCTAGCACAGATCTGTCTGAAAAAAATTAAAGCTTCATTAAAAATCTTAAGGAAAATATCTATGTCCATTATTTTTCTGGAAGGCATTAGCTCCATGGATACTACATCAACTTTTAAAAACCACAAACTAAATTAAAGGTTGAAGAATTAGGGCTATCAGTTTTATAGCTGATGATGGCTCATCTTTCATATTTCTGTCTTTCCAAGGCTCTTTTATAGAAAAAAAGAGGAACACTTGGGGGCCAAGAGAAAAGAGAAATAAAACCCTACAGCACTGAAGCCAGGGACCTGTATTTTATAAAGCATCCAGTTTATTGCAGGACACAACTAGAGACGAGTGGCAGAGATCATCTGTGTCATACCCTTAGGCAAATCCCTTGGAAAAAAAAAAGAATAATTTTTGTTCTAGAGCCGATCCTTTTCCTATTAAAAATGTTTCTATCTTTTATTTTCTTGCCATGTTTCCAATGCCATGTTATCAGAACCAGCACTCACAATGAGCCACCTGAATTTTCTTTAAATCGTAACTCATTTTAAATTTATAAAAGGGATTTTATCTGTTGCACTTAATAAGATTTTATGACTCTTAGTATTCATTAAATATGTTCGCCTACTATGAAATATAGGTTTTTGACATCTTATTCAAATACTCCATTTTCTGCTGAATATCATAGGTATTATTTACCCTGTTTTCTGCTAGCCAAATAAGATATATGGAAATACTCCGGCATAAAATCTTCAGGTTCCTTGATGGTCTATAAATTAGCGTTCTCTTTTTTTCACTATCATTCTTATTGAAGGGACTTATGTGAATTAATTTTTATCCACAAAAATGTTGATAATTACCTTTTCTAAAAGGGACAAGTCTAACAAAAATAAAAACATGTACTAATGCCTAAATAAAAGGACTTAAGTAAATTTATCTTTATTCCCTGAAAGCAATCTGACGTCCAGAAACTAGGAACCATCCTAAAGTACCTTAAATGTTAAAATAGCACATTTGAAATGTCTGTAGATAATTATTATATCATCTACAAATGACTTTATATATAGCTATATTTTAATATTCACTATCAGAGGCTCTAATGCGAAATACAATGAAACTGCTAATATATTAAGTTGGTTAAAGATAACATCAAGCAAATCAGTAGCTGTTCTATAACTCAAAGTAAGACGCAAAATAAGATTTGAAAAAGAATCGATAAAAAGCCAGGGCAAAATATTTGAACCTTGGTTATCACAAACAACACTATCATTCCTGATGGTTTGCATATAAACTCCTTATCTCCAATAGCAAGTTAAAAAGAATGAAAAGCTTCTTAGAACCAGTGAAAAAGAAAGTCTTTACCATGCCCCTTGAAAAAGCTCATTTTCACATTACTCAGGCTTCATTATGCTAAATCAATATTCGTTTAGTCACTGGGGTTATTGACATATTTTAAAATAAAAGTATACCCTTCAGCTACTGCACTCATTACAGGTAATTTGTCTTGTCAGAGAGCAGGGAATATTATCCTAGTCTTTCAGGGGCTGACAGCCCATGGAAATACCTCCCCATGGTTACAACTGTAAATAATTTTAAGGTAAAATATTGAAAAATCAATGACTGTTTCCTGCAATCTGTCACAAACAAATCAATCATAATCTGTACTGCCAGAGAGTATGATTTGAAGGGGATGGGAGCAGATGTAATTCTTGGCTGGAATCTCTCATTTCAAAATCACTTCACATAATGGTGTCATCATTTAAACACTTAACAGTCAGTGCAACTGCCACTGTAACATCTAGTTGGACAAAACCACAAGGAGGAGGAGGAGAAAATGCCATCACTATTATGTTAACAAACATTTAATTTAAATGGTTGCTGCATTAGTAAATTTCAGCTGAAAACAGCTTTACCTACCTCCTTTCACAGTTCAGAATTAATCACGGCTGCTTTTCTGTGTACTGGTGCTTAATAAATTAGCTCCTGACTCAAAATTTTATTCTCGAAAGCACCTATAGCCCTTATTTTAAAAGTCCATTATAGGGAATAAAATTTTGAATTAATACATAAGATATTCAGATTATAGAAAATCCATAATTCTACCAACATAACAAAGATAAAAAATAGAGTCATAGATGTCAAGATTATACTTTTAAAGTAGGTTTAAAGGTCTCAGTTGCCCAGATATTAAATTTTATATTTCCTTCTATTAATAAATATTACATTTCAACCTTGTAATATTATAGCCTATTTAAGATAATCACCAAGACCTAATCATTCAAAAATACTCTTGCATCTCATATAAAAGCTATACCACAGACAGTCTATACTAGAGACTGTCTCAAAAACCAGAGTAATAACCCAACTATATGAAAGTGTAAAAGTTGGTCATGGTCATAATATTGAATAATGTTGCAAATGTATATGATGTTCCAAGTAATCACCTTGATATTGTCATTTTTTTAATGACTTCCTCAACTGCTTCCAACCTCTTCCTAGGCATGAATAAAAGAATCTGACGTTGGTATATTTCACCCTCATGTTGTACTAACCAAAAACATTATTTGATTTAATGATCAAACATTCTTAGAGGTTTTTGTTTCTCAATGTACACTCGCTCTTTTTATACCATACTGCTTACCAATTCCCTAATTACATAATTAAATACATGAAGCCCTTGATTATTCTATCAATCTTCCCCAAAGATATAGTCCAGGGAGTAGACATTTTTTGATGACAGGAACATCATTTTTCTTTTAGAAGGCAAATATATAACATTCTTAAACATAATAATTCCTTTACAAGAGGGTACTTACTCCATGTTTAATTAAACCTGCATAATCTATCTGGCAACAGTATGAGAAGATAGAAAACTATCTTATTGATACAAAATTAAATACAATTTTTGTTCTTCAAGAACCTCAGATCATTCTTGAAGAGCAACATTACATTTTTTTAAATGAAAGAGAATGCAAGTAACTTATCAAAGATACTATGTGAAAAAAAACAAAACAGAAACTCCATTGCATGTAAACCTCACAACAGCTGCAAAATAAGCAACAAGCCAACCTAGTAAAAGGAAAAGGAAAGTATTACCCATAGCCTAGGATTATACAAAGAATGAAAGGGGGCCCAAATTTATGAACGAGGGTAAGAACTGCCTTTCAGTCTCCTTGTGCTGGGCCCAGGGTGGGCCCAGCTAACTCCTTGGCAGAGTTCTGGAACCAGTTGTCAACCACCAAGTCTCCCACTCAGTGTTTGGTGGTGCCTGGCAGTAAATCGCCCTGCAGAGAGCACATTCCCTCACAGAGGGCAACAAAGAAGTGGGAGGTAAATGAGGACAGTTAAGCAACATGCTAAATGCACACACGTACATCAACCACAAATTAAAATGACACCTACTCAACTGTGTGGGCCACCATCAGAGACCTAATTCTCAGAAAGAAGCTATTTTAAGGGTGCTGAGTATGCCTCCACGGGACATCTCAGCACTCCCCAGCACAGCCCAGTGCCTAGGAGAAGCAGCTCAAAAACTTACCAAATGAAAATCAAATTGCTTTCATATCCCAAATTAAAGAAATTTCTATCTACGAGATAAAAAGTTCTTATATGTAAAAAAGATTGGTAGAGACTGCATCCCTTCAAAAGAGATAATATTACCTCCCTATCTTCAGAATCTCCTCCTCCCAATAGCCAGTCGAGTAGCTCCATTATGAACTGCAGATTCTTAAAAATAAACAACAGCAAGAGTTAGTGTCATCTTTCCTACCATTTCTGCCCTTAGTAGAATTCCAGTTTAATTAGCAATACTTCAGGTTTCCTTTTCCTATATGATACAGTCCTCAAAAAGCATATTCTGACTATTTCTACTCGAGAATGTTCAGTACAATGTCCTCAGTTAATCAATCATAAGCCATCATTTCTGAGAGCATATTTTTGTTTCATTTTTTTTAATAGTGAAGAACCTCTCCTCCCACCACATAACCCTATTTTATATAAAAGGAATACTGGTTATAACACATTTGAATACCATTATTATACATAAAATAGAAATTCTGGCTGATACACAAAAATACAATTCAACTGATTTACATAGATGTTTAGAGTCTTCCTTATTTTATCCTTAGACAAGAAAAAAAAAATCCCTAAGATTAAAGCAAACAAAGAGGAATCAAATTGCTCACCGCTTAACATTCTCTTGATATTTGTGTTGCTTATTTTTTAACTTGCCGCAATGCTTCAGCTCTTGGTCATATATGAAATCCCATCTCCATAAAACCCAATCAGTCACAGGGGAACACAAGCGTGCTATTTGCAAACAATTATATATTACTTCATATGGCATTTAAAAAATCACTTTAATGTCTTTGAAAATACACACAGAGAAACATTTGTTCTACTGAAAGCTGAACAAATTATAGTTGTTGTCTATAATATTAGCATAGATTTTTGTCACATAACTGCTTTATTTTTACTTAACAAAACGTTCTCCATCACTAAATCTAGTTCTTTCTCTGTCCATTAGACAGCACAGATATTCTGCAAAATGAATTTTTCTCATCTCTTTGAATCCAACAGCCCCTATTTAGATGAAAATGGCAATTTTATGCATAGATGTATACTTCTCGTCATTATAAGAGCTTGGAACCCACAGATGGAATGCATATATACATATGAATATATATGCACATATGTACATATATATTCTTTAAATAACTTAAAAGACTCAGGTAAATAATGAAAATAATGAGAATTTTTTAATTTGGTATAAACAGATTAGTTCTTTAAAACAGCAATTCTGTCTATGAAACACCATGGCTTTATTTTGATTTTTATGAAAAGCACTACATTTATACATTTCACTATGAATAACTAGAAAATAAAGACATTCTTCAGTGTATTTCCATGACTCTGATTTTTTTCCTATTTACTGTGCCCCTGATGCATTAACAAAATTTTAAGAATCAAAAGTCTTAAGAGACATTCTCTACATTCTGTACTTAGGCTTCATAACCAACATAAATACTTTGGTAAAACTCACACTGATGCTATTTGGGATTTATTCCACACAAAGCACACTGCATGGGATGGGGTCACTCACTTGCAGATGAACATGGGGATTACAAGACAAATTTCAGCCAAAATCTGAAGGAAGCCCATACTTCAGAAGTGAACTTAGCAGAAAACATCCAAATGTATTAAGGAAGCATCATACTTATCACCTGCACAGAAAATGGAAACGATTCTGTTCAAGGAAACACAGAAAACTAGTTAAATACGTGTGGGATATTAGATATGAATATCTAATCTAATTTTCTCCCAGGTATCACTCCATATTATGGCAAATAAACAAATAAAGGCTGTATCAAGGTGTGGAATATCATTAGCCTGAGAAAAGGCTAGAAAAATGGATTACATAAATGACAGCTGCAGGAGAAAATTATATTCTCTTCTCCTGAACAAATGTTAAGTGCATCCTCACTAATAAAGACTTACACTCAAACTACATTAGAATATACTAGTTTTCAATTTTGAAGCATCTAAGTGAATTTGCCAAGCTAAATTGGTGCTTTAGGTCTACTCTTGCTATAAAAATGCTGCATATTTATGCAGAAATAAGTCATAAGTAACATACTTTGGAGCTGCACTATGAAAGCAAACAAGAGTCAATAATTGGAATAGACAAAAATAAGTCCATGATTGTACATCTTCTTCTGTATCTGCTGCTATTCTATTAAGAATATCTTTTCTCTATAAAATAGCTAACAAATACACTGCCAAGATGTTTAAAAATACAAGAGTCAATACTGTATAGAAATTGAAGGGAAATATACAAAGATAGTGGGTTATTACTGCACAGCGTAGACCTCAGCGCTAAAACATTATTCCAAAATTTGATACTGTTTTTATAAATCTATTTTAAAGAACTTGTTTAACTCACTCAGCATTACATGATTTCATTTGCATGTCTCCCTATCAGTAAAAGAATAACTCACATTTTTAAAGACTTCACCAATATATAAGGATCTATTTAATAACAACATAAAATTTATTTGTTCAAATCAACAATAGGCATTTAATTCGTTCCTATTTCATTTCTTTGAACACAACATAATACATTTGAAAATAACACATAAATTATAGCTGAGGGATACTGATCTTAACTGCTAGAAAAAGAATTTTGATGGGGGAACTAGGGGGTAAGTATAGCAATTATTTCAAAATTAATGCTCTTGTTTTAGTTTCAGCAAACAAATATAAATGAGTCTGTCTTTGATTTTAGTTGACCATGTAATTCTAGCCAGCTAATTTTCCTTGGAGTCACGAATGAGCTGTGACTCTACACCTGGCTTCTTCGATCATATGCCTATGGGCTCCTCCACTTTCATTTCCTCTCCTACAATGAATTTTAATATTAAAGAAAAACACTCACACATCTTACACACACCCTGATGGACAGCCAGCTTCCAGGAAACCATGAGCTACAAAGAGAGGGAGGGGAGGAAATCTTAATGCAATACTTATGTTAAAGGGTATTAGGTGCTGGGTAAGCCAAGGGTAATGTCATCAACAGCATCCGTTTTGCTATTGTTTTCGTATTCAAAGATTTGAACTGAAAGACAGTATATTATTTTAGTGGTCACCCAAATTATGATTCAGATCCTTAAACTAATAAGAGGCCAAATGCACTCCTGCACTTGCTCATCAATTCAAATTTACACAGTACTATTTTGGAAGAGATAAAATAGTTCTCTATGGCTGGAAATAAAAAAAAAAAACAAGGCATGCCATAAACAATGTGCCTAAGTACTTGGTGAAATGAAAACAGAATTGTTTGTAGATCCTTAAACCACCCTAGGAAACTTTTTCAAAAATTAAAGTGGCGTACATTTCTCTTATATTTACCTTTTTACTATATTCCTACTTCTGCACAGGAAGCATGCCTTCCTTTGCAGATTCAGTTTGAACACTAATAGAAATTTGTCTAATCATATACTGCCTGCTCTGTATGTGCTTTTCTTTCTAAATTAGTAATCATTATTCCACCAAAAAGAGGGAGGGAGAGGGGGAGGAGAGAGAGAGAGAGAGAGGAGAGAGAGAGAAAGAGAGAGAGAGAGAGAGAGAGAGAGAGAGAGAGAGAGAGAGAGAGAGAGAGAGAGAGAGAGAGAGAAACACCACGTAAGCAAGCCGACAAAGCATTGCCAAAAAGCCACAAGTAGTTCTAGGACATGCCAGTACACTTCACATTAAACTATTATTTCTCCCTGAGAAGTTCTGTTGCCAAAGTGCTCACAAAAATCTGGAAGTGCAAAGCCAGGTTTCAGACTCAATTAAATTCTCCTGGAGCAAAACTATACAAAAAAATATGCCGCCCTTCTTGTGTCACCATTTTATAGACAACATTTTCTCAGGATCTTAATTAAGATAACGACGCACACCTGTGTCAACATTCTCTGGCAAGACAGCCTTATCAATCATAATCCTTTAAGTACACTCCAAAACAGCAAAGCTATATGACAGAAGCAATCTGTTACCTTTTCTAGAACTGGGTGTTGTGTCTCTCCCACAAGAATGATGAGATCTTTAAAACACAGCAGACCTACTTTTTATGAGTCTTTAAAGTTTTAACTATAAACAGTTATTACACTAAATAAACAGGAATAACCTCTTCTGCGCTTGACTTAAACAATGACAACTGTGCAGTCATAACTTGAAGAGCAAGCTCTTATGGCCAAATCTGGGTGATCCAATTGTGGTTCTTACTGAACAGTTTCAAACTGTAAAAAGTTACTGGATGCATGGTGAGACATGACAAGCTAACAAACCCTTAGGAAGCTTTTCAAATTAGAAAAAAAAAATGTTAAAGTCGCACTTAAAAAAAAAAAAACTGGGGCATATCCACCCACCCCTAGTGTCAGGTTAAAATGTTTGCAAAGAAAACAAATGTAATGGCCACCCCCCTTCCTTTGCCCCCAAATAGTCTTCTTGGTAACCTGGAGTTAAGAGGCACATTAGCTGCCACCTCTGCCGAGAACCAGAGAAACTATTACAATGAAACATGCAAGCAGGATTCCTCCTCCCTCCTCCCCCCAGACTGAAACACTGATGAATAAAAGGAGGCAAGGTGGGAGAGGGGAACGCCTTGTCAACACTACCAAGATTTAAAAAAAAAAAAAAGTTCTGAGTTGGTGTTGACCTGAGAAAAGGTGAGTGCTTTCACATTAAAAATAATAATAATAATAACAATTAATTAGTTTTTAAAAATACGCGAACACGCTGCCAGATGCTCCCTGAGCCGCGGTCGGCTAGCGGATGATCAGCTCTTCCCTTTCCTATATTAACACGAGTCTACCCGGGATGCCGGGGCGGCTGTGGCCAGCCGAGCAGCAGCAGAGCCATCAATGTGCAAATAAAGCAGAAAATAGAGACATCCTTAAGAAATGAGCCTTAAATTTGACGCAGAGCGGAGGTGACAACCACGGCCACGGAACCATAAATTCTCAAGGCAGCCGCAAGTCTCTTTCGGGATTCTCTCCAGCCCTGGACACCCCAAAGAGAAGAGCGGACAGTAGAGGAGGGAAGTGTGTTGGGGAGTAGGGGGAGGACCCTTACGGGGGGGAGAGGCGGGATGCGGTGGGGGCAGGATGATGTAATGAGGATGTCTGGGTGACAGATTCACATTCTCGGTGCCACCTACCACTAACGGCTCCATCTCTCTCGGAAACCAGCATTCGCCCCGAACAGTCCCGGGGATCCCCCTCCCTCCGCACCCCCGCTGCCCAACCCCGCAACCCTCCATCCCGACAAGGTGAAGGCGCCGCGCGTGGCTGCAAGGGACACGCCCACGTGGCCGCCCACCCGTGACCGGGACCCAGGGAGAGAGGCCTGCCCTGGGGCGACCCTGACCGCGTCCCGTCGGCGGCGCGGGGTCGCGGGATTGTGGCGGGCGGTGGCGGGGGGGTCTCGGCTGCACGCGCGGCGCGCCCGGGCTCACCTCTCAGTAGCCGCGCGCGCGGACGCGCGGGCCGCGGACGCTCCCTCGTGGCTGGTGCGAGCCCCCGGCGGGCGGCGCGCGCGGGCCGCTCCCGACCGTTAGCGCGAGGGGCCACGGCGGCAGGCGGCAGGCGGAGCCGGGGGCGGGCGCTGCGGCGCCGAGTCGGCCGCGGGAGGCGGGAGAAAGAGAGAGAGAGGGAGAGGGGAGCGGGGCGGGGATGCTCGCGCCGCTGCGGAGCCCCCCGCGCGCTCCGGGAACCGTCTCCGCGGGCCACCTCTGCCTTCCCCTCTCAGGCTCCGGGAGTCACGGGACTGGGGAGGGGTGGGGGGGAGAGGGGCGTGTGTATGGGGAGGACCGGGGCTCCCCTCGATCTCAGCCCAGCCGGCTCGCCAGGACACTTCAAGCCCGGGCTGCGGCTGCCACCTCCACCGCCGGCTTCCCGTCTCCATGACAATAGCGCGCCAAAGCCCCGCCCCGCCCCGCCCCCTCGGCGCCGCGGCTCGGCGGGGAGCGGGCGCTCGGCGCGGCTGGGCGGGGCCTGAGCTGGCCGGCGTCCAATCAGAGGTGCCGGCCGAGAGGGCTAGGACGGGGCGGGCCCGAGAGAAAGCCGGCTGGGGGCGTGGGGGCGGAGCCTAAGGGGGTGGGAACTGACACGGGGCGGAGCGAGCGCAGCGCGCCCGGCGTGAGTTCGCGCCGCCGAGCGGGGGCCGCGAGCGGTGTGTTAGTTAGTTAGGTCCGCGGGTGTCCTGCGGCGCGGGCCTGGGAGCTAGTGCCTGTTAGCCCGTCGCCGTCAAGGTTGGGAGAAAACTCTGTGCACAGCTGTGTTTCGACGTGCACGTGACCCTAGTGTCAAAAAGGCCGGCGTTCGTGATATAAACGAGCTGGGGAGTGGGGGGGGGGGCGGTACCGCCCATCACGGTGCCCGCCCTCGTCCTGGTTCACCAGCGCCCCTGTCTGTCCCAGCAGCTCGAGTGCGCCCGCGGCTGCTGGCGGCGGCGCGATGTGGACAGCCGAGCTTAAAAAAAAAAAAACAGAAAAAGAAAGAAAAGAAAAGGGATCTGTTTTGTATTCTAAGTGCGTGACCGTCGTGGGGGCCAGGGCTCTGCGTGTGACTCAGTTGTGTGTGTGTGCGTGTGTGTGTGTGTGTGTGTGTGTGTGTGTATTTGTCTTGCCAGCGCCTCGCTGAGCAAACAGTGGTTGGGTTGGGCTGGGCACTGCTCTGGGAGAGTGTTTGCAATGGAACGTGGGCGGGTGTGAGAGTGCTTGCGAACGGGAAAGGGACCCGGATTCCACCTCCTCACGGGCCTGGCAGGGTGAAAGTTCGGAAAGAGCGCCATGCAGGCATGGCAAGTGTCGGGGGTCGCCGGCTTAGTGGGGTCCGGAGACCCGCGCGGGGGGGTGGGGGTGGGGTGTCCATCTGCAGTTCCGTCCCACTACTTTCACAAAGCTACCCACATTGTCCGGGGTCCCTGGCGTCTCCTCCCTCGCCGTCTGGCAGGGGTTCGGTGGAAGGAGGGCTGGAACTCAGACGTGCAGATGTCCACGGCCCTCATCTCGCCCACCTGCTGCTGCTGGCGGAGAAGGATCGTCGTCCCCGAGTCCCCGCGCCCTGGACGCGGGCGTCCACCCGGCGCTCCCAGGGACCTTCTTTTCGAGTCACCGAGTCTTTCTCCAGCTCCCGGACCCTCTCCCTCTTGGGGGCGAAGAAACAAGGGGTCGATGGGCGGCGATCTGTCTGGGAGCCCGGGCTCTGGGCTAACCAGAAATCCGCTAACTCCGCGATTTACGGTGGCGAGGAGCGAGCCGAGCGTTCGCGGGCGCGCGATCTGCCGCTTCGTGGCCTTTGTGTTCCCGAGTCGGCGGGCCGTGGTCACCGGGTCCCGCCGTGCGTGCGTCGGAACCGCTGCTCCACCCGGGACATTCTTGCAGCGGCAGAAAGTTGGAGCTCGGCGCGCCTGGGATGTGATTGTCATCCTGGGGCCGGCGCTCGAGAGTCTGAGAGCAAACGAGAGAGGAAGAGAGACCGGGCAGGGGAGGGGGGGAGAAAAAGAGGAGGGGGGAGAGGAGGGCCGCGCCGGAGAGGCGGGCGCGAGGGAGGGGCGAGGGGAGCGCCAGCGAGCGGGAGAGGGAGCCGAGGAGGAAGAGGGAGAGGGCCAGGCGCGCCTGGCGGCCGGGTTGGCTGCGGCCGCCCAGAGGCTCCTGCCAGTCCTCCCACCGACTACACCCCGGGAAGGAGGAGCTTCAGGCGCGCACAAGGCGTCAGAATCCTCAATTTCCAACTTAGCATCTTGGCAGGACCTTTGCGAAGCCAAAAGCAGAGCCCCCCAGTGCAAAGAGCAAGGGGGGAAAAAAGAGAAAGCAGCAAGGGAGGAGGAGGAGGAGGAGGAGGTGGGGAGGGGGGGGAGGCAAAGCCATCCGGGGCGAGCGAGGCGCGCAGAGCAGCGGGGCTCGGCGGTCGCAGCCAGAGGCGCGCGGGAAGCCAGCAAGGAGGCGCCGCGGGCCGGAACCCGGGAGCCGGGGCCCGAGGAGCGGCGGCTCGGGGCAGCCGGAGGCCAGGTGCCCGCCCGCTCGCCCTAGCAGGGCGCCGCCCGGCTCGTTGGCGGCCGCGGAGCGGCGCGCCCCATGCCCGTGTGTGGCCATGTCCTACCCGCAGGGCTACTTGTACCAGCCGTCCGCCTCGCTGGCGCTCTACTCGTGCCCGGCTTACAGCACCAGCGTCATCTCGGGGCCCCGCACCGATGAGCTCGGCCGCTCGTCGTCCGGCTCCGCGTTCTCGCCCTACGCCGGCTCCACCGCTTTCACGGCGCCCTCGCCGGGCTACAACTCGCACCTCCAGTACGGCGCCGACCCGGCGGCTGCAGCGGCCGCCGCCTTCTCTTCGTACGTGGTGAGTGAGCGCGAGCCGCGCGGGCCGCGGGGGCCGGCGGGGCAGGCGGGCGGGCGGGCGGGCGCTGCGGGGGGACCCGGGCCTCGGCGGCGCCCGCGGACCGCCCGGGCCGAGCGTCGCTGCTGCCCGTGCAAACTTGAGCGGTGGTGTCGCTAGGCTTCGCCCGGGCCTCGAGCTCAGGAGTTATTCGGAGATAAGAGAGCCTCGTCTTGCTGGGGTCGCTGAGCTGGAGGAAAGGTTGTGGTTTTTTTTGGAGGTGGAGGGGGGGCGAGAGGTCGCTGCAATTAAAGAGCACCTTCTGCGTTTCAAACGTGAGCTGCAGGCCGGCCTGCAAATTCTGTTATGATGAGGATCATGATGATGATCATGATCATCATTGATTTTGCTGGGGGGGGGGGGGGGAGAGAAAAGTACTTCAAAAGAAATGAACCTGAAATCAGAGCAGAGGCGTGCTAAGTCTATGTAAATGTGTTTGGCCTCGCCTTTAATTAGTCCTCCAAAATGTTGCAAATCCGTAATCCTATCTTCGCAATCCGATTTGGGGGTATTAAATTTCTGAAAAGTCGGCCGATTTGCGGTGCATCCGGGATTTTTTCGGCCGGGTGTGCTTTCTGGAAAAGCGCCGTAGCTTCGGTATGAGGAAACACTTTTGCAGGGGTTGGGTACGTTGGGACGAGGCGTAGCTTTTGGTTTGCTTCTCTCTGGGGGCTTGGAAGTGGGCAGGGGGTCCCTTGACTTCCCTTGATCGACCCCTTTTCTCCCGGTCGCCTGTAGAGAGGCAGTCTGGGCCGCTGAGCTTACCATAGAGTCGCTGCGTTCGCTCAGGCCTCTTTGGGTGCAGGGCCTGGCACAGCCGTGACCCAAGCTGCGCGCGGGGGACCTGCAGGGTGGCACCGAGACTGAGACGGCTTTGAGGACACCTTCCACCCCCTATACACCAAGGACCCCTAATCAGGAGTTGGCGCCCCCGCTGCCTTCTGAGAAGGGGGAGGGGTTGCCCTTGGGACCTAGGCTCCAGCTGTACCCCCGAGGGAAGCCAGAGTTCGGGCCTCCGCTGCCCACAGCCCCGCCGGTGCAGGGAAAAGTTTGCTCGGGTCGTCCAGGTGGCAGTGGGGACCATGACCTCCTCTTCACCTTCTCTTTACCTGTTCCCCGCAGGGATCGCCCTACGACCACACGCCCGGGCATGGCGGGCTCCTTGGGGTACCACCCTTACGCCGCGCCCCTGGGCTCCTACCCGTACGGGGACCCCGCATACAGGAAGAACGCCACGCGCGATGCCACCGCCACCCTCAAGGCCTGGCTCAACGAGCACCGCAAGAACCCTTACCCGACCAAGGGCGAGAAGATCATGCTGGCCATCATCACCAAGATGACCCTCACCCAGGTGTCCACCTGGTTCGCCAACGCGCGCCGGCGCCTCAAGAAGGAGAACAAGATGACGTGGACGCCGCGGAACCGCAGCGAGGACGAGGAAGAGGAGGAGAACATTGACCTGGAGAAGAACGACGAAGACGAGCCCCAGAAACCCGAGGACAAGGGCGACCCCGAGGGCCCCGAAGCAGGTTGGTGGAGGCGGGAAAGGGATGCGCGGCGGGGCAGTCTCCGAGGGAAGGGGGCTTGGAACCTGGCGGGGAGGGTAGCGGGAGGGCGCGCGGGGTCCGGAGGTGGCGGGTCGGGGACGGATCTTTGCCCTGGGCTTCGCGGGCCGAGCTGGGCCCCCCGCGGGCCGGCCTCGGCGCCTCTCACCGCCCGGGTTTCGCCCACAGGAGGCGCGGAGCAGAAGGCGGCAGCGGGCTGCGAACGGCTGCAGGGGCCGCCCACCCCCCGCCGGCAAGGAGACCGAGGGCAGCCTCAGCGACTCGGATTTTAAGGAGCCGCCCTCGGAGGGTCGCCTGGACGCGCTGCCCGGGCCCCCCCGCGCCGCCGGGCCCTCCCCGGCCGGGCCCGCAGCGGCGCGGCTGGCGGACGAGCCGGCCCCGCATTACTCCTCGGGCGCGCCGGCCCCGGGCCCGCACCCCGCCGCGGGAGAGCTGCCCCCGGCGCCCGGCGGGCCCTCGGTCATCCACTCGCCGCCGCCGCCGCCTCCGCAGGCGGTGCTGGCCAAGCCCAAACTGTGGTCTCTGGCCGAGATCGCCACCTCCTCGGACAAGGTCAAGGACGGGGGCGGCGGGAGCGAGGGCTCGCCGTGCCCACCGGGCCCCGGGCCGGGAGCCGGGCCAGCGCTAGCCGGCAGCCGCGCGTCGCCGGGCCCCGCGCCGTCGCGCTCGCCCTCGGCCCAGTGTCCCTTTCCAGGCGGGACGGTGCTGTCCCGGCCTCTCTACTACACGGCGCCCTTCTATCCCGGCTACACGAACTATGGATCCTTCGGACACCTCCACGGCCACCCGGGCCCCGGGCCGGGCCCCACAACCGGTCCGGGCTCGCATTTCAATGGATTAAACCAGACCGTGTTGAACCGAGCGGACGCTTTGGCTAAAGACCCGAAAATGCTGCGGAGCCAGTCCCAGCTAGACCTGTGCAAAGACTCTCCCTATGAATTGAAGAAAGGTATGTCCGACATTTAACGCGGGCTGCGGCGGTCCCGGACTTTGCTAATTTATTATAAAATCATGGCCTTGGCAGTTATATTTCCATCAACTGAGAGAGAGAGCGAGAGAGAGAGAGAAAGAGAGAGAGAAAGAGAGAGACAGAAAAAAAAACACTATCCCTCCTATTAAAAAGTTTAGTTCATGGAGATGGAAGGCATAAAAATGTAAACATCTCCGACACATAAAAATGTCTTAACCACCCGAAAAGAAAAACTTTAAAAAAAAAAGGATTTGTATTAAATCTTATTCTGTATATTTAATGTAGCATTTTTGTATTTAAATTGATAATTCAATATCTTTGAAGTAAATTATGAAAATAAGACACCTGTACAGGCATTTAATGTTTTTTTGTAATATAAATATATACATTTGTGTTCCCCCCCCAAAGTGTTTCATAGTTTAAAAATACAAGTTTAATTTAATTTTTTACACCTATTGATTTTTCTGGGTATGAGCTAAAGTATTATTACGGAAGGGAAACAGGTTATACTCTTAGATTAAAAAAGTAAGAGAAACTGCAGCCGCCTTTGTAAAATGCGAAATATTTAATTAAAACAGATTTTAACATAATCAGAGCCACTCATTACTTTTTAAGAAGCCTCAATGAACTGTCCATCGCCTTGGACAAAAGGTGCAAATGGCAAACTTTTTTTCCGAATTGGGGAATGAAAGGTTGCTGGGAACCTGGGGAGGAGGGTAAAGCCATAATTAGACTTCAAGCTGGGGGGAGCCTGGCGCTACCCTGAATGCAGATTTGATCACTGACTGGGGGCTGCTGGGAGGAGATTGGGCCCGGAGGAAGGAGGAGAGAGACGGGAGCCTGTGCCCAGAAGGGAGACAACATGGCAAAGGCAGCTAGAAACACTCTGCACCCCAGCGCCATCGCTTAACCTAATTACTTCCAATCAGTGTCGTGTTTTATGCAAAGCAATCAGCTGGTGAACTTTGCTAATGAGTTCGATTTTATGCCGGATTTAGCCCTTATTACTATTTCAAAGGTGCTGTGGACTAATGCGGGGGGGGAGCGTTCGGGGAGGCCAAGGAGAAAGCTTTCCCAAGGCGCTGCCTTCTCTACCCCTTCAAAATTAGGCATTGATCTCTTCGTTGGATTTGATTAAATTAGTGAATGTTCCTTCCATCCGCGACAGAGCGGGCTGGTAGGCAGCGGGGCAGATTCCCGCGCAGCCGTGGGGCTGGGACCGGGGGACCCAAGAGGGGACGGTTCCCCCCTTTCACAGGTAGGTGTCACACTTGTCCCGAATTTCAAGCCTGCACTTGGCAGAGCCAGAGATTGGAGAGTGGGCGGCAGTGGGGGAGGGAGCACCACAGGCGCTTGGGATATGCTATGGAAACCCAGAGGGTCCCCAAGACACCCCCACTCCACATTCACCCCGCAGGGACTCCCCCTCCCTTTGGGGGGCAAGTGGCCTTTCAGGGTTTCAGCCATTTGCGTAGAGGATGAGGCCATGGTGGACTAGCAGGCTGGTGGGTGTTCTAGCACTTTTCCTTCTCAGAGGCGGCAGAAGAATTTTGGAGATTTTGATTTCTTCTCTTGATTCCACATGTTCCATCTAAAAATGAAAAGTCAGAACGTGTCTCCAATCCCCAGAGAGGATGAGAACAGCGGGAACCCTTGTGGCCCCACGTCTCCCTTTTATGCAGGAAACTGGGACCACCTGAGTTTTGACTTCGTGGGAAATTTTTAGTGGTCCAGGGAAGGGGCGGGTTTATGGCAAAAGTATATTCCATGGAGGAAATTAATTTGCTGTCTTAAACCCAAGTCAGAGTGGAGAGAGGGTGTGTTTGCACATAACACGGGTTTAATTAGGCTAAATCAAAATGCACATATTTGCATTTCTACTCAAGATGACTTGAACCCTGCTTGGTTTTTTTTTTAGACTCATCTCCCCACCCCCCCAACTTTCATTCAGTTTTCACTTTTGCTATTAAAGCGAAGCAAAACCAAACCAAAAAAAAAAAAAAAAGGCAACAGAGCTGCATTCAGCTTTTCGAATTTAAAACAAGTTTGAAAGCTGCATTGTCCAGATGTTTTTGCAAACAGCGGTCGACTTCAGAGTTTAAATGAGTGAGAAAATTCATGCAGGGAAATGGTTTCAAAGCTGGAAGTGTGAATGATTAAATATGCATGAGACGATCGTATTTTATTTTGTCCCTTTAATTATAAATGATTTTAAAAAACAATTGAATTCCAGAGATGACATGCCCTACCCCCCCCCCCCGCCCCCCTACCTACGGCCCGGTTCACAACCAGCACTGCCCCCCACCAGTTTGAATATGTAACCCCAGGAGCCACTTCTTTTTCAAAAAAGAAAAAAAGAATGGACAGTTCCCTTTTCTTAAGGGAGAACATCAACTCGGCGGGGTTTTGAAGACACTGGCCCTAAACCCTGCCCAACGACTTTATTTTGTTTATTTTTGTTTGTTTCTTTGGGGGTACTCAGGGGATTTCTCCTGGCTCTGCAGTCAGAAATTACAACTGACTGTGTGCTCGGGTAAAACCGTATGGGTTGCTGGGGATCGAACCCGGGTCAGCTGGGTGCAAGGCAACCGCCTTGCCCGCTGTACTATCACTCAGGTCCTTGCCCAAGGATATGAAATAAGAAAATTACAAGCCTCGTCGTGTTCCCGGGAATATGCAAATGACGCGGCGCCGACCTCCGGGGTCTGGGTAGCAGAAGCTGGAGGCTGCGAGCCGAACGCCCGCAGGGCCGCCTGGGAACGGGGACTGCGCACTGGGTTGCCTTGAGCATTTCTCGCCGTCGACAGAAGCGGCAGCTGGAGTCCCCAAGCCCGGAAGAGTAAACCGCCAGGGACGGGGATTGGGAGGAGGGTGCCCGGGTTGCTGTCCCACCGTCCGCATCCCTCCAGCCCTGGGCCGCGGCAGGATCTAGGACTTCTTTGCATACTTCGTCCTGAGTGCAAGTCCCAGTGAAGTTTGGGGTTTTCTCTTTTGCAGACCTGGGTTTCGGTGGCCAGTGGTGTTTCTGGTTTGGGGGAGCGGGAGTGGGAGGTGGGTGAGCGAGGGGCGACTTGAGGAGCAGTTCATGGCTCAGAGCATTCAGTACACGTCGCACTCGTTTATTCCCGGAGATGGTGGCATAACTATAGGGACCCGAGTTTTTCTTAGAGCCTCAAGCTCGGCCCATGGTTCTTGGGCCATGTCGGGGATGATGGCCTGGAAGGCGCTGGGGAAAACCTTCCCGCGGGAGCCCGGCTCCGGGTTGGTGGGAAGGTTTGGACGAGAGCGCCGAGGGCGCGCAAAGCGGAGTCCAGGAAACCTCTGTGCTCGAGCTGCGCCGGACTTACCCACCTGCGCCAGGCTGGGTGGCTGCTTGGGCCACCGCACCTAAAGAGCGCCTAGTTTATAGCATATAGTAGCCCGGAGGTGAGGCTGGGGGCACCAAATTCCAGGCAACAGGGGTCGCAGGATTCTAGGGAGGGAGTCTATGCAGTCAGCTAGCTCCCTCCCGCCCCAGGCAGTGCCAAACAGGAATGAATTGCGTTCCCTCCCTTCCCCCTTGGTGAGGAGCGGAATCAGATCATGGTGGTATTTAGGGTTGAACAGCGAAGAGTTAATTCCTGAGGGCATAATAGGCGGGTATGGAGAGACTGCGGCTGGGTTGGGGGCGCAGGCGTGGCGTGTAAGGGGGTGTCTCTCCCCTTTGCACTCCTTGACTTGGGTGCCAGAGCTCCCAATGTCTGGGTGCAAGGCCTGCAAGAAGGCCTCCGGGTTTGCACATTCCGGGGGGTCTTTCGCTCTCCAGCCCCCCCCCCCCCCCGCCCTCATACCCCAGATGTGTGCAGCCTTCCTCAGAGTCTGGATTATAGAGGTGAGCCGGCAGGGTGGTCGCGCGTGTTTCAGCATAGACGGTGCTTCATGGCCCACCTGTGCACCCCCACAACTATGCACCCACGCAGGCAGAGGCTGGGAACAGCGCTCTGCAAAGCGCCCAAAGTGAAAGGAATGTGATTGCGCTCTCAGCGGGTCTGGTTCGCAGCTTAGTCAGGGCGCCGCCTACTGGTCCCGGGGTGTCACGCCGATCGTAGAGGGCGAGTTTAGACTGAACCCGGTCGGTGGCCCCGGGCCCCCGCAGCCGGGCCTTAACTCTGAACCCCCACCCCCCACCCCTATCCCCAAAGCCGGTCAAAGTTAAGCAGCTACAGTCATCTCCCTGGTTGGGGACCCAGGAGCCACTTAGCTTTGGGGATTTGCACCGCAGGGCCCGCGTCTAAAACCAGTTGCAAGCTCCAGGGCCCGGCAACGGTCTCAGAAAGCAGGCTGCAGGCAATGGAGAAATCGGCCGGCGGTTGGCCCAGCGGGCGCACCGTGGGGGCCGCAGCCGCGCGCAGCCCGGGAGGAGAGCGACAACTCCCGCGCCACCCAGGTGCGCGCGCTTGGGCTTCTGCTGCTGCCCTTTCCACGCCGCGGCGACTCCGGACTCTCAAGATTTGCTTAATTGGCTGCTCAGCTTATCCCGGGGTTACCCCGCCACCGCGCCCCCTTCCCAAGACCATTTCTGCTTTGGACCTGGGGGTTGGCCACCTCTAGGACAGGCATAACCGAACGAAAAACTAAAGTGCCCTCCAATAAAGCTCCAAATTCTCCTATTTCGAAAGCAGGTTTAAAAACGAGAACCGCGGAGCAAAAACAGGAGGTGGTCACCTTCTCGCCTTCAGAAAGGCGAACGGGGCTATCAACTAGTCGCCCCTCTAGGGCAGCAGGCGTTAACTGGCGGGGAAGCCCGGGGCGGGCCCCCTTGTCTGGCTCCTCGCAGGTCTCGTTGCTGGGCCTCTAAAGGGAAGAATCTGGGTCCGATCGGGACCTTCCCCAAACTAGCCAAACTGCTGAACTGTTTCTCGACCCACCCCACAGTCTCCCTTTGTAACCTGACCGGAACAGATCACCTTTTCGTTTTCTTGCTAAATGCGCCTCGATCCGGGGCACCAGGTGGGGCCCAGGCTGTGGCTTAACCGAAGGTCTTCGCGGGGACCCGGCTGCTGCAGCTCTGCCTGCACCCAACGGCGCTGACTGCCCTTTCCGGCCACTCGGGGTGGGGATGAGGGGGTCTCTAGTCTCCCTTGGGCAGCAAAACCTCAGCCTCGCAAGGCCACCCCGCGGGGCCGTGCTCGTTTCCGGCGCCGGGACGAGCCCCGCGCACCCAGACGCCACTTTTTTTTTTCCCAGAGAAATCTGCTTTTATTTGCTCCGAGCAAACCCTGGGCTCTCAGCGCTCCCGCCTGATGGATGCAAATGTAAATGTGCACTTATTTAATTGGATCAGGCCCCAAGATAAAAGAGATAAACGGCTCCCCGTTTGCTAACTTATTTTCCGAGGCATGCAGCGCCGCGTGGAGGGGAAGCTAATGAAGGAGCTGCGCGCTGCTCGGCGCTCCAGCTCTCCCATGGCGGAGAAGCGACGACGGCCTGTCGGCTCAGCCTGGGTTTCCAGCCCTTGGTCGCCTACTTGGCCGGGGCCCTGCCCGCTGGCGGTGACCCCGGTGGGGGCCTCGGTGCACCAGGACAGGAAGGGGGGAAGCGTCGGCTCCCGCTTGCAAATACCCCCAGCCCTGGCCCGTTGTCCCCGGCGTTCTCCCCCTTTCCTTTCTAACCCAGAGCTCCAGGCTTTGCGTCGCAGGGCGCATTCGGAGGCAAGCTTTCCTCGCTCGCGTCCGGCGGCTCTCTCACTCCACGTGGCGGTTGCATAAAAAACGCGAGGGCCGCGAAAAAGACTAAGCAAATCGTTGCCCCCCCTTGGCATACCCCCTCTCCAGGTTCCCGGGGAACCGAGCTTAAGACCGAAGCCCCGCCCCCTCCCTTCTCGATTCCCAGGTGCCCTCTTTGGTAACCCGGGGCTTCTTTTGGGATCCGCGGGGAGCCCTCCCGCTCTCTGGTCTGCGCGCAATGCCGTGCTGCGCTCCAGGGTGTCGGATCCAGGCGTGTCGGGAACTCGGACAGTGGACGGTGTGTGTGAGAGAGGGACCCGAGTTCAGAACATCAGCGCCCGCAGCTTCCCCTCCTGCCTCCCCACGAGATGATCAAACGACCCTCCCCCCCCCCCCCCCCGCCTACCCCCTTTTCCCATTTCTGGGCCTCGGTTTTCCCCCTACGGTGTTTCACTCGGGAGGGCCAGGGAAGTGATTGGTGCCTAAAGGCCAGAGGCCCCGCGGTGCCACGGTCCGGCGCGCGGAGGATGCGTGCAAAGGAGGCGCAGCAAGAGGCTCAAGCAGTGGGCGACGCTGGCCACCGCGCCGCCGAGGCTAGCAGCGCAAGGCCGGGTCCGGCGTCCAGACCTCGCCCCAGCCCCGACGCGCTGATGGATTGGCTTGTCAGGGGAGCTCTGTGTGCGGAGCCCATCAGAAAGCACTTACCTCGCTAAACTGAAATTACTGTCTTTTCAGGGGCTAATTTGTGTAACTCCCATGGAGGGGCTTGGAGGGGGTTTGATGAGGCATAAAATGATGATTAATGAATTTATTGGCCGCTGCTCATCAAACAAGGACTGGAACGCTCTGGTCCGCACCGGCGGCCTGGCGGCGGCGCTCACACAGCTGGGGTTCAGCCTGGGCTGGGGGCTAGGAGCCCGTGGGGTTCCCCAGGCACCTGGCGCCCACTCTGGGAGCTTGCTTTGACCTTTAGCTGCTTCCTGCGGGACGACCCAGCTTTGGGGGGCCAGTCTCCCGCTGTGCCGCCATCGCCCCCTGCAGGTCTGTGTCTCAGGTCTAGCTGGAGGTCAGGACTAGGGGCGGGGGTGACATATTTCTGTCCCATGATGGGACCTGAGTGTGCCCAGGGCACCTCAAGGCATGTTGGAGGTGGACAGGTGATTTCCAGGTATACTATAACTTCCTGGCTGCTTTCATAGGACATAGGAAAACAGTCCTACTTCAGCAGCTAAGCTGTGTGTCCTTGAACAGATTAAATAAGCTTTCGGAACCTCAGGGTCATCTAGAAGATTGGTCCTGTGGTTTTGTGAGGACTCTAGTGAGTGGTCTCTAGTTGTCCTCCAATGACTTCATTGGGGGACTCTCCCCAAGTTCCAGAGGGAAGAGACTCTGGGCTCTTCGGGGGAAGAGCCTATTAGAACAGTCCATGTTCCTTAGCATTCCTTTCCCCCCTGACCTCAGACATCATGGTGAGTGGGGCTGGGGGTGAAGAAACTGGGAGACCTGAGAAAGGAGATAGCCCATGGAGTGGCTTGATCAGAATTGAGTTTGCAGAGCTGAATGGATCTGTCTGGGGGCTCACCTAAGGTGGACACAGAATCAAACTTGAGGCTCGTCCCCAGGTTGACCCAGAGCTCCTCTTACTCACAATCCCCCTTTGTCTGCAGGGAACTGTAAATTTGGAATTGGTCCTCAGGGCCTTTGAACTCTGTCTTGGTCTCCAATGAGAAAGCAAAAGCTTCTGGTGCAGAACAGCTTCTTCACCTCCCCAGCCATCTTCCTACCCCTTCATGTGGCCTCAGCCACATCTCTCCATTGCTCTGCCTTTATCCCCTGGCCGAGGACCTGCCCCGCTGGAGCAGAGCCTTCGAAAGACCTTGGTATTAATTTCTCCAGTGGGAAGCTCAGGCTGGCAGGCATTTATCTTCCTCCCTCACATGCTCACTGAGCGCCCAAGTCTTCCCACTGCACTGTGGTCACAGATGCAGCCAGGAACCACACAAAATCGGTGACCTCCTGCCACTGACGTTTTAGCACTAACAAAATGGGTGCAGGAGCGAGTATGGCTGCCAAAAACTTGTCAGGGATGAAGGATGGAAGCAGAATCATGGTGGGAAGAAGCTGGAAGGGGGTGTGAGCCTTAGGGAGAAGCGTCCCCCTAGCCCTACAAGGTGGGATTGGAACAGAGAGCAGGACAAAGTTAGGGAGTCAGTACTAGTGAGGGTGGAGCGTTCTGGGCAACCGTAAAGAGCAAATGCCAAGATCGCTATGAATGAGAGCAGGTTTGAGCAAGAGCGAGCAGTCCTCAGAGAAAGAGAATAAGGGTAGAGCAAAGGCAAATTCATCTCGTACAGCAGCCTGTACAAGGGGTCCCTTAGAAGGAGAGAAAGGCAGGCTGGGAGGGGACAGTTGACAGGGTCTCATGACTGTGAGGTGTGGAGGCCGACTGATGGGGGGGGATGCTGCAGTGGATGTGTGGGTTGGCAGGTCGAGAGGTGAGGGAAAAGTACAGGTTTTGAAGGGGAGAGTCAGTAGGCTTTGCTGGTGGATGGGTTGCAGGGGATGAGAGGAGGAAAGTCCAGGATGCTTCCAAGTCTTTGGACCTGCTTGCTCACAGTCGTGAGGGTGCCATTTGCTGAGATTTACGCAGGAAAGGAGAATGTGACTTTTTTTCCAAACTGAGGAAAGGAGATGGTGCTTTTGACTTGACCCCCTTGGTGAAAAGGAGTTTCCTTAGTGAATGTGTGAGGTGTCCAGTGGTCCGATTCCTGGTGTCTCAGGCAATCTCCAAGGAGAACACCTCCTCCTTCTGAAACCATAGACCCCATGGTTTTCCAGACACTCCATCTCCCCACAGACTTGTCCAGTATGGTTTGCTTTTTTAATTTCATTTAAATTAAATTTTTAAAAAAATATTTCAACCCATGGAGTAACTGAGTTTAGAAAGTGACAAGGACCAGCCCAACTGCCTTGGTGAGTTTGTAGACAGAAGACAATTGGAATTCAGGGTAGGATAACTTTGAGGCTGAGTTCCACTTTGCCTCCTACAAGCCAGGTTCTCAGGGACATACATAGGTCTGGAAACAGCTTTCACGGTGACAAGTGAGCATGGAGGGGTGTACCTGCAGACATGGGGAGAGGCTGACCAGGAAGATATTTTTAGGCTGGGCCAGAGGATAGCTTAGCTCTCCTCCTTATCCCACAGCACTGGGAATGACAGCTTGCTTCAGCCTCCATGTGTTAAGAAATAGCAGGCGAGGTCTTCTTAGCCAGACTCTCATCTGTGAGCAAAACACTGGCCAACGGCCCCTGCGAGTCAGTGTTTTCCTCCCTAAAGAACGGTTATTGGAAATGGTTATCATTTCTGCTGTGGGGAGTGATCATCTGCCCAAACATACTGATCTCACATCACACAAATAAAACGAACCTTCTTTTTTCCCTCATGTTCCCGAACAACTCCCCTAAAAGATTTGTGCTGTGGCAACGCCCACAGTTGTGCATTTTCTGTTACTGTATGTGGTAGTCTTTGTTGTTGTTGTTTTTAATGCCTCAGCTTGACTGACTCTCTCCTTTTCTTGACTCTCAGTATGATAGTCCTCAGCTTGGGTTTCGTTATTCTTCTTTCTGTCAAACTCTCGGTGGCTTTGTCCCCACGGGAGCCCAGAGGCCCTGAGGAACAGCATCTCGAATCTTTCAAGTGGAGTGAGACATCTGTTTGCTCTAGATTCCGAATAACCTCACAGTTCCACAGTGTCCCAGCAAACACGGTTTGACTTCAGAATTACCACATGGTGGTCATTTCTGAGACTTTTTTTTTAGACCCAACCACAAGGGAATTTTGTTTTGTTTTGTTTTTGTTTTGTTTGCCCTCTATTTGTATTCAGCATCTAAATCTAAAGCCTGTGGTAATAGGTGGCTTTTTTCCCCCAGTACTCATATGTGCAAAGATGTTCATTGGGAGCTGAGGTCTGAATTTCCTGGATCACATAGACTGTCTTCATGGTAACTGGGAGAAAAGGGCTCATTTAGAATAAACACCACCTCTCTGCTCTCATGAAAAGTGTGGCAGAAAAAAAAATTATTGACCTGGTTTATTTTGGTCGGTTAGAGTTGTTTTTCTCTCCAGATCTTTTTTTTTTTAACTTTTTTTTTCCTTGAGATGTTTCCTTTTAACCTGGTAAAGGCCTAATAGTTTATAGAACACGGGGAAAGAATGTCTAAGAAAGTTTCCATCGATCCTGAGACTGCAAGCAAATAGCCCTTTTCTTTGCCCTGTGATGCTCAGAATATGTTCCTTCAGCCCCACCCTCCAGCCTGTAACTCTCATCTACAGAATAATTTCCTTCACATTTTCTCTCCAAGTATTTGTTCCCGAGGGAGCATTGTACTGCTGCAGTAACTGAAATCGAGTATCCCTTGCTATCCATAGAAACCGAGCATCAGAGCAGATGAATTAGGGGCCAGAGAGACAGCTCTATCTATAGATGAGTGCCAAGACTGCATGCAGGAAGCCTGGTTTGATCCCCAGCCACAGATGGACCCCCCCAGCCCCCCAGCACCATCGACAGTGATCCCTGAACACAGAAACAGGAGTGGGTCATAAGCACCACTGGGTTTTGTCTGAAAAAAAAAGGTGGGAGGAGGAAAGAGGAAAAGAGAAAGGAAGGAAGGAAGGAAGGAAGGAAGGAAGGAAGGAAGGAAAGAAGGGAGGGAGGGAGGGAGGGAGGGAGGGAGGGAGGGAGGGAGGGAGGGAGGGAAGGAGGGAGGAAGGGAGGGAGGGAGGGAGGGAGGGAAGGAGGGAGGAAGGGAGGAAGGAAGGAAGGAAGGAAGGAAGGAAGGAAGGACAGATGGACAAGTGTTCTTGATTCCTAGGCTTGGAAGCCTAATGGCATCTCTGGGGTTCTCTCCTAGAGGGTTCCTAAGTCCATTCCTTCTGTTTGGCAGACTTCCTTCAAGTTTGGGGGCCACTAGATCATCTCTCTATCCCCAGAGATGCTGATCACACCTTGGAAAACACTAACTGCTCATTTTACAAACATGAGAATCAAGGCCCAGAGAGGTATAACAACTCACTTAAAGTCACAGAGCTGAAGGGTTGACAGAGCGTAGGGGGGTTGCCTCCTCTCTCTCCAGCCTGTTCCCCTTGAGCCCACAGGAAGTCCGGGCAACTCACCCAGTCTCAGGAGAGCATCTGGGAAGCAGCACCTGTTTGAGGACAGTCAGCCCCACCCCCCACCCCTGCACCTTTGCCCCTTCCACCCCCACTGGATCAGCAAGACCAGAATCCCTTTCTCTGGGCAAAAGCTGGAGGGGTTGTGGGCTTGAGGGGTTAGAAGCCATCTTCCTGTGAGAAATCTCTGCCCCTGCACACCCACTTGTCACTTTTACCAGTGGGACTTCCCAGCCCACTCTCCTTATTAAAGCCCCCAGCGGTGACATAGAGCCACTTGGCTCTAGTGCCAGCAAATGGGCAGGGCAGTGCGGTTCACAACTGTGTCCCTCAAGGCAGTGTGCCCTCCCCTAGCCCACCCCCACCTGCATGTCCTTATTTTTCTCCCTGGGTGGGGACCATCAGCTTATCAGGTGGACTTTCTTTCATTCTTCTTTCTTTCTTTCTTTCTTTCTTTCTTTCTTTCTTTCTTTCTTTCTTTCTTTCTTTCTTTTGTTCTTCTTTTTTTGTCACACCTGATGATGCTCAGGTGTTACTCCTGCCTCTGCACCCAGGAATTACTCCTGGTGGTGCTTGGGGAAGCATATGGGGTGCCAGGGATCGAACACAGGTCGGCTGCATGCAAGGCAAATGCTCAACCCACTGTATTATCGCTCCAGCCCCTGATCAGGTGGGCTTTCATCCTTCCCTGGAAAGTGTATCACCACTCACCCAGCCCCTCCATGGTGCTGCTGCTCACCAGGTCTGTCATCCAGCCTGGCACTCACCCCTGCTCTGTGGGAAGTGTCTCTCTAGTCATCAGGACCACAAGCCATGCAAATTCAACACAATCTATACTGAAGTTTTCTCACCCCCCCCCATCCCTCTCATGCCTTCCCAAACATTATCCCCCTCCTCAGATCACCTTCTCATGCCTTTTCTCAGCCAAATGTTCAGTGGAGGCACTTGAGAAACTTGCCCTCACTGCCTTCTCCAACCCAAGGCATGGCATCTGCTCGCTAGAGAAACATTTCCTTGGGAGGGTTTCTGCCCTTGCTTCCTTTCCAGGATTCTGGGTGGAACCCGGTCCTTGGGGGCACAGACAGTGCACACCCGCCCATTGCATCCACATGGAGCCCAGGACACATGCGTGTCCTGAGCATTTGATAAACACCGATGGAAAGAAAAGCAAGCGGATCACAGGCCTGCGTGCTTGTTTGTATTTTGCCATAGAAATAGGAATTTCGAAACAGTCATATCTGATTTTCAGTGACTGTAAAATGAGCAAATTCAGACAAATTCTAAGCTGAGGTTGTGAAATGTTATTGGGGAATTTCTGAAATTGGGTACTGTGTTTTCTCCAGTTCTTAACTACTTTACATCATTTTGCTGACCAGTCATGGTTAAGATGTCTCCAGGATTTTTTTTTTTAAGCTTATTTTAAGAATAACTCTTGGAACATTATTTCATTACTTAAACTTTCTGCTGACTCATCTGCTCCTGGGTAACTGAGTCTTTCTTTACCAATAACTTTAATTACATCAATCACTCATTCCCCAAAGTGCTGAATAATGAAAACTCCTAGAGGTGACACCATGGTCTTGTGTCACACAAGCAGGGGCTTGTGGAGGGAGAACAGGTTTTGCTTTCTTTCTTTTTTTAAATAGCAGTCAAGTCTTCACACAAGGCAAATATGTTCAGCTTTCATGATTTACTGTCTGTCTTATCTCTCTATCAATTTATAATTTGCAACCTTCATCGCAGGAGGGTTAGCAACTCATAACTTCTTGAATGGAGTGGAATTTGTTTCATCTTCAGAAATGTCTTAGTCATAAGGCCCCGTCTCCCGTTTGGGGATAAAAGAAATGGCTTTGGTGAATTCCAGCACCAGTTCCCTTGCTAAAAAAGCTGCTAATAGTGTAGTTAAAGGATTAACATATTACCTCAGCAATTATTTTGTATCCCTAATAATAGCTACTTTCCTTCCAAGCTCTTAGTTTATGTTAGTGATTGTACTAAGAGATTTAAGGAAAGGACCTCAGCTGAGCCTTGTCGAACCTTATAGAATAGGTACTATCCTGATCCCTGTTTTACAGGTGAAGAAATGAAGGCACTGTGGACTCAGTTGCTAAAAGAGGCGTCAAGAGGAGCACGCCACTTAGGAATGCCTGACTCCCTTTCTCTGCGGAGATGGAGCCGGAAGTAGTTGACTGCCCTCCGTGACTTTAGCCCTTTGCAGTTCTCCTGGCTATTTATTCACAGCTCAATTCGCTTGAGAAGAATAAGGAGCCTGCTATTTGCTAAGCTTAGCTTGTTACCTGAGAGCTGGGAGATGGCTCACATGGCTAGAGCTCATGCTTGTCTTGTGGCAGTTCTGAGTTTGGGTTCAATCCCCTGGCACCACACGTCCCATAAACACTTTCGAGAGGGCCCCCTCTTAATGTGCTGATGCTGCTGGGGAGAAGTAACGCAGAATTTAGTGAAAGGAGTAGGAGATTGGAGCAGAGGGGTAGGGTGCGGTGGAAGGTTGTATCTCATAAAATTCTGCTCCCAAATGCATGCACTTCCCCTACCCACACCCCCAGGTTCTTGTCCTCTCTCACCTGGTCTGTGAAATCACTCCTAAAGAGGGCTCTGTCCTTAACACCCCTTCCCCACTTTTCATCTACATCTTTCTGTTGTTGTTGTTGTTGTTTTTGTTTTTGGGTCACACCCAGAGATGCTCAGGGGTTACTCTTGGCTCTGCACTCAGGAGTCACTACTGGCAGTGCTGAGGGGACCATATGAGAAGGCAGGGATTGAACCTGGGTCGGCCACGTACAAAGCAAATGCCCTATTCGTTGTACTATCGCTCCGGCCCTCCATCTCCATCTTTACACCATGTTAGCCAGGAAATGGCAGGGGCTTGGCAGACTGGATTGTTGGAGCATGACAAAACTGCACTTCCAGAATCTTCTAAACACCAATTTCCACCTGTCATTCCAAGCTCCTTACAGAGATCTCTCTCAGCTCTGGGTCCTTCCTCTGGGGACCACTGTGTATGTCTCGGGCTCAGTCACACAGACTTCTCTCACTTCCCAAGACCCTTCACCAGTTCCTCTGACTCTGAATAAGCATCCAAGCTGCCTACTAAAAATACTTGCCCTTCATAATTTAACTGAAGTGCTTCGTGAACCTTCTAGAGCTTTCTCAGTTACTCCAGCCCTCACTGATTCTTCTCCATGTAGTACTCCATGTGCTGCTGATCAAGAGGGAGCCTATTGTGTATATTTGGGGTCCAGGGGAAGCTGGGCTTTAGTCCACCTCTGTTGTGTACCAGCTGTCTGACCTTGGGTAAGAGCCTCAAATTCTCTGGATCCAAGGTCCACCACAGTAAGGAATGATGAGTTTGATTGGGATGCATGGAAGCGTGTCTGTGACTTGCCTGAGGAAGTTACTCGTTAAGGCACAGCCCCAAAGCCAGCATGTGCCTTATTACTCAGTGAGGCACCCCTGGGTAGGACTAGGAGCCAGCTTATCCTAAAGGGAGGACACATCTGTGAGCTCCGAACCAATTCTTTATCTTTGCATGTGTGTTTCTGTAAACACATAGACCTGCTTCTGTGCTCTGTCCACTCTTTGCCACAAGCAGCCCATTTATGTTATTCTGGTGCTGGGTTCCCTGGATGCCTTCAGACCTACTGGAATGGTCTTTTAATTTTGCTTTTCTTTTGCAAAACTGGTCCCTATTTAGGGGGCACTTACTCTTCTGTGCAGAGTTGTTTGAGTGGTGGATGAAGCACTTAAATGCTCCTAGTCTGTGCTCCTTGAGGCCTGACTCCAGCGCCTGGCGTGGGCAGCAGGCACTTCCCAAGGACACAGGGATGAGAAGGCAATAAAATGCTATCTTGAATTCTGACAGGATCTAATTTGTGCACCCTATAGTCTGTCCTGAATTGAATCTGAGGGTACAGGGATGTTGTCTGAGGAGGGAGGATAATGGGTGTTTCTCACCCCAGATACTGGTGCTCTCACTGTCATGGGGCCTTCCTGAAGACCCAAGCCCAATCCTGAGCCCCAGACATTCTCAGTGCAATGACAGGTGGAATGACAGTGCCTAACGCTTGTGACAGAATGACAGGACCAGCAACATGGGGTGCCCTCCAGATCCCCTTCCTCATCTTCTACCTAGCCCATGCACCACCAGTGGTTAGTTTTCTGCAGCCTCTCCAAATTTTCCCTTTTGTTGATCCAATCTGGATGCAGATGGGGGGCATTCAGTGTCCACCATACTCTCCTTGAATCTCTTCTCTTCTTCCTTCCCTCTTCACTGTAAACCGGGCCTCCAGCAGCTCAGGCCTCCTCTGGGGCCACCCAGCTCCAGTCCTGCTTCCCAAAATTTATTTTCTCTGCCCAGGTGATGATCATCCCATCATTAAAATCATTTCTGACTCCCTAATCCCCTTATCTAAGGCCAAAACACCCAAGTATTATGCTCCTTCAAACTTTACCTCATATGCCCAGGAGCTCACCATTTCCACATGCCGTCCTATCTCCAGGCCTGGGCACACACTGATCTTGCTGCTTGGCAAAGCCCTTATCATTATCTCCTCTCCTTCACCTACATGTGAAAGGTTGGTGCTCAAAACTCCATCTTTCATCAGTGCTCTACACACTCTGTGTTAAAAGTATAAGATAAGGATGTTGGGCAAGAGGAGGTAGTAGAATGGGTAAAGCTCTTACCTTGCATGCAGCTGACTCAGGTTCAATAACCAGCACCACATGTGGTCCCCAGGTCCCTTCCAGGAATGATCTCTGAGCACAGAGCCAGAAGTATACCCTCGGTGTCATTGCCAGTTGTGGCTCCAAAACACAATAAAGAGACACGCATGAGTTAAAACCTCACTTAACGAGTTGTGTTGGCCATGGGTACTTAATTCATCATTGAGGTTCTGTTTCTCCATCTGTGAAGAGGGCATAATCATGGCGATGTGTCATTCTGGTGGTCGCTTAAAAAGTCACTATCAGTGACAGGAGAGACAGTATGGGGGTTAAGGTGCTTGTCTTGCATGCAGCTGACCTGGATTTGATCACCAGCACTACATATGCTCCCTAAAGCCCTACCAGGAATGGTCCCTGAGCACAGAGCCAAAAGTAAGTCCCGAGCACCTCTGGGTGTGGTCTCCAAACCAAAAGAAGTAAAATAAAATAAAAATAAAAGTCAGTGTCTGGGGGGCTGGAGTGATAGCACAGCGGGTAAGGTGTTTGCCTTGCACGTGGCCGACCCAGGTTCAAATCTCAGCATCCCATATGGTCCGCTGATCACCGCCAGGAGTAATTCCTGAATGCAGAGCCAGAATAACACCTGAGCATTGCTGGGTGTGACCCAAAAAAGAAAAAAAAGTCAGTGTCTGATGCACCACTCATAGGATTATTATGAGATTATTGTAAGTGAATTTCACAGTCTGGTGGAGGAACCAACAGTACCAAGAGACCCACTTTAATCATGCAGGAATCTTCCCTGAGATCTGATCATACCATCATGGCTGACTGCAGTGACACCATTTTCTTCCTTTTTTTTTCTGAAAGGAAAGTTCCAGCTTGGTTTAGGGTAGAAATATGTCTGACACTCTTGAGAAGAACAATTCATGTCCCGGCCATATGTGATCATTTTGTTTCTTTGTGTCAGATGCTCACTTTTCAAGGTTACCTTGCAGATTGGGGGCCATGTGACCAATTCTGACCAATGAGAAAAAATTCTATAGATCTTTCTGACACTTGTCTACTTTGAAGATGTGGGATCATAGAGCAATGTTGATTGATTGATTGATTGGATTTGGGGACCACACCCAGAGATACTCAGGGGCTACTTTTGGCTCTGCTCTCAGGAATCACTCCTGGTGGTGTGCTGGGGACCACATGGGATGCCAGGGATTGAACCTGGGTTGGCCACATGCAGAGCAAGCACCCTACCTTCTATACTATCTCTCCAGCCGTGAATAACAGAGGTGTTTAATCCTCTGCCTTTTTTCTTTCTTTTTTAACTAATAGGATCACTTTTTGTTTTGGTTCCAGAGAAATCTTACTTGGAGTCATATATGTCCATGATATATATATATATATATATATATATATATGTATACATCTATATCTCAAACAAAACATACTCGTCTCACTGAAAGTATGATGTAAAGTCAGGCAACACCACATCACCCATTGCAGGCAGCCCCTGAAGCTCATTTATAGAACACGTGGGAGGTCACTGGGTTGGAGCTAGTCTACATCCTGTGGTGGGCATGTGTGCTTTTATGCATATATTTTGACATCTATTCTTTCTCAGTATCCTGAATTTCCTTCAGGATCCATCCCTCCTCTAGGTCCAGATACTTCTGAGGAAGTTCATTCTTTTCTGTTTCTTAGACTAGGACTATGCTCAGGTTCAATGGACATCCCACCACCCTCGACTGAGTGATCTGTCCAGAGGGTGTGACAACCCAATTCAGTCCAGTGAATTAAGGCCTAAGATTTGCATGAAAACTAAAGAAAGACGGAGACTTTCCTTTCCCATTGAACTTGAGCCCTGGGACTAGGAAATCTGAGCATGAGGTTCACATAGAAAGGAACAAAGCTGAGATAGAAGGAGATTATGTCTTGGAGTAAGCTTTGTTCGGAGACAGATCCACCTGTCTAGAGAGATTCTTTCCACACTCAAGATCCTGAGTTGCTCCAAGTGGTAGATGCCAGGGAAAGTTCCAACTTTGTAGTTTTTCAACTCCGGGCCAGGACAGGAAGATGGCATGTGACTTCCTGTGCGAGTGAAATGTGCATGGGCGGGGCTATGCATCACTTCCGGGGGGCTCTTCCAAAGTCAGTACCTGATTCACCTCTCTCTTCTCTTCCCCTATCCCCATAATGATGTTCCAGATGGTGGAAGTTCTACCAGCCTGGGTCCTAGACTGAGGACAACATGGAGCAGAGACCCCTGCTGACGCCTGACCATGTGTACCGTGAGCAAGAAAGAAAATAAAATCTTTGTTGTTTCAAGCCGCTGCTGTCAGGTCATTTTTGTGAATAGTGTTTGAAGACTTTACTCCGTGATTCTCCTGCTCCTTCCTCCCTTCACAGCTCCTTCATTCCCTCTGACATCCCTGCTGCTCTGTTCTGTGCAGCAGTCCTCTGTAACCTTGTCTTAACTTGTCTCAGTCAACAGACAGTTAAAAGGCCTCTGTGAGTGCCCATCTCCTGCCTTCCTGGTGATAACCAAAGTGGATATTGGCCAGGAGATAGCCAGCCTGTCCTGACAAGGCCAGGACCTAGGTCTGAACTAGTGCCCACCAAGGGCTATTGGTCAGTCCTCTTCCCAGCACTGGCCTTGGCAGGAAAAATTCATTATATTCCTGGATTCTCAGGGCTTTGAATTCTGGAATAAAATCTTCTTCAGGAACTTCTATTCATTATAAAATGCATTAAGATTCCAAAGTTTGTGCTGTTGGTAGCACTGTAGCACTGTCCTCTGGTTGTTCATTGATTTGCTCGAGTGGGCCCAGTAATGTCTCCATTGTGAGACTTGTTGTTACTGTTTTTGGCATATCGAATATGTCACGAGTAGCTTGCCAGACTTTGCTGTGTGGGCGAGATACTCTTGGTAGCTTGCTGGGCTCTCCGAGAGGGGCAGAGGAATCGAACTGGGGTCAGCCGGGTCGGCCTCGTGCAAGGCAAACACCCTACTCACTGTGCTATCACTCCAGCCCTGTTGGTATTCCTAACAAAACAATGTGCCAAGATTTTTTTAAAAGTTGAAATATACAAATATTATATATAGGGATAAGTATATTTATATGTGCCTTTGTTAATAAGCAATTTCTAGAGCCCATCAGCTAATTAAATCAATGCACAAGATTCTGCAGCTTGGGCATGCCTAAGTTTTTTGGGATGCAAAAAACAAAAAGTGAAGTATTTCCACAGACTGAGTGTGTAAACCACAGATGACAGTCTGGATAGCCCATGGCCTGACTTACCTGTCAACAAAGGGTGGTAGGACAGACTGTATAATGTTCAATACAGGCATATGGGAGTGATAGAGTATGTTTGGGTGTTGGGAAGGACTTTATACAATTACACCTTTTCTACATTATGCTTGACATGATTTTCCCCATACAGAAAGAAGTTCCAGCATTGCCTGTTCTCTCAACTTTACTTTTCAGGAAAAGTTGAAAATATCTCTCTCTCTCTCTCTCTCTCTCTCTCTCTCTCTCTCTCTGTCTCTCTAACTACTATATATGTGCAAACATTTCAACATTCAAATTGAATGGGGAACCACAGGTAGAATGTTCAGTGGTATATTATACTCACTTGCCTATTATTCTCTCTTCACATTTTGCATTAGTCTATTTTACAGATTAGGAAACTGCATTAAGGTTCCTAAATTATTCAGAAAGATAACCCACTGGCTAGAAGAAAATTCTCAAATTTACTCTCTTGAACTTCTCCACTGCTTTCTCTCCTTCCAACACCACAGCTGTCTTCTCACAGCTCAAGTATGGCAATTGCCCACCAAAAATTATTGCTCCCAATTCCCCTGATATAGGCTGTGAGTAGAAAGCAGTTAAAAATTGGGACTACATTTCCCAGTCTCCCACTAGGTCAAGTCATGTGATTTAGTCTTTCTAATGAACTATGACAGGAAGTGACATACATTGTTTTGGAGGTACCACCAGTTAAAGCATGAATATATGGGCCTCCTTTCTCCTCCCACAGTTTGTTGGAGAGAACACAACAACCTTGGAGACCACTGTAGAAGATGAAAGGACCCCAAGATGGAAATAATCTGGATAGTCACCTCCTGCCCAGAAGCACCCTTTTTGGACTTAACACAAGGGATAAACAAACTTCCATTGTATCTGAGCCATTATACATTTTTGGTTTTATATGTTAAAGGGACTAGCTGTACCATAAACATACAGATATAAATAAGCTTTTAAAAATCTCTCTTTAATCCCCTTCCATGTTAAGGGAGGGGTCATGAGGAGTGGGGATTCCTTTTTATCCCTCCCTATGTCAAGTGTGGGTGATCCACTTGAATCCATTCACTAATGGTGGGGGGCGGGGGGAATGACCCAGCTCAGGCTTCTGGGGTAGAGGTATTCCGGTCGTGCATGTCACTACATCTTCACACAGCCCCCCTCCTCACCCCTAACCTGGCTCCTTAAAGAGGGGCTTCTTGGTGTTTCAGCTGGAGGTGAACATATTATCACTGAGCCTTCCTGGAGGAAGACGAAAGACAAAACAAGCATTTGGCCTGTCTGGGCCACACACCCTCAGCCAAGATAGGAGTCAACATGTTTGGGAACATCAAAGACAGTGTGATATCTTAAGCATAAGGAGATTAACATTTACAAAGGTTTGCCCCTCGGCCTGTTCCCAGGAATCCAGCAGACAGAGCCAGAAGGGACAATTAACATCACCCATCTGCACAGGGGGCTCTGGCTTTTCACATTAGAAGATTTTCTTGTGAGCTTACTGAGGGATTCGAGATGGAGGAGGCAAGCTGACCTCCCGTTTGAGCTGAAACCACCAATTCACAAGGAAGATGCTAGAATGCACTCGAGGAATGGCAACGTAAGATCCCAGGACTTGGAGGTGCAGAGTGGTGCCACTCACAAGTGCAAGTGTAAGGGGGGGAGGGGAAGAGAGAGAGGGTGGGGAGAGAGAGAGAGAGAGAAAGAGAAAGAGAGAGAGAGAGAGAGAGAGAGAGAGAGAGAGAGAGAGAGAGAGGAGGGAGGAGACTCCTAACAGTCAAAACAGCACTGTCTACACCAGCATGTCAGTACAAAAGGAGGGCTGAGACCATGGGCATGAATGGAAGAGTGAGGAGACACTGGTTTGTCTCTTTGAAGCAAGAGGCCAAGAATATCTCAACACACTCCAAGTACCAGCAACAGTAGGCAATGGATGGGGACCAAAATCCCTTACAGCTGTTGGAAACCATACCCTATTCAGAGATAATTGGCAATTAGTTAAACAACTCCTGTTTAAAACACTCCTCCTCCCCACCCTCAAAGACAGCTGTGTTTAAAAAGGGGCGGGAGAGACTTCTCAAGAAATGTGGAAACCTAATCTTTATGTCAATAAAACAAAAGCGGGCCCTGGGAGGAAGCAAGTCAGAGAATCCAAGGGTCCAGGCAACAGTCTAACCCTCCAAACTCACTGTTCCTTCTACTCTTGCAGCCGAATAAAGTGGTCAAGAACAAAAACTTGGGGGTATCCTACTCTGCCAGTTACCAGCAGTGTGAACGCAGCCAGTTTCTTAAAGACTCCAAGGCTTAGTTTTCTCCTCTGTAGAATGGGGATGCTAATCATAGTATGGTGAAGACAGGAGAAGGAGCCAGAAGTTGGTCCCCAGCAAGCATCTGGAAGTGTCAGTTCTCAAGCATACCAGCTTTTTTTGGCCCCAAATCTCTCCAATCTGGTGTAGAAGGCCCTCTGTAATCCACCTCCAATCTCCTCTTTGAACTCTTCCACATTTTCACATGCCCGATTAACTAGCAATCAAAAAAAGCAATGAGTCCCCTGGGCTTTCATTCCAAGATTTTGAAATGGCAGAAGTGAATGGGATTCTCCTCTCCTTATCATCCACTCTTTCTTCCCAATTCCTGTCAATCAAATGAGGTCTCCAAGATCAGGCTCAAAAGCTGCCGGGAAGTCTTTCCTGAGAAGGAATTAATTGCCTTTTTGAAAGCTCAAGCCAGAGCTGCAAACTGGCATGCTTGATTTTGATCTGCACCGTAGTTGCAGAAATCAGAAAATCTCTCCCACCATTTGGAATTTCCAATTTCTCTTCAGGAGTCTGAGTCCAGGCAATTGTCTGCCAATGACTCACGCCTGCCCCCTGCAGGAGGGGCAGGTGCTTCTAGCTTTCTCACCTCAGAAGCTTGCCTGGCTGCCTGAAGGCTCAGAGCAAAGAAAGAGCTGCTTCTTTTTCCTGCTTCCATTCCCTTCCTCCTTCCCTCCCCCTTCTATTTCTCTTCCTCTACCTTTTCTTTTTTTCTTGGCAGGGGCTATACCTTATGTCACGTTTTGTGTTGGAATTGTTACCTCACGCCACTTTACAGATGAGGAAACTGAGGGCAAAATGGAGGAAAGGGTTTGTCACAGGCCCTACTACCAGGCAAAGATTGTACCTTAGATTTCTGGCTCAAATCTTGTTCTGTGGCTTCTCTGCGAAAATGTACTTCGGTGTGGAAAACATGCCAATTCCATTTCCGACTGACACTGTGTCAGTGACAAGGAGGAAATGGTGGTACAAAGTGGAGGTGGAGAAGAGGTTTGTGGGGTGGGGGGAAGCCTGGCAAGAATGAGTTTGGGGGCCACTCGGGGAAGGAGTTTGGGGCAGGATCTGGGTGGGGAAATTAAGATTCAAGGAAACAAAGAGTCACAAAGCCTTGGAAACAGATTCTAAGAGAATCAAAGAGAAAGAGTCCTTGGCAAGTCAAGGATGAGCAAGCCAATTCAGATACAGAGAGCTACTTTCAGCACACAGTTATTATCCAGAATGATCATTTCCATCCAACTATCTTTATCACAGTGGTCCCTTCTCTATCATAACTGATTTCTTCCCCAGCACTTGGGCAGCCTTCCAGTTGTGGACCAACCGTGGATAAAGAAACCATGGTACAACTATACAAAGGAATACTATGCAGCTGTCAGGAAAAATGAAGAATGAAGTTATGAAATTCGCTTATAAATGGATGAACATGGAGAGTATCGTGCTGAGTCAAATGAGTCAGAAGGAGAGGGACAGATATAGAATCACTACACTCGTTTGTGGGATAACCTTTCAGTAGCTGTACTGCAAACCCCAAAATGATGGAGGGGAGAGAGAGAGAGGAGGGGCTGAGGTGGGGGTGGGGAGAGGGTCCGGGGAGGGGAACTGGGGACACTGGTGGTGGGAAAGGTACACTGGTGGAGGGAAGGATGTTGGAATATTGTATGACTGAAACCTGACCATGAATAGCTTTGTAACTATGTATTCTCATAGTGATTCAATAAAAAAAAAAACATGGGGGCTGGAGTGATAACACAGCGGGTAGGGCATTTGCCTTGCCTGTGGCAGACCAGGATTCAATTCTCATCATCCCATATGGTTCCCTGAGCACTGCCAGGAATATTTCCTGAGCATCGCCAGGTGTGACCCAAAAAGCAAAAATAAATAAATTAAAAAAATGAAAAAACAAACAAGCATGCTGGCCCCTCCCCCACCCCCTCAGAGCAACACTCGTGGTACCCAATAAGCCTGTGTTTTTATTCCCTCCCTCCAGCTGTGTGGCCCTGAATTAACTTCTTTGGTTTTTAGCTTCTCTGTAGACAGGAAGCATGATGCCTCCCCGGGTTGTTGCCAGGATGAACAGGCCAGCGAGGCTCCATAACTGGGCACTGTTACAAGTCCCGGCTACTTTGATCCCCTTGGTGACATCTAAGGGAAAGATGTGGGTGTTGGTCCATGGGAAATGAAGAACCACCCACTGCCTCATCACTCAGTAGTCCAGGTGAGAGCCCTGAGTAAGAAAAGTCCAGAGCCCACCAGCGAATAGACTCACCTCTCTGGGCTTGCCACGGCCCACCCAGGCTCCTGGTCACCTAATAGCCAGGCCCAAGACCCGGCGGTGATGACATTTTACAGAAGCCACCTTCATTCTCTCTTATCCTTCCCCGAAAGAAGTTCCTCCAGGGGGCCACTAGAGCAATAGTACAGTGGGTAAGGCTTGCCTTGCTTGCATCTGACCTGGGTTTGATCCCTGGCACCCCGTACGGTCCTGAGCCCCTCCAGGAGTGAACCCTGAGCGTGTAGAATGAGGAGTAAACCCTGACACTGCTGGGGGTACTCCCCCTTCCCGAGAAAAACAACCCCCTAAAAATGAAATATTCTCCCTCCCTCAGTGGGATTGGAGCTCTGACCCATCTCTGCATACCCTGAAGGTCTCCTGGAATCCGCTGAGCTCCTCTCTGCCTCCTTCTGCACACCACCCCCCCACCCCTCGAGAATGGCCCTTCTTCCTACCCCTATGCCCCCAGCTAAGTCCTCACTCAAGTTCCTCCTCACCCCTGGTCAGAGGCGGAGAAGAGTCAACCATCACTGAGCCCCCGACAAACCGACAAATGCAATAGAAATGAGAGCACAGGAGAGGGAGTGAGGCAGATACATAATTTATGGTGCGGCTGCATGTGAGTGACAGGCAGCGGTGGGGGGCCTTGGCACCTTATTGATTCTTTCAAAAAACCCGAGAAAGGGCCCCGTGCTGCGGGCCAGGGAAGGCACGGAAGGTGCTGGCAGGGGCAAGGCCATTAAGGACGCACCACGACCCGGCTGGCCACGGGGGTGGGTGGGGGTTCTCCAGCAGGTGGGGCGCACCCACGCTACCGCGATCGATGACACCATGTCAGAACATAAAATGCAGGCCTGGGCTCTTAAGCCAAATGTGCGTGAGATTTTTTAAAAGCATTGATTCAGGATGGATCAATGGAAATGGAGGCATATTTTTCCCTGGTGCAAAAAGGGGGTAATAACACTTGGCAGAGAGGCGCGGGTTGGGGTGACAAGAGTCGGTGTTCCATGAGGAGCTCCGGCCCCTGGGTCCTCTGCTAGGACAGCGTGGGCGCTGCCCTCAGGGTGGGGGGAAGGGCGGGTGGCCTCTTCTCCGTCTCCCGCAGGGCCACCAGGAGCACTGTGCTCCCCCATCGGAGCAGGAGGCCACTCAGGCTCCAGTACTTAAGCGAAGCCTGGGGCTCTGTCCCCAAGTTGCCCAGGCCCCTGGCCCAGGTCTTCTTCTCCATTTCACACCTGGCCCATCATTCACCTGCCCTAGGGGCCAGGCACAAGGCAGCCAGTCCCAGCCTGGGTGGCTCCCCATTGCTGTGTGCCCCCAGCATCCGTTCTGAGTTGCCCCTCCTCCCAGACTCCTCTGGGTCCCCTCCATCCCACCTTTTGCCCCTGGACTCAGACCCTTCCACATTCCTCCTAACTACTAGTCTCTTTGCTGGGCCTGGTGACTCGTTGGATGCAAAGGATGTGAGCACCTGGGACCAGGGTGTCTGGTTTGCAAGAGTTTGGAGGTGGGGGGTGGGGGGGCGTTGATATAGAATAGGTGTTTGGTTCATGTTTATGGAAATAGGGAACCAGAGAGAAAGTGAGGAGGGAGGAAGCAGGAAGGGAAGGAAGGTGGCGGAGGGTGAGAAGATGGAGAAGAGGGAGGCAGTGGAAGGTGGGGGAGAAGGAGAGGAGGGGGAGGAGGAGGGGGAGGGAGGGAGGAGGGACGGAAGGAGGGAGCAGGGGAGAAGCAAGAGGGTGGAGAAGAAGAGGGATGAAAGAAGGGCAGGCAGAGGGAAAGAGAGAAGAAGGAGAATGGAAGGTGAGAGAGAAGGAGAGAGATGGGAGAGAGGAGGGGGGAGGGAGGCGAGGAGGAGTTGAAGAAGGGATAGGACCGATGGAAGAAGGGAGAGAGAGAGAGGGATGAGGGAGAGAAGGGACAGAGAGGAAAGAGGGGGAGGAGGGGAGAAGGGAGGAAGGGAGGAAGAGGGGTGGGAGGGGTGAGGGGGAGGGAGGCAGGGCTGTGCAGGGCAGGCCCTGTCCCAGCAGAGCAGCCAGGCCTGAGGCTGTCCACAGCCAGGGGCTGCGACAGGGGGCACCTGGCAGTGTGTTATGGAAAGTCGCTCTTTTGGGGGGTCACACTCCTCTTTCCACAGTCACAGGACACCTCAGCGGCCTCACAGACTTTCCCTCCCAGCTCTGTTCAGGGAGGGGATGAAGAAAGGGGTGAGCTCCAGCAGAGGCTGCCGGGGTGAGGAGTTCCAGGTGGCTGGTTCCAGGGCTCCTGTCCCCCCTGTGTTGGGAGGGGCTCTCCCTGGGCAGGAGGCTGCTTTTCCTTCATGGGTGCCTTTCCTGGAGCTGTGGTCATTTGTCATTGTCCCCTGCGGGGAGCCCTCATTCCCCACAGGCCCATGTCCCCCCCACCACCCCCGCCCACCCGCTCCAACGTGCCCATCTCTGAATGAAACGGGGACAATCATTTTATTGGCCCATGCTCTCAAAGATACCATTGTTAAATTATTTTCCCAAATCATGGTCAGAGATGCTGGCCTCACTGTTATTGAGTGAACCAGAAAATCCCCTCTGGGAAAGAGGGGTGCAGAGGGGCCCACACAAGGGGAGATTGAAAAGAGCTGCTTCAAATCCTTCTCCCCCACAACTGTTGCAGTAGGTCTCTTCTAACCTATCCTCTCCCTCCTCCCTCTCTTCCTCCTCCTTCTCCTCTTTCTCCTCCCTCTTCCCTCTCTTCTCTTCCTACCTCTTCTCCTTCCCTCCTTCCCCTCTTCTCCTTCTCCCCTCATTCTCTTCCTCCCTCTTCCCTTTCTCCTCCTCCCTTTCCTCTCCCTCCTTTCCTCCTCGCCTTCTCCTCCTCTTTCCTCCCTCCTTATCCCCTTCTCTCTCACTTCTCTCTCCTCCCCTTCCTCCCATTCCTCTTTTCCTTCCTTCCTTCCTGCCTCCTCCTCCTCCCCTTTCCTCCCTCTCTTCCCCTTCTCCCTCTCTCCTTCCCCCTCCGCTTTCCTCCCTCTCTTCTCCCTCCTACCTCTCCGTCCTCCCCTCCTCCTCACCAATTCTTCTCTTTTCTCCCTCCTCCTCCTCCTTCCCTCCTCCCCTCCTCCTCCCCAATTCTTCTCTTTTCTCCCTCCTCCTCCTCCTTCCCTCCTCCCCTCCTCCTCCCCAATTCTCTTTCCCCTCCTCCTTCCCTCCTCTCCCTCCTCCCCATTTCTCTCTCTCCTCCCCCTCATCCTCTCCTCCTCCTTCCCCCTCCCTTTCCTCTCCTTCCTTTCCTCTTCTCCCCCTCCTCCCTCTCGTCTCTCTCTTTATCGTCCTTCCCACCTCTCCCTCCCTCCTTCCCTTCTTTCCTCCATCTGCTGCTTTTTTTTATTTGTCCCCCCTCCTCTTCCCAACCCCCTCACCTAACCCCTCAGCCTGGTCCCCAGACAACCAGACCCTGAATAGTTTCTGCCACCAAGATGACCTGTGCAGAGCAAAGTTCCTGGCGCCCATCAGCAACACCCCTTACTGGGCCTGTCCTTGGGCTTCCAGTTTTGAAGCCTCACCCATGAGCTTCCTTCTCACCCTTGGGTCCTATGGAGCAGGGCCCCTCTCAAACCCTCAGAAGGTTCGACCAGGGGCCTCCAAAATAGTCACTGGGACAGACTAGGACAGGCTAAGTTTCCTAAGGCCCGTACCCCACACTTTCTGCAGATACCCACATGCTAGTGGAGAAGCCTGTGCAGGACGCCAGGACTCTAGGGCTCACTGGTATCAATTGCTGCATACCGCTGTTTGTCAGCTTCAGTCTGTCACCTGTGTAAAGGGGGTAAGCCGCCCTTCCTCTATAGGACTCATGCACGGATGCTGCAAGTTCACGTTTCGAGGCCAGCCACTCCGAGCACTTCACATCATGGGCCAGCTCGGCCCCTCTCAGCTCCTGCCGCTGTCTTGCCTGGGTACAGGGTTGCAGGGCGGTGAGGTAGGGAAGTGCTGTGTGAACCTGACCTGAACAGAACGCGCCTGTTAGCTTGTTGCAGGCGAGGTTGAAACCTCAAGCACCATATAACCATGCCGCTGGACCCTGAGCCAAAGCTGTTTCACTCAGGGCAACCCAGAAGGGGCAGGTGAGAACCCTCCCTGCCCCAAGGGACCCAGCCCTGGCAGCTGAAAACCTCCAGAATTCACCTGCCACCCTGCTCACGGCTGCTCTCCACACACTTAGGCTGAGCCTCACCCATGAGTGAACCTTTTCCTGGATGTGGCTTCATAGGACACACCCTACCCATACTCCAAGAGTACCACACCACATTTGATGGGATTCAAAGTAGGAGGCAACCAGTCTTAGAGGGAAATATTATATTATTTCGGTTCTGCTTTGGGGCAGGGATTGGGGTTCGGGATGGAAACACCCGAAATATGGTGGTGGGAAGGTGTAGTGGTGGTGCGATTGGTGTTTGAATATTAAATGTAATCTAATATTGTGAACTACTTTATCAAATAAAAAAATTTAAAAAAAAAGAAACCTCAGGCATGTTCCTCCTGGCATTGCAGCGTTTCCATCCCAGTGGGCAGGAACTGAAACATGGGGGAGCTGGGAAGTAGGGGAGGGGGGTGGAGCTTCAACAGCCAGGAGCGCAAACATCAGATCTGTGACACATAAGCCGTGGACCTGGGACAAGTTTCTCAGCCACTCTGTGCCTTTGCTACTTCATCTGCCTTCCCAACCTTCCCATCCAGGTGATGGGAGAATGAAATGAGTTCACTCCCAGTGTAGGGAAGAGGGTGACCGGAAGCCATCACTGAGAGCCACTGCAAGTTCTCGGGAACTGAGACAGGGCCTCTCACCTGCACCCAGAGCCCAGCTGCTGATGTTCCATCCAGCTGGGTTTCTTCTCTCCTGTCAGGGCCAAGTCCGAATGGTTCTGTGCCACTCAGGTGCATGGGTAGAGAGACACTGGACACAGGGAAGGCAGTGATGACTCCCAGAGCTCAACTGGGATTCAGTTCCTGGGGGAGGCCAGCAGCTCCCTGTTCGCCCCCGAGCCCAGCCTTCTCCTGGTGAAGCTTCAGTTTCCTCATCTGTGGAATGGGGTCAACTGCTGGCCCTTCCCAGGGATCACATGCCCCCGATAGGGCCAGCGGGGAGAAGAGGGAGGGGGTTGAGGAAGTTCTACAGAGCCCAAGGAGCCTGCCTCTCTAGCCTGGGATCTCTTGCTGGTAAGAAACAGAAGACTCCCCCCCACACATGGGTGAGGCGGGTGTAGGCACAGCAGCCAGAGGACCCCCACCCACCATTCCTTAGGAAGAACAAGGCTGGAAATGCAACACCAGCCCTAACTCAGAGCCAAGTGTTGACCTGCCACTCAAGGCTGTGTGCTGGCCACCATGGGGGCTTCTTGGACCTTCAACTCTCCTCCCAGGAAGCACCTTCACCTACCACCTGGTCTTTCAGATTGGCTCTTCCTTAAAGTATCAGCTTGCTCATGGCCTTTGGGTTCGCCTTTCTCAACAGCCTGGACCACACATGAGGACTAGGAGTTAGCTGAAGAGTGGCTGGTCACTTCTGTTTGCACTCGGCTCACCCTGCTCCCCTTTCTTGCTCTGCAATGTGGAAGGAGAGTTATATAAACTACATTTCCCATGTTCCTTTACCAACTGGCCCTCATAAGGCATTGGTGGGAATCTTTATTCCTGGGGATCTGATCACACCACCTCCTCCATCTGTCCTTCCGGTTCCAACTGCTAACCTTAGTGTTTCCTTATTTTCTTGCTTTTTGTAACTTTCATGACTACTTCGAGCATCATCATCATCGTTGTTGTTGTTATTGTTGCTGTTATCATTATCTTTAGTTTTCAGAAACCTTGTAGCTAACTCCCTGCATTCACTTTCCTCTGTTGAATTCCTGGCATGGGCCTGGGTGTCCCATTTCCTCTCTGAGTGGCAGACAAGAGAGCTGCCATTGCTCAGCAAGAGCTCCTGATCCCTCCGCTAAAGCCAAGTATCCGAATTTGCAGGTGATGGTGAACTTTCCTATGTCAACTTTCCTATGCCAGCACCCACTGACAGATCTGGTTCAGATCCCGGAGTGACTGTGGCAGAAATGAAGGAGGTGGATGCCGTGGCTGAATGTCAGCTGGAGCCTGACTCAGTCTAGAGTTGAAGAGTGGTGCGGGGGTGCACGGGGCACCAAGTCTTCAACACACCCTGTGTGAGACTCTGATACCCCATTTCTCTTCTTTGGCAGGACCTGCACTTCAGAGGTGGGTGGGGTGGGAGCAGCGTGGTGACATCAGGCAGTCACTGTTGGCTAAGGCTGGGCTTAAATCCAGCTCTGCTATTTGCTATTGATTCCCTTGAAAAATGCACTTACTTCCTTGAGCCCCACTATTCGTGTCTGTGAAATGCCATGATCCAAGTGTCCATCAATGATCGGTGATGGATGAAATGAGCTAATTCTCTGAATGCTGGGCATGGGAGCCCAAATAATGTACCTAAGACTCTGCCTTCTCTTCTGATCATCTAATCTTTCACCACTTAATGGAGATTTCCCCAGAGTGGAATAACCCTGCCTCTGAAACCAATTTCTGGAATGGTTGTTTCAACAAGGTTGAAAAAAAAAAGTTGCAATTGTCCTTACGGTACAGGATCATGTAGATCAGCACTCTCAAGTGTGGGTGCTTGTGGAAAGAGGGGGTGGGACCATTTGCTCCTAGTCCTGTGCTCTCTTAGAGGCTGGTTTTACTGGGATTCCAGTTCCCCTCTCACCTTCCAAGACTTAAATCAGCTCTGATTACCCAGAGGTGATCTGGAGTTGGAAAGTCCAGGAGCTCTTGAGGCAGGTCATTGGGTGGAGGGTCAACTGCAGGCTGGTGCTGACCCAGCATAAGTTCCCTTCATTCCTTGTTAGCTAAGTCCAAAGGTCCTGGCTATCCCATGGGGAAGAAACTGGCCCAGAACAACTCATAGATTTCATGATCCAAGGAAGAGCTTTTGCCATCCAATCCAACCATCATGCCTCTGCTAAGCCATCCAAGTTCTCTTCCAAATGATCCAACTCCTTCACCAAATAATCCAACATCTAGTGTGTTCCCAGTTGAGGCCGGAGGAGTATTTCCCAGCAAGCCTTTGGATTGTAGTTCTTGGTTGGAGTGAAGTGGGTCTGAGAAGTGCAATAGACAACCCAGGACCCCCAGTCAATGGGTCTCATCTCAACTCTGTCCTCCTCTCCCTTTGCTTCCAAGTCAGAATCACCATGCTTGTTTGTCACATGGTACCTCAATAGTGCCCCAAGTCCCCTCCTGGCCTCCACCCTCATGCCACTCCCCCCACCAATCTTCTGTCCACAAAATAGTTAGGGTGGTCTCATGACAAATAGAAAAGTCTCACTTGTGCGAATTCTGTTCTGGGTGCTGGATGCCATTCTAGGTTATACTTGCTCATGGGATAAAGTTCAAAATGCCACATGTGGTGTTAGTAGTGGGGTGGTAGGAGTGGCCTAGGACATGGGACTGGAGTGTTGAGTCTACAGCAAAGGCAAAAATAAGAATTAACTGAGCATTTGCCTCTTTCCCTAGCACCAGGCACAGAAATTACTCACAATATGAGTAATAAAATGCTTCTTGATCCAGAAGTGGGTGATCAGAGACTCCCTCACTACAACTGGGGCATTGAGACACAGGACAGAAAGGGAGCGCTAGAAGATTCTCCAGGAAACTCTAAGCTTGTATTTTCCTCCCCTATTTAAATGAAATGACCTGCTGTTGGCTCCACAAAGCTTCCACCTTGGAGCTAGCCCAAGACTAGAGGAAAGGCTGGTGGGGATTGAGTTAGATACTGCACCAAGAGGAAGTTCTTATCTGCCCTTTGCAGTGCCTCCCTTGGTCTGCACTCAGGACTTTCAGGCTATGGTTATGCCTTAGAAACTTGACTTATATATTACCTGGCAGCTGAGCCCAGAGTAACACAAGGCCTCCTGTCCATGCTTCTTCCCTTCACTTCCCTTGCAATGGGGATGACTACTTTGCTACTTGCATGTGTTGTTTTAGAAACTCTTCCCTAGAAGACTTGAATTTCACAGCACCGAAGGCCGCGTCTGATGGGCTCATCTTGGATCCTCAATGCCCAGTGTCCAACACATGCTGGCACCCACAGAGCATTAACTAAGTGGGTGCAGAGATGCAGGATGGAGCTGATCACGCAAACCAGGTCAACTGCGAGGCCCACATTATCTTTGGAAAGAGGGGATGGTGGCTGCTAAGAAATGCTCAAGGGATGAGGACCAATCCTTGTATTACTTGGTCAACTGGACAAGATAGTAGAAGGCTAGTGGCATGGCACTGCTCAGGACCACTGTAGCTATGCTTGGGGCCCATCAGAGCTATAGTTGGTGGTGCTCTGGGGCCATGATGTGCCAGGATCAGACCTCAGCCCTGTTTCCCTGACCCAAACACTCATTCTTTCCATCATCCCCATTCCCAAACCTCCAGCCTGGCTGGAAAAGCTCATAATCTCCGTGTGAGGGGTGCTTCTGAACAAAGTCAAGGCCAAGGTTAGTGGAGACAAATCAGGTTAAAGCAGTGGATCCAGATGTGCAAATTCTGAGACAGATGTGACCCAGTGATTCTACTCTGGGGCGTAATCGTTGAAACTGATTCCTCATTTCCATAGTAGCAGGTGCAAAAACTGGAGATTATACCAAGAATTAAGATATGAAAAGCATGTTAGATCACTAAACTCCAATTAGGGAAATTAAATTGTGCATACTCCCCTCCTGACGCAATATTGGGAGCTTGCGTTAGCTTTGGGCTCCGGTTCTAATAAAATTAGACAATAACACTTTAATTGAATTGTGCTTAAAAGGATCATGCTGACAAATGTGATTGTATCTGGCTGGGATGTACACCTTCTCCAGCAATCATTAAATCCAATGAAATGCCAGTCTCAGGATCTTGACAGTTTTCTGAAACAATCTCTGAACCGTGCTGTATCTTGGAGTATCTAATCAATTTAGAGCCGCCTCATTAGGACTTGGCTGCTAACGGATACTTAAAAATCAAAGCAAATTACTGCACTCCATGGATAACTAGCTAATCATATCGATACAACATGGCTGGATTGTGTTGCAACAATTCATTTCCTCTTTAAGAAGCCACTGTCACCCATAATTTAGGAATTGAAATTCATAAGCCTGATGCAGACAGCTCTGGTGGCAAAAGATTTTCCTGAGCTCAGCACCACTGGGTGCATTGCCACCAGGCTGGCTAGGGGAGTGAAGCCAGTCCCTTTTCTTCTTCATTTTAACCGTACATGTCCATGAAGCTCATTCCCGGATATGGAACCCAAGATGCCGTTACTTCCAAGGAGGAATTGGAAGCTTAGAATTGAACAGTCTCTCTCCTATGATTGCACAGCAAATTAGTGGCACTGCCAAGATTTGTCCCTTTTGGCATCCCTTCCATTTTACTTATATTGCTTAATACCAATGGAGACGAGTGATTGTTTCTTCCCTGATCGTCTATAAGGGTTCTATTTTAATATTATTACAATAATACATTAATATATCTCACATTGTTATTATGATCATGTGGGCACCATATATTTATTCATTTATTTGTTTATTGTTTTTTGGGGGGGCATATCTGGAGATGCTCAGGACTAACTCCTGGCTCTGTGCTCAAGGATCACTCCTGGCAGTGCTCAGGTTGCAGGAATCAAAGAGGGGTTGGTTGTGTGCAAGGCAAGTACTTTACCCCTGTACTATCTCTTTGTCCCCAGCAGTATATATATATATATATATATATATATATATATATTGGAACTCACAACAATTCATTCCATTTAATTATCTACACAATCCTCTGTGCATATTCTGTGATTGTGGTAGAAGGCATTGATGATGTTCATCTGGTAGTTCCCAATCCCCTGTCCTGTAATTGGCTGAAACAGGAGATGGTTATGACCAATGAGGGACAAGTGCTACTTATAGGCCAGAAACTGACGAATGGTTCAAGCTCTACATCATTCTTTCTCTGGTTCATTAAAGAGCAATAATGGGTTGGTAGCTGCCCAGAATGCAACAAGCAGACACTTCATGTTCACAGAGCCTTGTATGCAACCTGAGAACAAATCCTGTGCTGTGGAAAGCCACTGAATTAGTAGGATTAATTACTATTGCAGAAGATCTTCATAATTCTCACACAGTTCTCACCCCATCTTACAGATGAGAAAACTAAGGCCCATGTAGCTGGAGTGACTAATACTAGGTCCCACTCAGGTACTCTATAACTCTATAGAGTGGAGCTTAAAATTACTCTTGGCTCCTGCTCTTTTTTATTTTTTAATTTTTTTTTGCTTTTTGGGTCACACCCAGCAATGCACAGGAGTTACTCCTGGCTCTGTACTCAGGAATTACTCCTGGCGGTGCTCGGGGGACCCTATGGGATGCTGGGAATCGAACCCAGGTCTGCTGTATGCAAGGTAAACGTCCTACCCGCTGTGCTATCACTCCAGCCCTGGCTCCTGCTTTTCATCTCTCCTGTTTCTCTCATTCTGGGGTGATTTTCTAACACCAGGTGCTGGGCCTGCAGGACTCCTGTGATTGGATGTTGTGTGTGTGTGTGTGTGTGTGTTCATGCATGAACATACATCAGTCTTGCCCAGACCACTCACTCTGACTCAATCAGACCACTTAGCCCTGTCCTTAAACTTATACCTGAGCAGTTACACTTTCGAATGAGCACTTTTTTTGGGGGGGTTGTTTGGGGTTTACACCTGGTGATGTTCAGGGGCTATTCCTGTCTCTATGCTCAGGAGTTGCTCCTGGAAGAGCTTGGGGAATCATGTGGTGCTGGCTATCACAACAGGGCCTTCCACATGCAAAGCATGTGCTCAGCCTGTTCAACTAGCTCTCCTGTCCCTAATGTGCTTTTTTTTTCTTTTTTGGGAGGGGGGTAAGGAGGGAGGAGGTGGTGGTGCACAGCTGGCAATGCTCAGGACTTACTTCTGGCTTGACTTCCATTCAGGGATGACTTCCAGCAGTGCTTGGGGACTATATGGAGTGCCAAGGATTGAACTCAGGTTGGATGTGTGTAACATATGTGTTCTGCCTACTGTACTATCTAGTCACTGAATGTTCTCTTTCTCAGTCATCTGAATGATTGGCCTTTTGTTTTGGAAGCTAATGGCATCCTCAGAAATTGAGATGTTTCACAGATACTCTATGAGTGTCATGTTTTTCCAGAGGTCTAGCTCCTTATGTGGACACTGGCAGATGTTTGGGGTGCTATGGATGAAACCTGGGTTCTCAAAAATGGAAGACATATCCTTAACTAACAAGTTAGAGCCTAGGGTGTCCTGGAACCACCTCTGATAAAGAAATTCCAGACATCCTGGGTGTTTTCAGGAGCCTCGATATGCCTCCCCCATACCTGGAGCCAGTCTAAGCCAGCAGCCTTGGATATGGATCACAAATACTGACAGAATGTCCCCTTGAGCATATCTCACTGCTGGTCTTGTCGGAGCAGTTTGAGGGACGGGGCCAATGGAGAAAGCCTGCACTCAGGTCCCAGAAGAGAGGAGGAGAAAGTTGGCAGGAATCATAGGCAGCTTAAGGACATGCTTGCCCCTTGCTAGGAACCCCGTTGGAGGCTGCTAAGACGGTAATTGCAGACCTTCGCCCAGCGAGGGCAGGGTGCAGAGTCTGCTATTATCATGTTCTTTGGGGGCACTGCCGCTTGTTTACAGGAGGACTGGAAACAGGGGCAATTGTCTGGTGGCTCCAGGGACAGGCCACCCCCACTCCCTACCCGCTTACTTGCTCTCAGATCTATGACCAGTAATCTCAGTGCTTCATCCTGGGGTCCCTTGAGAGCGTGCTCAAGGGAGCAGCTATGGACATGCCTGCACCAAATAGGTTCCACTCTTAGCTCCTGTGGCACCTCAGGAGCGCCCCACCTGCTATGTTTGGAAAAACCCATCAGGACCCAGCCAGGCTGCCTCATTGGAAGGTACTTGGGGCCCAAAGGCAAAATTGGGGTCTGGATTTTCTTCCTCAACCACTGAGAGACTCTGGTGGGTTCCTTCCCATCACACCATTGATCTTTCCACTTTAAAATGAGCCTGAATAGAGTACAGTTTACCAAATTTAGACATGAACCCAATCCATGTGAAAAGAAGGGGGAAAGAGAGGGTGGCTGCTTCTTGTGAATGTCCAGCTTCAACATGTCACTGGCAGTCACTGTCCTCCCATTGTTCATCGATTTGCTCGAGCGGGCCCAGTAACATCTCCATTGAAGACTTTGTTGTTACTGTGTTTAGCATATCGAATACATCACGGGTAGCTTGCCAGGCTCTGCCCTGCGGGCAAGATACTCTCGGTAGCTTGCCGGGCTCTCCGAGAGGGGCGGAGGAATCGAACTTGGGTCGGCCATGTTGGCTGCGTGCAAGGCAAATGCCCTACCACTGTGCTATCGCTCCAGCTTCAACATAGAGTATATTAATTTTAATATCATTTCAGTCTCATTCTCCTAATTCTGAAAGAGCATTGAAATGGCTCTTTTAAAATCTCAGGGCTAGGAAGAAGGAGAGGTTACTGGTGCCTGCTCGAGGAAATTGACGAACAACAGGATGCTTGTGCTTGTGACCTTGTGATCATTTCAGTAATCCTATATATTTTGCAGGCAACATAAAACAACGATTGATTGAAACAAGAGAATATGGGAATGAAAAGATGAAAGCAGCTAGCAAACAGACTCTCCCTAAGGACCAGACCAAAGGATGAAGGACCCCAAACTTTAAATTCAATGATAAGACTGACCCTTCTGAGCCTGGAGTTGTCTCTGTGGACACTTCCCATGCTGTAGCAGACACAGGTCCCACAGCCACCAGCCTCTTCGGAATGTTGGAATGAGCTCCACGAGCTCCTTCTCTTTTTTATTTTCCTCCCATCACAAGGCTGGTGAGAGTAAATTTGATTGGTGGGTCCAAGTCATGTGATTGCCTTCTAGTTGTAAGGGATGCTGGGCAACAAAATTGCCAGTGTATTAAGTCTCTGCATTTGGAAGTGGACCCTGATTCATAACAGATTCTACCACCAAAGAAAGATGATTCAAATATTGAGTAACAGCACATCAGCTAGTGTTCTCTGCTAATTACACAAGTAAAATTAATTTTTAGTCCTTGTAAACTAGCTATAGAATGTGAATGTGTGAATGAATTAAATATATATTTAGCTTAAATTAGTTGCATTCTAACTTTAAACTGTTAGCATTCAAATATAAAATAAAATTGTATAAGAACAATGGGACCGAGAGATAGTAGAATGGATAGGGGATTTTTCTTGCATATGGCCAAGCTGGGATTTGATCTACAGCACCCCATCTGACCCCCATAGTACTTCTAGGAGTAAATCCTGAGTGCACAGATAGAAGTAACCCCTGAGCATCACCAGATTTGTCCCAAAATAAATATTGTCTAAGATGAAGAAATCAAAATTTTACTGAAATCAAATAATTACTTGAAATAAGAAGATGCACTGACAGTCACACCAATGCTCTTTGGAGTTCCAGAAACATTTGTCCACTGATCCTCAGGTCAGGTGTACCTTTGCTTGTTTCTCCTCATCTCAATGATCACAATCACAGTAGCATTTCTTGATATTGATATGATTGTAAGCATGAAAGTACTTACAATCATATGATTATAAACATTTCACATTGAAATACATGGCAATTCTTGGTTATACGATGGTCAATTTCATGTCCAGAATATATTCTGAAACTTAAAGTGAATATGAAAACGCCTTCCAGTCTCTAGGATCTTTTCTGCCTTATGAGTCTTGCCTCTGATCCTCCTCAGATGTGATAGGGTAGGTATTAGTCATACTTGACAGACAGTCCAGTTCTTCTTCCCCAGACTCACAGAAGAATTGTGTTTCCTTCTCCCCCTAAATTACATGTGGCCTTGTGACTGTCCCAAAGCAGGAATATGTCACCTCTGGATGGGAGCATTTCAGAGTCCATTCACTTTTCCATCACTTCTCCACTTTTCCATCACTTCACTGGGATGCCACCAGAACCCCGGACAGTGCCTTTGTCAACCAATGGAACAAAGATGGCAAGGGGAGATGGGTACATTGTTTGAATGAGAAAATAAAGCTGTGTCCTAAAAATTTGGCCGACCCAAGTTCGATTCCTCTGCCCCTCTCAGAGAGCCCGGCAAGCTACCGAGAATATCTCGCCCGCACGGCAGAGCCTGGCAAGCTACCCGTGACGTATTCGATATGCCAAACACAGTAACAACAAGTCTCATGATGGAGACGTTACTGGACCCGCTCGAGCAAATCGATGAACAGCGGGAGGACCATGACCATGACCATGATGGCATGAATCACCTTCCCTGACTGGTATTTACTAAGGTTTGGGCTTCTGATCTCCTTTTCTACACAACAAAGCTCTGCCACAGAGAGGTTGAAAACCTTGCTCAAGACAGAGAACTGGCAAAGCTTAGATATGAGTCTCAGATCTCAGTCTGAGGCCTTCCAAATCCCACACGTCTCCCTCTTAGAAACTCCCAGAGTTGAGAAGGTAGCACTGTCTTTGCTCCCTGTCAGCAAGATGGAGGGAAAATGTGGCATTTCTTGGTGGCCGGTACAAATTCTCAGGCACCTCTGGTTCTGATTGCCAAGCACATGCCCACTTCAGGGTCTCCCACCTTCACCAGAAAGGCATGTTCCAGTCTTCCATTGGAAGAGTCGTAGATTTCAAGTTCTTCCCATTAGCCAGAGGTTCACCCAATGAAAGGTTGCTTTTGGAGCTGCTGAGTTTCCATTCCAAGGGGAGCACTATGGCTAGTTCTTTGTGCAGCTATCACACATGTGTGTTGGTTTGAGAGTGACCATGCTGTGGGCATGAATCACCCTGCCTCCTGCCTGCATGTGAGAAATGAGCATTTTTTTTTTTCGTGAAGCACCATGAGGTACAGTTGTAGATTTACAAATCTTTGTGCTTGAGTTTCGGTCATACAATGATCAAATACCCATCCCTCCACCAGTGCCCATTTCCCCCCACCTCCCCTCCCACCCTGCCTCTGTGGCAGGGCATTCCCCTTTGTTCTCTCTCTCCTTTTGGGTGTTGTGGTCTGCAAAAGAGGCACTGAGTGGCAATCATGTTCAGTCCATAGTCTACTTTCAACATGCATTTCCCCTCCTGGGAGGATCCTCCAAACACCTTTTATTTGGTGTTCCCTTCTCTATCTGAACTGCCCTTTCCCCTAGAATATCCGGCTGGCCTCTAAGCTATGGAGTCATCCTCCTGGTGTTGATCTCAGCTATTCTTAGGTATTGATCTCATATTTTGTTGCTTTATATCCCAATTTTTCTATGTCTATGCAATTTTTCTATGTCTATCCCTCTGAGAAATGAGCATCTTATCTGGAGGCAGATAGTGTGGTTTAGAAGACAGGCATTGGGGCCCAGTGATAGGGCACTTGTCTTGACTGCACCCAACCTGGATTTGATTCCTGGATCTCAATGTGGTTTCCTGAGCCTCACCAGGAGTGATCCCAGAGCAAACAATCAGGAGTGAGCCCCAAACGCTGCAGGGCGTGGCCCCTAAACAAAAGCAAGAACAAAAAAAAAAGACAGGCAGCTCAGGAAAACCACAGGGTATATTGCTATAGGATAGTATTAGGAGGGGCGCCTGGTAATAAACAGAGGAGACCTCTTTAGTCAAGAATTTCTCCAAATGAAGCAGCAGTTATGGGGGTCAGAGTTCGATACGAATCCTGCATTTTGATAGCAGAGTGCTTCCTACAGATTCCTGAGCATTTCGAGCTTGGGGCTTTTTGCCAAGCCATCTGGTTTAATATCAGATGCATTAAATTATCTATAGGTGTGTGTATGTATGTGTGTGTGTAACATAATGTACATATTAATATACTACATATATTAGTTTATCTAACAACTTGGTATTGATCAGAATGTTAGATTTCTAATATTATTTATTTCTATGAAAAAAATTTGAGCACATCCCTACTCACCACTGCCCTCCCAAATAATTCACCAAGTCATTCCAAATGGGAACATTATATGTATATTTTAATATAATAGGGAAATCTGTATATGTAGTCCCCTCCCCTCTCTCTCTTGCTCTCTGCTCCCACCCCTGTTTTTGGTGGGGTGTGGTCATACCTGATGGTGCTTAGGACTTAATCCTGACTCTGCCCTCAGGGATCACTCCTGGCAGAGCTCAAGGGACTATATAGGATGCCAGATATTGAACCTTGTCAGCCATGTGCCACGAAGGTGCCCTACTCATTGTACCATCTTTCTGGACCCACAATGCTCCTAATTTTAAGGTATATATTCATACAATTATTTAGGCTGGAGAATATTGAATTTGTAGGATAAGCTTAAGAGTGAGTTAAGGGTTGATATCAAATTCAAAGACTCGGAGGATCAGATTTCAATGTCACAATCTAGAGACAAAACTGCCTCTTTAAGAACCTCAAACTTTGTACTTAAAGTCTTCCACTGATTGAATGAAGCCCACCCACATTAGGGGACATAAATTTTTTTTCTTAAAAGCAGCTGATTGTAAATGTTTAGCATTTATATCACTTGTATCACTTGTCATCCCGTTTCTCATTGATTTCCTCAAGCTGGCGCCAGTAATGTCTCCATCCATTCATCCCTGCCACGAGCTAGACATCTGCTCACTCAAAAAAAAAAAAAAAAGGAACACAAAGAGCTTCAAACTGTTCATTCAGGATCTTGATGAAGAAGTCTGACCATCTCGTAGATGGGCGGCCAGGTATTCTTTTGATGTCCCGGGGGAACCAGTTGGTAACAGCTCTAGTCCAGCGGTCATCTCTGAATCACATTACATTTTCAACGGCTTGGTAAACGAGAGAGCATCCCTGATTCTCAATCATTGATGGAGGTTGGAACTCTGGATTTCTTCTTTCACTTGGGTGGAATGTGATATTCCGAGCATAGCTCTTTCGATTCCTCTTTGGGAGAACCGAATAGCATTCTATCATAGGTCCCAGATCTCTGAGGCATATGTCAATGCAGAAAGAACTGTGGAGTCAAAAAGTTGTGCCCAGAGCCGGGAGTTCTTCTTCATCTTAACAACTCCGTTGACACTCTTGAAGGTGTTCCATGCCGCTTTCTTCCTCCTGCGCAGCTTAGGTGCCAGGTTGTTTGTCATGTTGGGTTCTTGACCTAGGTACGCATAACTGCTGCATTTGGAGATGTTCGTTCCATTGAGAGCAAATGGAACATCAAGAATTAGTCCATTTCTCATGAACATTGTCTTCGTGAGATTCAGCTGTAGTCCGACCTTTCCACACTCTCGGTCAAGGTTGGCCAGCATTTGTGACGCTTGGCTGATGTTTGGTGTTATTAGAACAGTGTCATCAGCGAAGCAGAGGTGGTATAGTTGCCGACCATCTCTCTTCACTCCCATTCCTTCCCATGCCAGTTGTCACATGATGTTCTTGAGGGTGGCATTGAACAGTTTTGGTGAAATGGTATCACCCTGCCAAATCCCTCTCTTACGTCAATGATCACTTCCTTATAGAATGGTGAGATCCTGGTGGTGAATCCGTAATACAGCTCATGGAGGATCATAATGTACTAGTTTGAATCCCCTGTTTGGCTGGGTTTAGATGACTGCATCAGTCTCAACAGAATCAAAGGCCTTCTTAAAATCAATGAAGGTTAGACAGAGCAGCATCTTGAACTCTCGCAAAACCTCAATGAGCTTGTTTACTGTGTGGATATGGTCGATTGTGCTGAATCCTTTTCAGAACCTGGTTTGCTCGCATGGTTGTCCTTCATCTAGTGTTCTACAAATCCTATTCAGGATGACTTGAGTGAATAACTTGTAGACAATGGACAACAGACCCGCTTGATGGTTCACCGCCTCATCGTGGTGAGGGGATGGCAACGGTACCAACTGGCGAAGAATGAACCAACATGCCACCCACATGGCAGAGCCTGGCAAGCTACCTGTGGCATATTCAATATGCCAAAAACAGTAACAAAAATGTTTAGCATCTGAGAAAAAAAATCTTTAATGCAATATCTTGTCTCCTATTTGACCAGAGTCAAGTCAAATGGACACATAAATTCATGACCATACCAGCATTCATCTCAAGACTGTGCTATGAGGAGGGGCATTTCCATGGAGAAAGAAGTCAGCTAAGGTCCCATGGGCCATGACCATCCATAGTGACTTCCGCCTCTGATGGCCCCAGTACCCCAGCTCCATGTCAAACTCCAGCTCAGAGAATCTCCTCTAAATTGTCACACTTGGTAAGAGTGACAGTTATGACAGTACAGTCATTGATTCACACCCATGCTTTATCTTCAGGTAACAGTCCTGGGAGAGAAGCAGCAGCACAATGCCTTGTGACAGAGATGGAGATAGACTCAGAGATGAGTTCCAGGATGGAGTCCAGGGACCCAGCTTCACCTCACCCACTATTGTTCCTTCTTTACACTTGTCCCTCTTTGTTTATTTCTAGAAGAAGCTGCCTCTTCATCTTGGAATCAGAAATGCCAGTGCCTGGGGTGGTGCATATTCAGTATACCATGGTTCCCATGGTTCCCGAAGAAGTTGACCCCAGCTCCCAGACAACCAGGCTCTCTTGGGTTCTTATTTGGGACTAAGATACCTACATGTTTGCACCTGTCAGAGCCATAAATGCCTCACCTCTCCTATTTGTGCTCCCTTCGACAGCAATAGTCATTTGGTTTTCACTCTTATCTGGGTGTGAGAGACAGACTACCAAAGTGGGTGGTGATGATGAGGATCTAGTTGTCACTGATGGATCTGGTGACAACTGAGTTCTTTGCCCTCAAAGTCATCAGTGCAAAAATCTCTGTTTCTCCTGCTCTTATGCTACAGAATTCCCCTCCAAGGACACTGACTTACTGTCACATGCATATGCAGTAAGTGACCCATCACCTCCCACTACGTGTGAGGCCTTTCCAGTATAAAGGCACAGAGGTGCGGTGGGGTGGGGAATTTTAGGCCATGGCAGGGTGAGGATGGGGGAAGGAGATCTTGGTCTTTTGTGCTCAAGATCTTGTCTGTTTGCCTGGGGGAGCTGGTGTCCCACACTCGCTGCTGAGAATGAATGATGACAACATGTGCTCTTCCAGGAAAGGTAGTTTGTCTTCCAGCTAGATCCCCCTCCAGAGGAAGCAAAGATGGCAGCTAGGCAACCTCCTCCATCTCTGCCAGCCCCAAGGGAATTAGCGCTGCCATGTCAACACCCAGCAAAGAGTCAGTGACTTCTCAGAACCGAAGATGAAGCAGCCACTAGCATGGTGGTGGTGGTGATTTCCTGTTCCATGAAGGCCCTGGGCAGCGTAGACTTTCCCTGGAAGCTTCTTGACTTCCCCCCTCCAACCTCACTCATGGATGAGCCTCCTTTGAACTCTCTGTCTAGCCTTTTCTTTTGCATTTGCACATTTTTCCATCCACTGACATTTTCAAACCCTTCAAAAAGGTAAGCATATGCTGTCCTGAAGACATTCTACTTCCCACAGGACAAAGAGAAAGGGGTTCCACCTATAGTTCACTCCGAGGCCCCTTCCAGTCCACCTTTGAAGACTGTTCCCTGCTCAGTCACAGCTAAGACCCTTAAAGGGCATGAGGGACAGGATCAAGTGTCACGAGCAAAGTGAAGACAGACAATCCCATTCCTCTTTATCTCCTGCTCAAAAGATGTGCGCCATTGTTCTTTTTTTGGTCACCTGAGGGATCAGAATACCCCATCCAGCTCGCTGTCATCCTCTTTAGAGAGGTGTCCCTCTCCTTTCATGGGGCAGAGGGACCCTCTCTCTGATTAATATGGTGCTGCTGCTGCCCCCTGGAAACCTGGCCAGGCAGCCCATTCGCACACTTCTTGTGCTAGGAAGCACTTTTCTTCCCTTTTATGCTCTTACTTGAATGTAGCTTTTCTCCTAAAGAATATCCCATAGGTTATGGAGAGCTGTATCTCTCTGATCTAAGAGGGAACCCATTCCTAGCAGAGATGGGTTGTTTTTGTTGGGGGGCAGCAGTTGGGACGCTGGAACAGCTTCCAGTGCTCAGAGCTCTCTCCTGGCTCTGCACTCAGAAATCACTCCTACCAATGCTCAGTGGACCCTAAGGGGTGCCAGAGATCATTGAACTTGGGTCAGCCATGTACAAGATAAGTGCCTTTCCTATTGCACTGTTGCTCCAGTTCTTCAGCAGAAATTTTCGATTTCAAACATCTGAAATGGGTTTTTGCCACTACCTGTATTGTGATGGATATACTATGATCCTTCTCTTGTACATCTGAGGAGTTCAGACGTCAGAGAAGTACAGTCACTTTGCCAAGACCACACAGCAAGTACATAAGATTTCCAGTTTGGCTGGGTGAAGGCGGTGGTGAAAGGTACATGACTGCCCACAGTTACCACAGATCAGCTCAGAGGCTCAGTGGTTTAACAACAACAATCACAAATCACAAACCACAAATCATTCTGTTATTCGTCGATTGCCTCGAGCAGGCCCCAGTAACGTCTCCTTCATCCTAGCCCTGAGATTATATTCAAGACTCTTTAGGAGAATGAGCCCCATCATTGTTATTGGTATTTGGCATATTGGGTACGCCACGGGGAGTTTGCCAGACTCTGCCGTGTGAGCAGGCTACATTCAGTAGCCTGCCAGTTTGTCCAAAGTGGGAATAAGATGTCATAATAAGATGTCGCGCAGCCGCAAATGCGGCCACGCGGTTCCGGGAGCTAGTTTTTAGTCTCTGAGTCTTGGCCACTGATGGGATTACACGGCACCAGGGGGCCAGTTGGTGGTGTGACCCCCGCCTACTGGAATTTGGAGGATCTGGGTGGAGGATGCTCAGCCCCAATCTGAGTAGACTTGGAGATCTCGGCCCCGGAACCCGCGTGGCTTTGTCCCTCTGCCAGTACCTTCATGTGTGCGGAGAGTGGTCTCAGCATGGTGGTGGCTGGTTCTGGAGGTCTTCGGCTGCCGGAGCCCTGGTCGGGGCGGGGAGGAAAGTTCAACCCGCTCCCCTCCAAGCGGTCCCGGCGAGGACAGCCAGGCATGGGAGCAGGTCCATTTCTTATGAGGGAGGTTCTCTCCTGAAATCGGGGCCACACACATTTCCCTCTTATGGCTCTTCTTAGCTCTTGAGTTCTATTGTCACCTCGGGATCGAGCTGGAGAGAGAAAAAGCATAAAAAATCAAACCACGTAGGAGTTTATGAAGGGCACTGTATCCCTCACTCCTAGCTGGCTCCCATCACCTCCCAACTGAGACGTTCTGGAACCTTCTCCAGGCACCACTCTGGTCCAGCTGCTTTGGATGAGCTGAAATTGGTATCTAAGATGAAACCTTTGCAACATTGATTTAATGTCTGCAGGTGAAGAGGGGTGCATGCAGGAAGGGCCCCCTACCTGTGTTGGGAGAAAATGTGGAAGGCTTTGATATAGACGTGGAAAGTTTTTTTCCATGCCTCTTATCTGTCTTCTGGATTATCTCCGTATTTCCTAGCCTTTGAGCCAGTATTTGACGTGTCCCAACATTATTGGAAAACGAATTCAAATGATTCTTGTTTTAAAGAATGTGAGTGGGGGACTGGAGAGATAGTAAAGCCAGTAAGGCATTTGCCTTTCATGTGGCTGACCTAGATTCAATCTCAGGCATCCCAGATGATCCCCCAACCCCACCAGGAGTGATTCCTGAGGACAAAGGCAAGAGTAACCCCTGAGTACATCAGGGTGTGGCCCCCAAACAAAAATAAACAAAGAATGCAAATAAGTTTGTTTGGTTGGAATGCCATTGATTTATATGGCACATGGATAGATTATTTTTTGTGTCTACTTTCGTGAGTTTATTTTAGCTTTGTTGATTGCCTCTTTGAATTCTTGGAACAGTTGTAGCATCTTTAGTTGCCCTTCAGTGAAAGAGTTAAATAAAAGCTTTGACATCTTTTCATTTTATATTTGTGTTTGAGTCATTCTTTTACCTCATATATAATACATATGTTATCTGTCAATATCTTTCAATCTAGATCTAGATCTAGATCTATAGAGACAAAATTCTTTAACTACAAAAAATCTTCAGAGAGGGGAAAAAAAATCTTATATTACATCATATTCTTCTGCTCTGGGAGTCTCACACCCACTCAGGGAAGGTTAATTCCCTTCTCAATTCAGGAAACAGGGACTTAGAGAGTCAACTAGCAGATACTAGAGATCACACAACTAGAAACAATGGCACGGTTTGATCTTCAAACCTAAATTTTCAACCAGCTTGCCTTGCTTCTCATCCAGCTGTTCCTTGAAACCAAGGGATACTAATGGGGTTGCCTGGAACTCTTCCCATATTTGGCAAATGATGAACTAGAGCCTCAGAGATGTTCTATGTCTTAAGAGAGAGAGAGAGAGAGAGAGAGAGAGAGAGAGCGAGAGCAAGACCTGAGTCCAGATCCTGTCTCTGAGCCTTCCCTTCCACCACCCCCCTCCCGTTTATCTATGGAGAATGCAAGCAAGTGCGATTTTCTCACCAGGATACTTTTAGAACATCTGCTATAAGTTTTTATTTTTATTTTGTTTAAAGGCAGGGAAGATTACTGGGTGATTTGGGTTCCTAAAATGCTGTCTGAACCTTTATTCATAGCAACATAAATGAGGTGGGGCCAAAACAGGTAGCTTCTGCCTTGTGGGGGTCGACTTGACCCCCTTTCTCCTCCCCCCACCCGCCCCGCAAAGCCCCTGGAGTGGAAAAGGAGACTGGGTTGCTCCTCCAGGCTGGGACAAAACCATAGTCAAGCTGAGATCCTGCTCCTGTGGGCTCTGCCCAGGACCTGCTGAGGCAATGCAGGATCCAGACTGAGACGCATCTGAAAAGTCTGGGAGTCGCTTGAGTTTCGAGGTCAGTCAGACCTGGGTTCGAATCTTCTTCTGACACTTCCCATGTGTGATTTGAGTGTTTGGCATGGGCCTTTTATCTCTGGGCCTTGGCACCTGTCTTTGCAGGCTGTGGCTGAGAAACTGAGCTTTCCCAGGGAACCCAGTCCAGCCTACCCAGCGCTGGGCCTACTGGGCCTACTGGCCCTCCTGTCCAGAGCAATAGTGCCTCTTAATTTAGACAAGTCTCCAGAGGGGCTAGGAGTGTGAGCTCGGGAACACTTGTTAGCTTTTTTCCCCTCTCCCACAACCAGCCCCCCGTACCTCCCCAAAATGGCTGTACAGAATTTCTGACTGGGTGTGTGTGTGTGTGTGTTTTTGGGGGGGGGGGTCACATCTCCCTGGTGTCACACTAGGAGGAGACCCAGTATCAGTGAATACACACAGGGCCAAATACTCCAACTCTCCTCACTCAGAGGCAGCTTTGACCTGTCTGCCTTATCCTTTGCTGTGACCCAAAGATAGGACAGCCCTGAGAAGCCCCAAGGGCCCCCTCTCTTGGAGGGGCTCCAGCAGGGTGGTGCCATTACCCTCAAATCCTTGTTTTCACCAAGCCCAGCTCCTGTTGGAATGCCTGAGAGCTGCATGTACCTCTCCTCCATGTCCAGGAAAATTGGCTCCTTTGACCCCATTTTAGACTGACCACAATGCGTGTGGCGCTGCAGAGGTTCTATTTACAAACCTGTAGGAAATAGCCCTGGGCAGAGGATGGTAATTCTAGGGGAAAGGTTACAGAGGCTCAGAGGGGAGAGACGGTCAGGCCAAGGGGATCCAGGTACAGGAGGTGAGCCCCAGAGTGGAGTCGTGGACGAAGACCCTGTCTGTGACGAGCAAGAGGAAGCTGAGGGGAGGTGGGTGCTGGGTGTGGGGCAGAGAGGAGTTTGTGTCCTCTCCCTCCGGGCCGGCACTCAGCACCCCTGAGCACCACACTCTCCAAGTCTCCCCGAACACTCTTTCCCATAGCCCCTTCCTCTGAATCCTTGCTATTAGGACCTTTCCTCATCACCACATCCAGTTCTCTATAAAAGTCACACTCCTGCGTGCACACACAGAGACTCACATGTACACTCACCATGCACACATGCAACACACAAACACACATATGCAAATAGCGTACACAGTAATTCACATGCACACACAATACGTATTCAGATACACATACACAAACTGCATTCATAACCTCACATATGCACATGTACACACAGCACTGCACATGTGACCTCACACACACACAACCCCATAATCAAAGGCACATGCACACAACTACATATTAAATCTCACACACACATATTCAAGACACACATTGCAGGGCTGGAGCGATAGCACAGAGGGTAGGGCTTTTGCCTTGCATGTGGCCAACCCGGGTTCAATTCCCAGCATCCCATATGGTCCCTTGAGTACTGCCAGGAATAATTCCTGAGTGCAGAGCCAGGAGTAATCCCTGTGCATTGCCAGGTGTGACCCAAAAAGAAAAAAAAAAAGACACATATTGCTTGCACAATCTCACACATGAGCTCGCACATTTGCTCAAGCAGGTGCACATACCACAGCATGGCACACATCCACACACCTGTACACGCATAAGCACTCACGCTGGCCCACATAGATGGACACGAACCAGCCCTTTCCCTTGAGCCCTGCATTATTCTCCATGGGGCTGTAACCTCCAAACGCACAGGCTCATTGACTGGAATCATCATTGTGGAATTGGCTCTCCCCCACAGTCCCCAGAATTCCCAGGCTGAGACAAAATGCTGATATGCACAAGACTGTTGATATTTGCCTATCAAACAATAGTCAGGGAATGAAGGAGCCACAGCACAGAAGATAACTAAGTCCTAGCCGCAAGTACTCTGGGTGTTCCTCCGTGAGGACCCCCTGGGGTGCCCACAGAGAGGGGACCCGTCCATGAGTGTGTTTCGGCTGGGCACTCAGAGATCTGGGACTGGACTTCCAAGGTGACCTGCAGAGCCACGGGCTGAGGCCGAGAAACTGGGTATACGGCAAGGATCACCCAAGACCAAGCAGTGATGGCGCATGGGGTTCAGCAGGTTCTTCCTGCCTCGGGGCCCCGGGACCCCCGAAGTGTTGGGTGAGAAGTGGAGAGTAGAGAGAGCTCTCTGCTCACCAGCCCTTTCTGTCAGTGGTGGTCTTGGTTGCTGGATATGCGGAGAAGGGACACAGGGCCTGAGGTGATCGGGCTGTTCCCAGCAACCAGAGATGGACTGGTGACACCTGGGGAGGTGGCATCTGGTCCTCAACTGCCCCAGTGACCACTGCCCCTCAGCAGCCCAGACACTTTTCATCTATCAACTGTGTGGCTTCAGCAGGTGACCCTCCCACCCTGCCTTCAGGACATCCTGACTAACAGTGGCCAGGACAAACATCAGTCCAAAGCACAAAGTCTGTTGGGTATCAGTGGGCCCTCAGAGTCTGTCCCCAGACTCTCCTCACCAGGGATGGGCCTGGCCCGAGAGAGGGTAGAGCCCAGCCAGCTCTGTCTGGCCTCAGTATTTTTAGCCTCTTCCCTCCTTCTAACCTCCCTCCACAAGCCACTAGCCCACTCCTTGCCCAAATAACAGTCACCAAAATAGTCCAGGCAGTGGCCGAAGGGGGGCCTGGGAGGGTCCCTCCCTCCTGCTGGTCAGTATGTCAGGCGTGAGCAAGGGCCCCGGGGGGAGGGGGGGAGTTGGGCGAGGCCCATGCGGAGGCTGTTAATTGTACCTTTGGTCCGAATTGAAAAATAGCTCTCCTCAGGCCTGATTGTGGAGGCCATGTGAGGGGCCAGGTGCCGCTGTGCTTTGGCTCCCGGGGCCTGCTGGGGACAGATGCCCAGTCTGGACGGCACTACATCAAACTCCACAGTCCCCTCGAAGGCAGCTACAAAGTGAACAGTGGGGGAAGTCATATTTAAGTCTCCCTGTCACGTAAGCTCTGTCCCAGAAGAGACCTTCCCAGAGTCCCCAGTCACTGTCCTGGCTTCCTCCTCTTCAGAGATCCAGGCCCTGCCCACAGGAGGCGCTGAGTCTTGTGGGCACACTGGGCTTCTCATCTCCCCACTCCCCACCAGCCTCCTGAGCTCTGTTCACACCGGCCTGTTTGCTCCCCATTTTGTGTCCTTAGCACCTGAACCTTACGGAGCCTGAGTCCACCAGGAATCAGTGAAGAAAAAGCCACAGTGGCCCCTGGTTCTGGGCACTTCTGGTGGGAAGCTGGGAGGAAAAGCAAGATTCCAACTAGTGCCAAGCTCTCTTCAACTTTCCCTTTCCCTGGCTCCCCTATTTCCCCAGTTCCAAGTCCACCTCAGTCTCCTGGGACAGCCCTGGGGCAGCAGAGAGGGTGCCCATAAGAACAATGCATGACAGACATCCTCACGACTTTAATCAGGCAGCTGACGCAGGCACTCCTGCAGTAGGCCGAGGAAGGAAGACCTGTCATCAAGTCCATTTTAGAGATGATGAAACTGAGATCTGGAGAGAGCATGGCAGGGGCTCACATTTCCATGCTGGGCTCTGAACCGGGCAGACTGGTTCAGAGTCTGTAACCTGCCTGCAGCCTGCCTCCACTCTGCATGGTGGGTGGGGTACTGTAGCCCCCAACCCTGCCCTGTTCTAAGCCCACGGGTGCAGGAGAACCTATATCCCGCACAGCACACGAGTTCTTCACAGCAACTCAGGGGAAATTGCATCCACGCCCATCCCACTGTTTTCTAGGGGTGGTGACTGTGGCCCTAAGGGCACACCTGGGTCTCCCATGAGCCCCCCTGCCGCCCCTCCCCAGCTTTTTACGCTGCTTAACTCTTCCCCCGAGCCCTGGATCTAGACAGATATGGAATTGGTCACTTGAGCCTGTGGCCCAGAGGCAGGGTTGGCAGGACCCCCATCAACCACTGGGTGGCCCATAAATGCCTTCTGGACATTTTATGAGCTTTGTCACCTTGCCACGTGCTAAGTTGCTTTCATTTGTGCAATTTGTTCACCATTAAGGTCAATCATCACTGTGAACAAATAAATGTCCGAGGAGGCAGCCAGGTCGAACCCAGGCACAGCTGCAGACTGACACTGGCTGAGGGGGACAGGGCCCAGGAGTCACTGTCCGAGGCCTCTGTGGCTCCCTGGTCCCAGGCAGCTTCCTGCTAAGTCCAGGGTTGGTTTGGGGTTTCCTGGAACTTTTGTCAGGCCCCGGATACTCTACCTTGCCAATGGGACATGCATCGTGCTTTGGGGTTGTTGGGGAGACACCTGGGTAGGAACATGGGGATGGGACCCAGGGTTTCTGGGCTGTTTGGGGCAGACAGTCTTGTACCCCTCAACATAAACACATCGCTGTTTGCAAAGCTCCCTTTGTTATTTCCTCTGCCTCCCTCCAGCCTTCTGATGACCTACATGGGCTGGGCTTACCGGTCCTATCGAAAGTCTGGCTTTTTTCACTCTTTTTTTTTTCTTCTAACACAATTTTTATTAATATAATCGGACATAGCAGAAACATTTATTCAGATAATTGCTTGACAACATCAGTCTACAAATAGTTCCACAGAATCAGGTTACGCTTTAAATTCCCCAGAAAGATAGTTACATAGTAAATAGCAATCGATTATAGAAATGATATTTTCCTTTGATTATCCATTTCAGTAGTGGGAAATATTAGGAAATATTACCAAGGTTAGATACCAGAATGTCAGAGTTATTCCAGGAACAAAAGACAAGTAGAGAATTCTTGTCATTCAAGGCTGTATCTATTTTACAGTCGTTTGAGAAATATAGCACTCACTGCCCCCAACCTTCCCCCACCTGCGAAGGTTAGACAGACAGATTGGTCAGCCAGCTTAGATTTCACAGGACAAATCTGGAGTAAATATGGCTTTTTCCACTCTTTTCTTTTATTATTATTACTGCTCGCTCACTCACTCACTCACTCACTCACTCACTCATTTATCTGTTCATCTACTCATTTACTCAGTCATTCACTCACTCATTCATTTATTCATTATATTATGCATTCATTTATTTAGTCATTCATTTGTTCAGTTATTCACTCATTCATTCACTCATTCATTCATTTACATGGTTATTCATTTACTCATTCATTCATTAATTCACTCATTCATTTATCCGTTATATCGCGCATTCATTTACTTAGTCATTCTCTCATTCATCCTCTCACTCAGGCATTCATTGATACTGTTATTAATTTACTCATTCATTCATTCCCTCACTCAGGCATTTATTCCCCATTTAGTTGTTACCTCCTCAGAACCTCTTCTTCTCTCCTCTGTCTAGACTCTCTCTAACACTTTCCTCAATCTATTTTCCTCATGACAAGTCAGGACAATTTTGTTTGTCTCATACACTTCTCTCCCTCTAGATTGTCAACCCCTTGAGGGCAGGAGCCTGATGAATCTGTTTAGCTCAGAGTCCCAAGAGCTCGGCCCTGCCCTTGGTCATTGTTGTTGGAGCTCGGGAAACACTTCTTGGTTGCATTGTTGTCCCCGACCCTCCTTGCATTGAGGCAGCCCGATCAGAGGGCAGACTGACCAGGAACTTCACACACTGTCCCAGGAACTGGAGAAGTGCACTGTGCCTCCTGGGAGTCCTTCTTCACCTCTGCTCAGCCACCTTCCACCCAGCAGGCCGGCTTGGATGGTTGCACTCACCTGACATCCTGCCTGGATTGGGTTGGAAGGAAGTTTCTGTGAATACAACAAAAATGTTGGGGGGAGGATTTTTTTTTTAAAGAAAAACCAAGTAGCATGCAAAGTGCCCACCCAGGCTCTGGCCACCATGCTGTGCGAGCCAGAGAGCCAGTCAGGGGCATTAGGGCATTGACTGCTCTGTTCCACTCTGCAGCTTTGGGAGAGAGGTTATGTTCCAGAAAAAAGTTTTGTGTTTTTGAGGGGTTCGGGTTCCGGCCCCAAAGCAGTGCTCAGAGGGCTCTAGGTGACGCTCATCCAACTGAACTGCATGTTTCCAGGCTCAGACACAGCAGTGCTGGGGTCTCAGGACCATCCCAGCAGTGCTTAGGGGTCCCCAGTGCAGGCAGTAGTTGTGGGGGTCAGTGCTGGACATGTGATGCCAGATCAGACTTGGCCCTTTTCCTGTTCCCTCAAATAAACTGTCAAAAGATGTTTTCAAGCCAGTTCCTGTTCATCTTTCAGATTTTCTTCCATCCCTTCCAAATATGAGAACACATTTGAGCTCTTAGACTAGAAAAAAAAGAGAGAGAGAAAACAAACCCTGTACAAATTGAGGAGCTGGGCAGGCCTGGGCCTGGGGACCAGTTTGCTGACCCCCTCAGACACCAGGAAACGTGAGAGCTAGTCCTGCTTGGCCTCCAACTCACCAGAGATTTTGGCCATGTGAACTAGGTTGTCTGTCTGGGGTTCAGTTTCTCTAGCTAGACCAGGAGGCCTAGGGCCAGTTGGCCTCCAAAACTGTACCTGACTTTAACCTCAAATGATGAATATTTCAGGAAGTTGAGTAGGTGGGTAGCAGGAAACGATTTGGTTAGAAGGAATAGTGGGGGGAAGCCCTTCTGGCATCCCTTATACCCCGATACTGGGAAGGAGATGATGGGGTCTCCTTGGCAAGGCCAGGCCCGGAGGTTGAGTGGATATTGGGGAGGGTGGGGGCTTAGGAACCTGATGACCCACAGACAAAGGACTTTGTCTGTAGCATCAGAAGTGATTATCCCCACCTCTTGCCCACTCTCAGCTGGGGCCCTTCATAATTCAGGCCTGCGGGGGAGGAGGGGGGGAAGGTTAGGGGGGCCACTTACCCCAATGCTTGCTTAACAAAGACAGAGACAGCAGTTGACACTGTAATGTTGAAAATTGCTTGTTTCAGAACCTCCCAGTAAACAAGCCCGTCTTTGTTTTAATCCCAGCCTAGCTTACTGTAGTTAATTATAGGAATTTGTGGCTATTTATGTGAACCCAGGACAGGCGAAAACATTCATTTGTCGGCAGTGTAAGTGCTGGGTGGGAATGGGCTCCGAGGGCCGGGAGGACCTAGGTAGCATTTGTCCTGGGGGCTGTGCAAGGTATGGGGGACCCAGGTGTGTAATTATCCCCAGTGCCCCCAAATGAGAGAAGGCCGCTGAAGAAAGTGACACCTAATGACTGTTTTCAGCCTCCTTGGGTAACGGGGAAGGCCCAGTGTTTAAAGCGGTTGCTTGAGATGTGGGTCCGCGCACCTGCCAGGTGAGCTGGGTGATTCCTGGGCCTGCCCCGTGGTCCTGGGGGTGGGGTGGGGAGAAGGCAGCGGGGCGCAGGTTTCCCAGGAGGCTGCAGCAGGGAGGGGACCCCAGAGGCTCCAGGGCCTGGGTGCCGCCTTCCTCCACTGTCTCCAGCCCCCAAGGAGCCACAGTTAGTAAGGAATGTTAACAAAGAGGAGACAGTGCTGGCTCAACAGAGGCCCCGAGACAATTCCTGGCCCAAACAAAGCCAAGGGGGCCCCCACCCGCTGCAGAGAACAAACCAGGCCTTTGTGCGCACTCAATAATTATCACTCACAATTACCCGAGGCAGGGCTGCCAGGCATGGGGGGTGGGGGTGAGGGGAGGGGAGGGGGGAGGCGTGCTGGAAACCAGGGCATCTGAGGGGGGACAGTACCTGCCGCTAGGGCCAGTTCTCTGGAACATTTCCTGCCGAGGACCCCCAGGGTCTAGGGCCATTGCTCCAGATTTCCCTGGGCTCACCCTGCACCTGTGTTCTGGCCAGCTACTGGAAGCCTTTAGACTCTAGCAAGCCCACACTAATGGTAGTTTGGGGATCGTCTTTGCACTGAACTCATCGCCCATGAGTCATATTCTATGGGGGTCCCACAAACCCCTCTCTAGCCTCAGTTCCTTCATTTTCCCCTTCTTTCACCTCCTACAGATCTGAAGCTGCCTCCTCTAGGAAGTCTTCTAGGACTGCCCCAGCCTATGCTTCTTTCTTCTTGTTTGACCTTTTACAACTGTGTGTGTGTGCGTGCGTGCGTGCGTGTGTGTGTGTGTGTGTGTGTGTGTGTTTTGGGGTGTTTGAGTGCATGTGTGTGTGTGATTCTCTTGTCCCTGTCTCTAAGTGAGGGTATATACACACACATACACACACATACATGCACACACACACTTGTTCCCTCTGCCAACTCTCAGATATGAATTTAAAATAATAGAAATAATGATCACTCCTCTTATTTATTGCCTGCATGATATGTTCTAGGCATAGCTTCCTAGCTTGGCATTTAAGATTTAAAAATTACTACATGATGATGAAGAACTAGGTAGTACCAGTATCCATTCCTCACTTGACACCTGAGGAAACTGAGGCACAGAGAGGTTAAGTAACCAATCTGAGGCCACAGAGCAGCAAGTGACAGAGCTGGAGCTGGTGGTGAGCGTGAGCTGGCATTCAAGGGCTTGTGCAAGTCGATAGCTTCCCCTAACATGGCAGTAAGTCACCTCTGTGCCTTGATCGTGGCCAGTGATGTCATATTTGCACTATGGGAGCCAGCAAAGGCCATCGTTCAGTGTCCTCACTTCCTAGTGCCCAGTATTTGCCAGCACAGCATGGCCCAGGGCTTAGGATGGGTATTGACTGTCTTTTTTCTCGGATTGGAGAGAAAGTTGGGCTGGTCAAATCGAACTTGAGTGAGACACAGCCCAGGGCTATTTATAAGGGGGCCGTCTGCAAGGCTCCATCCATCCTCCAAGGCCCTGATGCCTTGGTGATGGTTGATGGCTCTGTTCATCTTTCCGTCCATCCAGCAAGGGTGAAGGTTGAGCTTCATCTTTGTTTCAAAGAGGAGACAGAAACGGTGGAGGAGAATGTTCCCCACAGTCAAAGTTGGCTTTCCTTGGGGTGGGGCTCAGACGAGGGGGGGTCCCAGAAGTTATGGTACCCACTAGGTACCCCTTGCTGTGGCACCCTTTGGCAGCGAGGCCATGCTTCGCCCCTGGGAACTGCAATTCAACACCGGATCTTGGGGTTTTCAGGCAAGAGCCTTCAATGAGGATGAAAAGAGGTTTCCCCAGATGCCTGCTCTGGGGCCCTCTCATGCTGCCATGGTAGAAACCATTCACAGAACAAGTCTAGGAAAGTGCTGAGGAGGAGATGAACTTTGATGGACCCCCATGATCTACGGCCCCAGACCAAATGGGAAAAGTGGGAAGGAGAGTTCAGGCTGGATAGGCCACATGCCAGGTTGTCCACCCACATTCTCCCATGGTTTCCTGGGGGCACACACTTGTTTTCTACATAGCAAGAAGGGGGCCAGAGAGGCTGGCATGCTTTCTCTGACCCCTTCCTGTCCCCAGTTTTGTGGATTCAGGAAGTGAGTGGACACAGTCTGCTCTGTCTTAGAGAACCCCCAGAATGGGAGAGGCACAGTCAAGGGACAAACCAAATCTGGGTCTGCAGAGGTCAGTACGGGGCCCCTAATTGAGCAGCTGATAGATTAAGATGCAGCCCCTGGCCGAGACTGGTCTCTAGCGCCTTTGCATATTTTATTATGACACTGTCTTGAGAAAACGTAACTTGTAGTGCTCGGAAGACTCTGGTAATTTTCAACATTTTTTAGCACTGTCGGATTTAGACTTCTGACTCCATGCCTTGCTTTTTTTTGTTTTCTGTTGAAAAGAAACATAAACATAGGCATATGCAGAGCTTAGTACTCCTCAGCTATTGCATTAGAAAATAAAAATGAAGCATGGGAGTTAACCTTAATGATACACCAAATTTAGGGCTGGAGAGATAATACAGCAGAAAAGGTGCTTACCTTGCACACAGCCAACCTGGGTTCAATCTTGGCGCCACATATGGTCCACTAAGCCCCACCAGGAGTGATCCTTGAGGGCAGAGCCAGAAGTAAGCCCTGAGCACTGCTAGGTGTGGGCCCCCAAACAAAGAAAATAATCACGCACCTGTTTTAAAACAATATATCAAAATATTATGATTTGAATGGGTAATCAATAAATTATCATTTTTGTAAGTGGAGGGGAGATCTTTGGGTCACATCCAGGGTGATTAGGGAATATTTCCACCTCAGTTCCCCGTGATGCTTGGGGGAACCAGGCTGTGTTGGGGATTAATCCCTGGCTTCTCACATACAAAGCATGTGCTCGAGTCCTTTGAGCTATTCCCCTGGCCCAATGTACTGCATTATTTATATGATATCCTACTTTTTTGTACTTAAGTCTTCAAAATCAGATGTGTGTTTTATACTTACAGCACATCTTCATTCATACTTCCTTACTTGGAGTGCTGAACTTTTAGCCGTCATTATCTTAGGAAGAAGATGCTGTTGAAAAAAGAAGGTCGTTTTGTTGGTGTAAGATAAAAAATGCCAACACAGAAAAGTGAGAGAACAGTTTGTCTTTCTGTTGTGTTCATGATCATTTATTTAAGACTGGTATTTAAGTTATTTTATATTCATTTGTTGTTTTAGATCATGGGGGCGGTCAAGTTTCCAAACCAGCCATGAGCCACTTGGAAATTCAGGAGCACCAACATTCATTTCAATCTGAGAAATGACAGACACATCAGAAAAGGTGAAGTTCCAGGTCCAATTCAAAGCAGGGGAAAAGATGTCCTAGCTAGAAGGTCACCAGACAGGATGATTGTCCTCTTCTGAGCAGCCTTTTTGTCTCTTGAGACTTCCTCCAACAGACTGGATGAGACCCAACATCCAGTCTGTTGAATTGGCCCTCACAACCGAACTCAATGTCCTCTCCCAAAATTGGGGACCCCACACCACCACCCATCCAGCACTGGGCACCTGGAGCCTGCCCCCCCCCCCCAATCCAAGCCCTCTGACACTGGAGCTACATTTTATCTCACTTATTGATTTTTATTTTTTTACTTTTTTTGTTTGTTTGTTTTGGGGTCACACTTGGCAGTACTCAGAGCTTGCTCCTGGCTTGTGCTCAGGGATCACTCCTGGCTGGCTTAGGGAATAATGTCCCCTTGAGGAGTGACATCTCCATATGGAATGTTGAATCTGGTCAGCCGTGTGCAAGGCAAGCACCCTATTGGCTGTAGTATTATTCCGGCCCTAGAGGTACATTTTAGCAAGTGGTCCAGTGCATGAGTAGGAGAGTTTGGACCAGTAGCCTGAGTCACTGATTTAGCTAAGAGGAGACCTTCTGAAATGATGCTCTTATCACCTTATAAATTCTCCCTCCTGGGCCAGAGCGATGGTACAGCAGGTAAGATGTTTGCCTTGCACACTGCAAACCGGGGTTCGATCCCCGGCACCACATCTGGTCCCCCTGAACACCATCTATTCCTCTATTTTCAACCCTCTATCTATTCTGACCCTCTGTCTATTTTCCCGGGGTGGAGGATGGTGAAGCCAGGGCCAGGCAGGAAACATTCCAGGAGTGAAGTGGGCTGCAAAGTGCCTTGGAGGCTCAGCCTAGAAGGTGGGCACCATCTTGGGGAGCAGCCCTTACCCTATGTGGGCTGCCACTGGCCCTATACCTACCTGCTCTGCTGCTTTCCTAGAAGAAACCGCATGTTTTAACATGAGGCAGTCTCATTTGTTGACCATTAATGACTATCTTGGAAAGCAAATGCTCTCTGTTTCCCCAGGATGGGTTTGAAGCAACTTGTCTGCCCAGAGCCTGTTACCATC